>NC_081405.1:590163435-590492601 GCF_030272615.1 Cryptomeria japonica | reverse complement strand
AGAGATGGAATTCATTTTAGGTTTGCAAATGACATAGTTAGAAAAAGGGATCTTCATATCTCATTCTAAATATATAAAAGAGTTGTTGAAGAAGTTTGGTTAGGATGATTAAAAATCGGTTGGTAGTCCTATGATGACCAGATGTAAGTTGTTTGAAGATGATGATTCTCCTAAGGCAAATCAGACTAGATATAGATTTATGATTTGTGGATTTCTCTATTTGACTCAAACTAGACTTGATATTATGAATGTTGTTTTTCATGTTGCTAGATTTCAAGTTGATTCTAAGGAATCTCATGTTGTAGTTGTCATAAGAATTTTCTGATATTTGAAAGAAACTATTGATTTTGTCTTATGGTATCCTAAAGATGATGGTTTTACTTTGAGTGCTTTTACTGATGCTGATTGGGAAGGAGATGTGGATGATAGGAAAAGTAATAGTGGTGGTGAATTATTCTTGGGAAAAACATTGGTTTCATGGTTGAGCAAAAAATAGAACTCTATCTCTCTATCTACTGTAGAGGCAGAATATATTATTGTTGCAAACAATTGTACTTAGGTGGTATGGATGAAGTAGATATTGAAAGATATTAGAGTAGTGTATAATGAGCCTATTGCTATCTACTGTGATAATTCAAGTACAATTGACATTTCTAAGAATCCAGTGTTGTATGCAAAGAATAAGCATATATCAATTAAGTTTTACTTTTTGAGAGAAAAGGTAAATGAGAAGGAAGTCTGAATGGAGTATGTGTCTACTAAGGAACAAATTGCAAACATCTTCATCAATCCTTTGCCTAAGGATACTTTTGAGTATCTCAAAGGGAAGTTAGGGGTGGCTGTCCCTTCTAATAAGAACTAATATGCATTGGTATGCATTAGTCTGATGCATTTCAAACATTTCTTGTGATCTAGATTGATGTGTGGTGGCTTCTACTTAGGGGGAGTAGTCAGTTTTTGTGAGTCAATGTTGTGGTTTGATTGCAAATATGTGCCTTTTCCATTGATGTCAATGTTGGCAAGAGATACTGCACAGGTCATCTAGTGTTTTCGTTGATGGAAACCCAAGTCTTTAGTCCCATCCACAATGCATGATTTGTTTATTCTGAAAGTCTAAGTGAAGATTTGGTTAAGTTCGGTAAGTCAGAACAAGCATTTGACAGAGTTTAGTATTTTGGGTTGCATTTCATTTAAGTCAAATATTTTGTGTTGTGGAGATTAAGGAAGCTTGATTAAATTCTAGGTTACCTTATTCAATTATATTACCCTTTGGTGATAATTGTTGTGCAAGTTAGAAGATCCGATATATCAGTTTTTGGGTTGAATAGTGCAGTATGGTTGCCTTGTATAATTGATCGTTGTGCGGATTTGATGGAGAATTTTTTGTGATTGTTTTTGTGATCAAGATTGCTTAGCTAGCAATTGGGAAGTGTTTGGACAATTCTTTTTGGTCTTCATTAGTATTTAAGATCATATTTTGTCGACATGGTGTACATGTTTGGTGAATATGTTAAATATTCTTGAGTTGAGATGTAGCCGATATGATTTTATGTTGCAGATATCTAAGATCGATTGATGATCATTTTAGATATCTATGTGTATGAAAAAGGTGTTGGTGATTGATCATGTGCAATTCCACATGTGCATGACAAAGATCTATGGTCCAAATTTGTGACAGAATAGTGAAATGGAGTAGATTGAGATAAGTGTGAAAAGTGTGATTATTTGGCTTAATCGGAACTATCATCAGACATTTGTAGTTGCTACCTTTTAGTTCATATACTTCAATAATCTACTGTAATAGATTTATAAGTAGCAAGCTTCAGTGCATGTGCATTCCCCTTTATAATATTTCTATACTTCTGGAGAGTATATTTATATTATGGGTTCATCCCCGCCATGGTTTTTCCCTTAACCCTATTTCCACATACAAAAATATTGGTGTTATGGTGTTGTGGTTATTTTCTTTATATTCTTGCATCTTTCTTTTGTTCATATGCATTAAGTGGTTCATTGAGTAGTTAAATAAAGTTAAAAATTGTATAACATTGATTCACCCCCTCCACTTACTGTTCCTTGATTCCAATAATTGGTATTAGAGACTAGTTCCTTAGAAGAAGTTTAATAGATTGACAAATATCCGAGAAGGTAATTCAATGCAATTTGGTGGTCTTCATCATTGGCTCCTAGTTGCACTTGATGATCTTGTTCAATCCAAAGTTGAAGTCTAGGAATTGCAAGGGAATCTTAAGGATACTGAAAACTTCATCAAATCATTGAAAGTGTTCCAAGGTGTGTGCCCTTGGTCTCCTTGTGTTTTGTAGTGTAGTGCTTGAGTTTGTGACATGGCTTAACTTCCTCCTATAGATTCTATAAGTCTAGTGATTGTATCGAGCATTAATAGGTTAATCTTTTGGTGCAACGCTAACCACACTTGTAACAAGTGGTATCAGAGCTTGGTCATAGGTTCAAACCCCTCACTTGCACTAGGCGGGGTTGTTGTAAGGTGTGCACCCTTGGTCTCCTTGTGTTGTGTAGTGCAATGCTTAGGTTTGTGGCATGGCTTAACCACCTCTTGTGGATTATATAAGTCTAGTGGTTTATCAAGCATTAATAGGTTGATCTTTTGGTGCAATGGAAAACACACCTATCATAGAAAGATCAACTAAACATGTGTAGTGAAAACAAAAAGGAACTATGTGAGAAGTTGAACAAAAAAGAGAGCAAGAGCATGTAAGATGGTCACCTGAGACAAGCCTTGAAAAAGAAGACAAAAGAGTGTGTGAAATTTGCAAAAGAAAATGATACTCTAAAGCATGAGATGGAATCTATAGTGATTGAGAGAAAAAAGAAGAGTGAAGATAATCTTGCTTAGTCATTAAAAGATAGATCTGATGAATGTTGCAAACTTAATTGTGAGAATTATTAGCTAAAGCTTGAACTGGAACAATCCAAAAACAATGAGAAAGAGGTTGAAAGGTAGATTTTCATTCTTAGGGATGAACTTGCTACCACAAATGAGTAAAAGGAGAAGTTAAAGATTAGCTCAGCTAAGATTGATGAAATGCTTGGAATCCAAAAGGCTGAAGATGACAAGTGAGGTCTTGGATTTGAGATAGGTGAAAGCTCCAGATCTGGTCAAAGCAATCCTAACTTAGCAAATAAGAAGAACAAAACTAAAAGGTCTCTGGTAAGACAACCTAATGCTCAAAATTTCAATGGAAATTATTTTGTTTGCAATAAATTTGGCCATAAAGAAATTCAGTGCAAAAATAGGATGAATCATAATGGTCCATCTTTCTCCAATCAAAGTTTCAAATGCAATAAGTATGGACATAAGTCAAATGAATGCAGGAGCATGATGAATAACTCTTTTAATAGAAGGAATATTAGATGCTCTACATGTGGTAGGTTTGGACACATTGCTAACCAGTATAGATCAAGAAGAAATCAACAAAATTTCAGGCTGAGAAAAGGGAATGTTGTTCGCTACAATTGCAACAAATCTGGTCACATTGAAAGATTTTGCAGAAGCAAAAATATGAAAAGGAATGGTTTAGTAGATGAGAACAAGAATGTACATGTAGATGATAAAGGAAAAGAAAAAGTAGAGCAGATCAAAAATCAAATGAAGAAGAAATGGGTAAAGAAGAGTGATTTTGATGCAGGAAATGGGTCCGCACCTGAATCTAGTGTTGGAAATCCATCTGGGAATCTATTTAAAGTCCTAGGCAAAGTTTTCGTGAAAATCCTATGACCTCCCTATACTAGATGATACCTAAATTCAGCATGTTCAAAAATATATATTAAGGCATTGCAAATTGTTTGAGGTGATCTTTGGAAGAATTTGAGCAATAATGAAGATCTATAAATGAATTTTGTAGAGTAGTCTGTGAAAGAAGAGTATCTAGAAGGTTTAGGGGAAAACTTGTTTATTGCACCCAAAAAGTTAGATATGCAAGTGATAAAAGACAACTTTACTTATTCATTTATCAATTTGCATTCTAGAGAAGAGAAGGAGAGCACTCCGAAAGAATATTTTTCAAGAGATCAAAGTGTGAAGGAGATTCCTGTGCAAAACCCTAATTCGACTAAGAAGGTATTTTCTACAAAACTTAAGGAGCTCATATTTGCATAATATTTACAAGAAGCAACTAATAAATGAGAATTTCAGGCTCAAACCAGAATTCAAAGTGTGGGAAGAGAAGAATTTTGTCTTGTTTGTCAAATTCCCACTACTTGATGAACATGAATTGGTCTGGTATGTTATGAATAGGATGCATAATGAGTTTATGTGGTTAAATAATCCATTCAAGATCACCAAGAATTTCATTAGAGTAATAACTAGTCTATGCTTATCCGATGACTTTCCCACATTGAAATATGTGAAGAACTAGACCGCTATTGATGTAATCGATTCAAAATTTGATAGAAGGGCAATGACTATCAATGATATTCTTGAGGATGATGTGAGATTTGTCTCTATGGTGATAGGTTACAAGATCTATAGTTCTAGTAGGGAGAATTCAGTATTCAGTAATGCTATCTATGCAACATATGAGATGATAAGGGAAATAAATAAATATGACCTATCCAAGTTGCTTTGGAGTGAGTTAATGAAGAACTTGTAAAAGATCAAACATGATGTAAGAAGAATACATTAAATTATGGTACCTTAATCCTATGTTTTTTATTTTATTTCATGAATAAGGTTTCAGGAGTAGGTCATGTCCAATGGGCATATGATAGATTGGTAGTTATTCAGATCATAGAACTTTAATACAATATTGGTGACAACAAAACCCAAAAAGCCACTCTTTGGGGATATTTCACAAATTTTCATGGTGCAATGCAGGATAGTGAAAGAGTTCCTAAGTAGGTTATTGAGAAGTACAAGGACTCAATATGCTTCATGGTTGACATAGATCAATGCTTGATGGAAGTAGTAGAACCTAGAACTATGTGGATCATTCCTATGGGGTATGAAGTTGATGAACAAATCCTTGAACTGTATGCTCAACATCTCTTGAGTAAGTTGGTAGATCCATCTAAAGAAAGGCTAGACACATTTACAGAGAAGTGTTGGGAAAAATGGTGTCTCAACCTTGCATTTATGCGAGGTTACTATTTATAGTAAGTTTTCATTTGAGCACGAAATGGTGCGAAACTCTCCCTGAAGCTTCTGGTTGGCTAGATATGCATTCCGGTAAAGTTGCGTTGCAAGGTCACAGCTAGTTTTGAAGATATTAAAGTTTTCATCTTGGAGGGGTGCAATAAAATGTTTGAACTTAATTTTGGGGACTTTAGAGGATCTGAAATGCCCTAAAAAGTGGCCGTAACCGGAGAAGCAAGTTACAAGGTGATAGAGCACTTTGCGAGCTTTCCGGCGCTTCAAACGGTTCCTCAATCGGACACCCGGTTCTCAAGTTATGGCCTCCAGAAGTTTGTACTCTTGAAATAGGAAAAATAATTTGTATCGAATACATAAATGAGCTGTAAAAAGGGAGCGACACGTGTTGATATGTGCTTTAACATGTCATAGGGCATCTAGAAGGAAGATAAGGTCAGCTACACCTTATTGGGTGGTTTTAGCCCATGGTTTTGTAATACCGTTTGACGGTTTCTTGTATTGTATCTCCTATTTATGAGGTGTGAGAGATAGAGGTTATGTGTAAGAGTCTTATGGCTATTGAGTTGCCTCTAAATCTCTGATTAATGGTACTCCTGCGAAGAGCTTGCTCTGCAAGTATGTTGTAATCTATTTTGATTGCTGAATAAAATATTGAGCTGCTTTTGGAGTGTGGGGTTTTTCTCCCGAAAGGGTTTTCCCCACGTAAATCACTGTGTTGTGGTATGAATGCTATTATATCTATTTCTATTTTCTGTAACTGTTGTAACAATCTGAAAAAGTTTTGCATTACCCTCCTCTCAAGGTTAGTGTAGGAAGTTGTTTCTGCTACTTAACTTCCTTACAAGTGGTATCAGAGCCTGATCACCTTTGGTTTCAATTGTGGGCAGTTGGGTTTTTTGAACTAATCCAGATTTGAGTGGGAGCTTGTGCAGAAGACACTTTTTGATCTTGTTGCAGGAATATTCAGATGGCGAGTTCGTCAGGGAGAATAGAGGTGGAGAAATTTAATGGAAGTAATTTTGAGATGTGGAAGCTGAAGATGGAAGATCTGCTAATAGATCGAGATCTTTGGGATGCTGTTGATGCGAATGTCCAAAGGCCTTCAGATCCTACTGCGGTAGCTCAGTATGATGTTATGGACCGAAAAGCCAAGGGTCTAATCAGACTGTGCCTGGCAGACTCTGTTCTAATCAATGTCCATGAAGAGAACTCTGCAAAGAAGCTATGGACTAAGCTTGGTGAGATGTATCAAGTGAAATCTTTATTAAATCAAATTTTCTTAAGAAAGAAATTGTATTCCTTGAAGATGGAAGAGGGTGGACGAATTGCAGACCACCTGGAAGCATTCAATATGTTGGTGGCTCAATTAGTATCCGTCGGTGTTAAGATGGACGAGGAGGAGAAATGTCAGATCTTGCTTTGTTCTTTGCCTGATTCATGGGATTCTCTTGTTATGGCTATCGGTAGTACTTCTGTTGTTTTGAAATCTAAAGACGTGGTGGGTGCCCTACTCGATGAAGAGATGCGAAGGAAGGTATCCATCAGTTCAAAGGAAGCCCAAACCGTTCGTGGAAGACCTAAGGAGAAAGGCAAGAAGAATGAGAAGCGCGACAAGTCCAAATCCAAAGGGAGATCGAAATCTCCTGGAAAGTCCAAAGTCATTTGCTAGAACTGCGGTAAACCGGGTCACATCCGTAAGGACTGCAAAGAAGAAAAGAAGAAGAAGAAAAAGAAAAGGTTCGATTTTGATTCTGAGTCCGACAAGGAAGATGGCGATGCATTTATTGCGGCTTTGGCGACTCATATAGGTAATGATGCCTGGCTAATTGACTCAGGTGCATCTTTTCATATGACTTCCAATAGAGGTTGGTTTTCTGAATATGAAGGATTTAATGGAGGTAAGGTGTACTTGGGTGATGATTCACCTCTAGACATTGTTGGTCGAGGTAAAGTTAGAATCAGGTTTTCTGATGGTAGAATAAAAAGGATTAATGGTGTGCTGCATATCCCTGGATTAAAACGAAACCTATTATCTGTGAGCAAACTGATAGATGCGGGTGTGCAGGTAGTCTTTTCTGAAACAGGATGTAAGATGATTAAGGGTGCTATGGTAGTTGCTAGAGGTGTCAGGTTTGGCACTTTGTATAAGCTTGAAGCATACACTATTGAATGTAATAGCACTTCTGTAAAAAGTAAATCTGCGGATACTTCATTGGAAGATTTGAAGGTTTCACCTTCAGCAGATGGAAATGTTTTTTGGGTACCTAAGGGTGCTCTTTCGTCTGAAGCAAAGTTACCTGCAGAGAAGACTATGTTATGGCACCAGAGACTTGGCCACATTGGAGAAAAGGGTCTAAGGACCTTGAAAAATAAAAATCTTGTTGAAGGTTTGAATGACTGTAATCTTGACTTTGATTTCTGTGAGCATTGCATTTATGGAAAACAAAACCGCGTTCAGTTTTACTCGAGTTCTCATAAAACTTGTGGTGTTTTGGATCTTATCCATTCTGATGTGTTTGGTCTAGTAGATGTCTCTTCGATTGGAAAATCCACATATTATGTTTCATTTATTGATGATTTTAGTAGAAGGACATGGGTATATTTTCTAAAGAGTAAATCTGAAGTTTTTAGTCGTTTTAAAGAATTTAAAGCAATGGTTGAGTTGCAGACTGGAAAGAAAATAAAATGTTTGAGAACTGATAATGGCGGTGAGTTTTGCTCTAATGATTTTGATAGATTCTGTAAAGACTGTGGAATTAACAGGCAGAAGACAACTCCGTATTCTCCATAGCAGAATGGAGTTGCAAAAAGAATGAACAAAACACTGATGGAGAAGGCTAGGAGTATGTTGAGTGGTGCTGGTCTCGAACAAAAGTTTTGGGCTGAAGCTGTTGCCACTGCTTGCTACCTGATTAACAGGTCTCCTACATCAGCTCTTGTTGATAAAACACCTATGGAAGCATGGTCAGGTCACAAGCCTTCATTGAGACATCTTAGAGTTTTTGGTTGCGAGGCATATGCACATGTGCCAAAGGAGAAGCGAACAAAGTTGGAGAACAAGGCTGTGAAATGTATCTTCATTGGGTATAGTTATGGTGTGAAAGGATACAAGCTTTGGGACCCTGTTGCACAAAAGGTAATTCATAGTAGAAGTGTTATTTTTAGAGAAATTAAGTCTCCTTCTGTTACATTGCAGCCAGAAAAAGAATGATACATGGGATCTTGTACCATTGCCTGAAGGACGAAAAACTGTTGGTTGTAAATGGGTGTTCAAGAAAAATATTGGTTCAGATGGAAGCATTGAGAAGTATAAAGCAAGGTTGGTTGCAAAAGGCTACTCTCAGGTTGAGGGTGTTGATTACGGTGAGATATTTTCTCCTGTTGCAAAAATGACGTCCATTAGATTTTTGCTTTCTATTGCTACTGCTTATGATTTAGAGGTTGAGCAAATGGATGTGAAAACTGCTTTCCTTCATGGTGATTTGGAGGAAGATATTTATATGACACAGCCAGAGCACTATGTGGTGAAAGGCAAAAGTAATTTGGTCTGTAAATTGAAGAAATCTTTGTATGGCCTCAAACAAAGTCCTAGGATGTGGTACCAGAAATTTGATACATATGTGTTGAGTTTGGGATTTGAACGTTCTAAATCAGATCACTGTGTTTATTATAAATCTTATGGTGATCATTTCTTATTCATTGCATTGTATGTTGATGATATGTTATTCATTGGTAAAGGGAAAGGTATGATTTCAGAACTGAAGTCTCAGCTCGCTGCTAAATTTGAAATGAAAGATCTTGGTGCAGCAAAGCACATTCTTGGGATGGAAATTAGAAGAGATAGGGTGAACAGAAAGATATGGCTAGGTCAGAGTAAGTATGTGAATTCAGTGTTACAGAGATTCAACATGCAGAATTGTAGACCATTGAATGTTCCTTTTACAGTTGGAATGAAACTATCTGTTTCAGATTGTCCTACATCCCCATTGGAGATGGAAGACATGAGCAGAGTGCCTTACCAGAGTGCGGTTGGAAGCTTGATGTATGCTATGGTCTGTACTAGACCAGACATTGCCCAAGCAGTGGGAGTACTTTCTAGATATATGTCTAATCCTGGTAGAGTTCATTGGGATGCAGTCAAAAGAGTCTTCAGATATTTGAAGGGTACTTCAGAGTATTCTTTGTGTTATCATGGTAATTCAGTTGGAGACATGAATTCCCTTGATATCCATGGTTATGTGGATTCAGATTGGGCAGGTGATATTGATAGCAGAAGATCCACCAGTGCTTATGTGTTTACTTTGTTTGGTGGTGCAATTAGTTGGATGAGTAAGCGACAGGCTGTGGTTGCTTTATCCACTACTGAAGCAGAGTATATGGCAGCTACTCATGCTTGCAAAGAGGCCATTTGGCTTAAGAGACTATGTTCAGATATTGGAATAAAACAAGGTACAGTGACAGTTTACTGTGACAGTCAGAGTGCAATTAGCCTAGCTAAGAACCCGACATTTCATGCCCGGACCAAACATATTGATGTTCAGTATCATTTTGTTAGAGATATGGTCGAAGATGGTAGGGTGAAGCTGGTTAAGGTGGAAACTTTGATGAATGTTGCAGATACTTTAACTAAGGCTATGAGCACAGAGAAGTTCAGATGGTGTTCAGAGTCTATGGGCCTTATGGCCCCTAGCAATTGATTCATTGTGTTGACATTCCCTTCCGCTCTTGCAAGGTGTTCGACAAGTGGGAGATTTGTTGGGAAAAATGGTGTCTCAACCTTGCATTTATGCGAGGTTACTATTTATAGTAAGTTTTCATTTGAGCACGAAATGGTGCGAAACTCTCCCTGAAGCTTCTGGTTGGCTAGATATGCATTCCGGTAAAGTTGCATCGCAAGGTCACAGCTAGTTTTGAAGATATTAAAGTTTTCGTCTTGGAGGGGTGCAATAAAATGTTTAAACTTAATTTTGGGGACTTTAGAGGCTTTGAAATTCCCTAAAAAGTGGCCGTAACCAGCGAAGCGGGTTACGAGGTGATAGAGCACTTCGCGAGCTTTCCGCCGCTTCAAACGGTTCGTCAATCGGACACCCAGTTCTCAAGTTATGGCCTCCAGAAGTTTGTACTCTTGAAATAGGAAAAATAATTTGTATCGAATACATAAATGAGCTGTAAAAAGGGAGCGACACATGTTGATGTGTGCTTTAACATGTCATAGGGCATCTAGAAGGAAGATAAGGTTGGCTACACCTTATTGGGTGGTTTTAGCCCATGGTTTTGTAATACCGTTTGACAGTTTCTTGTATTGTATCTCCTATTTATGAGGTGTGAGAGATAGAGGTTATGTGTAAGAGTCTTATGGCTATTGAGTTGCCTCTGAATCTTTGATTAATGGTACTCCTGCGAAGAGCTTGCTCTGCAAGTATGTTGTAATCTGTTTTGATTGCTGAATAAAATATTGAGTTGCTTTTGGAGTGTGGGGTTTTTCTCCCGAAAGGGTTTTCCCCACGTAAATCACTATGTTGTGGTATGAATGCTATTATATCTATTTCTATTTTCTGTAACTGTTGTAACAATCTGAAAAAGTTTTGCATTACCCTCCTCTCAAGGTTAGTGTAGGAAGTTGTTTCCGCTACTTAACTTCCTTACAAGAAGGACTTGCATTTGCACAAGCAATTCAAGAAGTCAAAAATTGTAAGGAAGGTGAGGAAGGAAGTGGAACAATATGCAGAAAGCATTGGCATTATTGCAGAGGTATTCTGAGAGGCCAGGAAAAGGTCACAATAAGCAGATAGGCCAATAAAAGCTGAACCAACTAGTTCAAAAGCCTCTACTCCCAAGATATGGTAGACTAGAAGCACTTCTCCCTCCTTTGGTTATACCAAGTTAGCCAAATAAGAAAAATCTCAAGACAAATCATCCAGCAAGGGTGAAAAGAGGAAGTAGGATAAAATCTCTAAGGTATATGTCACTATGTAAGATGATGAGGAAATGGAGTTTGATGAAATAGTAAAATAAATAAATACCAAGAGCAAGAAAGCAAGAAAAGTCTCTAAGGATGAACCCTCTAGTGAAGGGAAAGATAACAAGAAGGTGAAGATAGATTCTAACAGACTTGGCATTTCAATTAAAGAGGTTATAGAAGCCATAACTATGCAAGGTAACTTGAAACCTCTTTTAGAATTTGATGACAAGTTTGATGATGCTAGTAAGAGGACTCTTGAGGAAGCTACAGTTAAGTATTTAAACATTTTCAATAGAGCTTATATTGAGGTTATGTCTGAGATTCCATAAAGTTTATATAACCTGTTAGAGTTGAGAAGAGGTACTGCAAAAGTAGAAGATGATAGGTTAAAATAATATGTAATAGTCAATCTATGTTTGGTAATAGTTGTAGAGGAAGTAAAAGAATACTTAAATAAGCTCAAAAGCATTTAGGAGCAAAACAAGGATAAGAAAGCTCATGATTGGGCAAATAGATGAAGTAATTAAAGATACTGAGAAGATTTTGAGGCCCATTTTGGAAAAAGAATCAATATGATTTTGTTACATCAGTTCCAAAAGTACAAAAAGACCAATCAAAAGTTGATCAAGTTGAGGTGAATGTCTCTTTTGTTCCTAAAAAATGTACGTATGGATGAAGATAAGGAAGATATGATGAACTAGGGTGGAGAAGAAATAGGGAAAGGAGAGTTAGGTGAGGATACTCATAATCCTTTGAATTAGCAAATGGCCACCATGCCATCTATGAATATTCAAGCTTTGGTTGAAAATTAAGGTCCTAAGGAGGTTAATCCTTAATCTCATATTGAGGATAGTGAGATGCTAACCCTTGCTTCTGGTATTGTAGGGACTTGATAATTCTTGCATATGTGAGGGACACATCAGATACTCCCTCCATACAACTAAATAACCTAATAAATTATGTGAGTACACATTTTGAATCTTTAGAGAAGTCAGTTGAAGTCAAGGTCCAGAATGAATTCAATGATAAAAGATTCGATGAGTTGAATAAAATTCAATTGATCATGATAGAAGCTTGCTAGAAACATGTGTGAAAAGCATTCAAGATGGCTTATCAAAAGGTGGCAATGTCTACAAGTCTTATCTATCACTTTCTAAGTTTGTTGATGATATTGAGAAGTAGATGAAGAAAAATGAGAAACAATTAGCTGATATCTCTAAGTCATTTGATCCATTGACAGTCTCTATGGCTAGTCAAGAAGCTTAGGTCATGTCTTCACTAGAAAAAAAATTAAGAGCTTGATTCATGATAGAGATAAGATCATTGGCAGAGTTGGTGAACTTCAGAGTCTCATTACTCCCAAGATGGAGACAATGCTTAGTGCCTTGAAGGAAGCTCAAGATGCCATAGTCACGAATGGATCTTCAAATATTCAATTAGTAGAGATGTAGGTATTCCTTATCAGTGGTCTCATATCAGTCTTGGAGTGTCTCAAGAAATGTTAGGATAGCCATATGAGCTCATTGAAAAACATTTTTATAGATATCTTCAAGCTTATGTAAGCTAGTAAGGTTTGTGTGTATGCTACTGTATATAGAGTTTTACGTGAATTTTTGGCATGTGGATCTGTTACTACTTATCAGATTGCCATTAGTTTTATGTCAAAGTTATACTATATACTCTAGTCGGTTATCTATTACCGAAATATTTAGTTGGTTACGGAAGAAAATAGTCACAAAACGCAATATACACTAAGCTATCTACCAAGTATCTTTTCATGTCTACCGAGCAACAAAGATGACACACCAAGTGAAATGTGTTACCAGATTCATTGAACCTATACATGCATATGAAAATGTGTTACAAGATCGAGGCACATCTAACCATTATCACATTGGAAATTGCACTAGAAGATTGTGTATGATTTCGAGGTCATCTAACCAATGAAATAATTTGCATGATTATTCATTTAATAAATCGTGTTTGTAAGATCAAAGCAATGAATTGGATCACTATCTTAAGAGATCTGTTTATACAACATGAGTTAAGGGTGTATGTATGAATGTAAGAATATTGTAAAAGAGACACAGAGGTCACTGAGAAGGTTTTCAGAGAACAGTCAAAGAACAGAGTAAACAGAAGGGTTTACCAAGTTACTATATGGGTTACCGAGGTATGCTATAAGCAAGGTAATCTATTATGAGAACATAGAATCTGCTATAACATTTCAGATGTAAAGTTGCAGATATTTGTAATGATTTTATTGTAATATTGTGAAGTTGAAAGAGAAACCTTTAACAGGGTAAAAGACTCTAATCAAGTCTATAAATTGTAAAGCCTCTAACCAGGTGTAGCATTTAGATTAAGTGTTGTAAAATACTTTAGAAAGGTAGATTTAACAGATCTTGTTACTCCTAACAGGGTATGCTATCAGAAATAGCTAAACATGTAGCTCTAACTGAGCACTCTTTATTATTAGAGTAGTGAAGTTGTGGGTGCCATCCCCACCACAATTTTTCTCTCTAACCAAGAGTTTCTATGTAACCAAAATATATGTGTTATGGAGTGAATCATGTATGATTTTTATCTATTTGTTTTAACTTTATTTTATGTTATGACACTATTTAGTTTATGCATAATAGTAAAGATATTGTTTAAGAAAAGTTTTGGAGTACTGATTCACCCCTCCCCTCTTAGTACATTAGCTTTCCATATTGGGCCTAACAATTGGTATCAGATCTTGTATCTTGGAAAAAGGTTTAACTACCTAAAGAGAAAGATCTTATCAATGGAAGGCTATAAACAATCTTGGAGGATTGTGTATCTGCAAGAAGAGTTGGATCATGCTAATCAAGTGATTGCAGACATGCAAAGGCAAATGCAAAAATCTCTGAAAGTGAGAACAAGATTATTTGATGATTTGTAGGACTCTCAAGAGTTAGTGGAACAAATTGAGACATCATCTGAGAATAGTATATCTGAAGAAACTGAAGAAATGATTGGAGTATTGAAAGAAAAGAACAAAGCAATGAAAAGAGAACATGAACATTTCAGCACATAGATGACTAAAAATCTAGATGCATTGAGAATAGCTGAGGATAAAGTAAGAGATCTAGAAAGAGAGAAACAACAACTTGAAGTCTTAGTATCTGATAAAAATGATGAAATCACAAGGTTGACTGGAATTCAACAAAACCTATCAGATCAACTAGGTTATGCACATCATGAAGCAATTCTGAAGAATGATGAGAATCAAGCATTGAGACTTGAAATATCAAAGTTGACTGATGAGCTTGAAATAGAGAAGAAATCCAAAGAAACATTGAAGAAGAGTTATAAAGTATCAAAGATGTTGGATGAGCAACTAAATACAAGAAGAACCAACAGAGATGCAGGACTCAGTTACAAAGGAAAAGACTCTACCAAGAAAGGAATTCATACTACCAAGAGAGGAGAATCATCAAAGCAAGCTGGAAATAGGAATAACATCAAAAGAAAGAAGTCTATTTGCAACTACTATGGAAATCAAGGTCACACTGCCAACATATGCCAAATTAGAAAAGGTAAGCAACCGAATGTCACTAAGTCCAATGGTTATTGTTACAATTGTAATAAATATGGTCACACATCTAATCAATGTAGGACAAAGTTTGTTAACAATTATCAAAAGGCAAAATTGAAAGGGTTTTGTAGTAAATGCAATAGATATGGACATAGTACCGAGAAGTGTTGGTTTAAGCAAAAGAACTACATGTGGTCTGCACACCGAGCAAACACTAGAGGTTACCGAACTCACATAGATCCTTACTGATAGTATTCTGTTGTACCATGGGATTACAATACAAGGATATGGTGTGAATGTTGTGGAAGATACAGACATATTAGTGCTAACTATTTTATAAGGTTTGGAATGAACAACCGAAGATCATGGAGAGATCCTAGTATGGCATGTTTTCATTGTCACAAAGCTAGACACTTAGCTGGAGATTGCAGAGATCAACCTAGAAAAGACACTGAAGAAATAAAAGAAAAATTATAGATGATTTGGAAAAAGAAGGAAATTGTGTCAAATAAAGAAAGCACCTTATCTACCGAGTTAGGTGCACCTATTCCAAATTAATCAGTAAAGGTATGAAGGGACTGCATTCTCTGAAGGTTAAAATCATAATAGTTCCTATTCTATTATGTACTAAATTCAAAATTTGCATAATTAAGATGTATTAGTAAGTTTGAAATTCTATCAAAGTCTATGAAGCACTTTATAGGAAACCTGTCAAGTCGGTGAATATAGGAAGCCTGTCAAGTTGGTAAATGAAGGAAGCTTGGTTACTTGGTTGAAATGAAAAAAAAAGAGTAAATCGGTTGAAGAGAAACTGAGTGCATTTAATGTTTTTGACCTAACCTGCACGAAGCCCGATAAGGTATTTTGTGTACTTAAAAGCATTTTTGCGGTCATTTACACTTACCAGGTTTTTGAGAGAGTAGAGCAAGCGATTCCAAGGTGATAAAAACCTCATTCAAATCAAATCCAAGGTATTTACATCAAATCTCAACATATTGTTAAGTTGGTTTACTAATCTTATCTAGTTGCCATTATCTGCTAAGTATAAAGCATTTGTCATTTGAAATACTTAAACCCTAAGGACTCTTTACTAGTTTTTTACTTGAAAACTTAAATGGCACCCAAGATCCAAGATCCCATAGTTGTCAATAATGTAGAGAATCCCTCACTGAAATACTCTTTGACTCCCAAAGTCGCTTCCGAACTAGATGACAAAACCACCTTTTCACTCATCCCGGATAGAGTATTGTTAGTCGAAGATGTGAGATTCTTCACCAAATGTCATGTTGAAGAACTCAGTCATGTTGAAATCAGAGACATCTATGATGATCTATGTACCGATGGTAAATTGAACAGCAACTATGAACACATCAAAATCAAAGGATTAACTGAAGCCCTAACCTATCCTTATGTGTTCAAACCCCAGTGGGTCAAGTTTGTTCTGAGTAGAGTTCATGATGATTTCATGTGGCTAGAAGAACAACCATTCAAGATAACCAAGGAAATCATTCATCTGATTACCGGTTACCCTATCTATGATCATGCCTGAGCCCAGAAGATGATATCACATAAGGAATTGATCAGTTTAACTAGAGTAGAATCTGATTACAGAGGAGTGAAACTGAACAATGTCACTGATGTAGAACTTAAGTTTGCTATTAGAGTAATTGGTTACTATTTCTTCCAATTGGCAAGGGAAAACAATGTACCCTATGCAACAGTTGACTTAGCTTATAAAATTGTGAAAAAGGGAATGAAAATTGACTTATGTGAGGTATTATTGAAGAACTTGTTTGAGAATCTAAACATAATCAGGAAGCCGAAGAAGAACAACTTGGCTAATACTCTAAAGTTTGGATCACTACTGGTATATTTTTTTTTCTACTTTGAAAAATTCTTTCCATCAGTCTGTAAAGTAGTTTGGGAGCTACACCAACCAATCACCCATCAGATTAATGACTTCATCAAGAAGTAAGGAGATAATTTCAACAATATCATGGATGATTACTTTAGTAAATTTCAAGAGAAAATGCATAACAGATATAGGATACCACCCTAGCTAGTAGAGAAATACAAAAATGATATATGTTTTGAAGTTGACACCGATTACTGTTATGTGAATGCTATGGAACCAAGGACTCAATCTTTGCCACCTATGGGCTACGAGATTGACTTTGACATCACAAAACAACAAAATGATGCATTTGTTAAATTACCAAGGCATGCTACCAAGCTAAGATATGGAACCTATGAAGAAGTAAAGGAAAAGGTAAAAATGAGCATTGTAGTACCCAAAACTTCAAGAAAGGCAACAAAGATGATTAAGGCATTGTCAAAGAAATTCAAAGAAGACTCTTCCTCTACACCTGTCAAAGGCACTCTTGCCATCACCGAAGAGGAATCTGAAGCTCAAGAGGTAGCTATAACACTAAGCACTGAATTTCCTAAGGGAAAAGTGTTGAAGAGAAAGAAATAGGACACATCAAAAGTCTCACCGACTCCACCTCTAGTAAAATGACCTAACACTAGAGCATCTGGAGCATCATTGAGTAAGAAACAAAAGAGTGTTACTGCTCCCAAGGTAACAAAGACATACAAGAAATCTACTCGGAGACTCATTTTGGCAAAAGAGTCTAGTGATACAGAATCAGAGGATGCAAACAACTTCTAGATTGTCAAGAGCAAGAAGGTAAATATACATAGTGTTGAAAACTTCTATGCTAATCTGAAAGAATATGGAGGATTTGGTTCATTTAGATATGTCAAGTATGAAACTAGAAATAATGATGAGAAGAGATAAATTGAAGAAGTTGTCATCTGCACACTTCCGGTTAGCTCCATTGGAACTAGTTAAGTCCCTTCCAAATGAACTTTACTTGCATATTGATAATAGGTGGAAGTATGCAATGGACTCAAAGGAACAAATCAAAGAAAGAAGTCTAGTCCATCTCTTTCCTGATATGTTAGTAGCTAAAATAAAGGAACATTTGACAACCTACAATTCAAAGTTTCTTGTCAAACAAAGAGCCTTAAAATTGATGAATGGGCTATATATTGATGTAGAAAATGAGACAAAAGCAAAGTGGCAAGAAATATTCAAAATCAAGAATGTCGGTGAACAAACTACAGTTGAAATCATTGATGTCATCGAGCATGATCTTGATGTCACTGAGCAAGGTCCTGATGCTACCAAACAAGACCCTACTGACACTATTCAAATAGATGAAGACGTCATGGATGCAGAGGCACTAGAATAGGAGATGATAGAAGGCAATGCATATGCAAAACTTTTATCTAGTGAATCTGTTTTAGAACAAGTTCAGCCTTATCCCCCAGTCAATCAACCTATCTCAACCGAAGCTCCTCAGAATATAGCACAAGGCACCAAAGTTCACATGTCTACAATAGGAGAAGATACTACTCTAGAATAGACCTCACAAGCACCTTTGAGCACTGAAAATGTTGTAGCTGCGACACCCAGTACTGAGACACCAAAAGACACCATAGAGGCTACATGAACTAACCAAAGTGTTACCTCTACTAAGAAACCTACCAAGGGTCAACAAGCCTCCCAAGCTATTATCTTGGTCCAATTGGCCAAAGGTAAAGAAAAGAAAGTGAAAAAGAATAGTTTCAAAGTTGATTTGTCTAAACCAATAGTGTTGCCCAATGTTGATATATCAAAATTGAAGGTGCATGCACTCATTGATTTTGGTGAACTGTTCAAAGCAAAGGCTGAACAAGAAAAACAGATGGCCATACAAAAGAAGAATAAAGTACTTCAAAAGGTGAAGACACTGCTATCAGATATGCTACCTAAAGCTACAGTGTCAACTGATGTAGCCATCCATATTCAATTGGATGAACTCCTTAATCAAATAGAAACATCTAGAGTTGATGCATCTGAGTATTTGAGCAAGCTAAAAGATAAGGAGCTCACTGCAAAACTAATAGAAGAGGTATAAAAAGCTCTAACCATTGGCAAAGTCAAACTTGTCAAATTTATTGTTGAGTTGACTCCTCACATTCATTATTTATTTCAGAAACTCTGCACATTTTCTTTATTCATTAAAGACATTAAGAATTAAACAGAGACAATTGAGAAAGAGATCACCGATCTCTCAAGCAAGTTGACCACAGAGCCAAATTCAATTCAGAATTTTTATACAAGGTTACAACAGCTCATGGCTCAACAATTGGACTTAAGAAATGAAGAACACAAGATTAGGTTGGACATAATGACCCTTCAGACATTATTCCTTCCTCATCTTTCATCCATCCAAGAACAGATCAATTGAGCCACATACCTATCTACTACACAAGAGGGAAGCACTCTTGATGGCTTAATATCACTATTAGTTGATATTCAAGCACATAATTCTTTAATGGATAGTGTGAAGGATGCACTCTCTGTCACTCTCACCGACGCCCGGAACAAGTACAAATCTATTTTTGACCAGTTACTGCCCCCAAATGGAAATTAAGTTTTTGATGTTTGTCAAAAAGGGCGAGTGATACCATATATTTGGGGAGTGATATAGTATTCAGAGTATAGTATACAGGGGGAGTATACTGAGCAGAGTAAGCAGAGTATCCAAGAGAAATGAACCAAGCAGTATACAGAACAGTAAGCAATGCACACAGAACAAAACCGAGCATTCAAAATTAGAGTTTTCAAAGTTTTGTACAGTATAATGATAAGGGGATTATATCTGAATATAATATTTCATTGACTATTGTATATATTGTCAGTATAGTCATTTTGCAAAGTATATAGATTTTTGAGTTATAACTTTGAAAGTAGTTTTTGTCAAACATCTCAACTAATGTCAAAAGGGGAGATTGTTACTACTTATCAGATTGCCATTAGTTTTATATCAAAGTTATACTATATACTCTAGTCGGTTATCTATTACCAAAATATTTAGTCGGTATGCACAATCTAGTCGGTTACAAAAGAAAACAGTCACATAACGCAGTACACACTGAGCTATCTACTGAGTATCTTTTCATGTCTATTGAGCAATAAAGATGACACACTAAGTTGATATACATCGAGTGAAACATGTTACCAGATTCATTGAACCTGGACATGCATATGAAAATGTGTTACAAGATCGAGGCACATCTAACCGTTATCACATTGGAAATTGCACTAGAAGATTGTGTATGATTTCGAGGTCATATAACCAATGAAATAATTTGCATGATTATTCATTCAATAAATCATGTTTGTAAGATCGAAGCAATGAATTGGATCACTGTCTTAAGAGATCTATTTATACAACATGAGTTAAGGGTGTATGTATGAATGTAAGAAGACAGTTACAGAGACACAAAGGTCACCGAGAAGGTTTTCAGAGAACAATCGAAGAACAGAGTAAACATAAGGGTTTACCGAGTTACTATATGCGTTATCGAGGTATGCTATAAGCAAGGTAATCTATTTTGAGCACATAGAATCTGCTATAACATTTTAGATGTAAAGTTGCAGATATTTGTAATGATTTTATTGTAATATTGTGAAGTTGAAAGAGAAACCTTTAATAGGGTAAAAGACTCTAATCAAGTGTATAAATTGTAAAGCCTCTAACTAGGTCTAGCATTTAGATTAAGTGTTGTAAAATCCTTTAGCAAGGTAGATCTAATAGATCTTGTTACTCCTAATAGGGTATGCTATCAAAAATAGCTAAACATGTAGCTCTAACCGAGCACTCTTTATTATTGCAGTAGTGAAGTTGTGGGTGCCATCCCCACCACAGTTTTTCTCTCTAACCAAGAGTTTTTGCGTAACCAAAATATATGTGTTATGGAGTGAACCATGTATGATTGTTATCTATTTGTTTTAACTTTATTTAATGTTATTGCACTATTCGGTTTATGCATAACAGTAAAGATATTGTTCAAGAAAAGTTTTGGAGTACTTATTCACCCCTCCCCTCTCAATACATTGACTTTCCATATTGGGCCTAACAGGATCCCTACCTTTTCCATTGATGTCAAAGGGGGAGTATAGGGAAGTGAAAAATGTTGCATTCATATCAAGGGTCATTTTAGAATTTTGAGTTTTGGAGTTTTAATGCCAAGTTCTACAGTGTGCTCATATGTTGGTACTCATTCCGATAATTAGTGATTTTTCACCAAGTGTTGCCATCAATGCCAAAGGGGGAGATTGTTGGAAAGAGACATTCACAAGTCATCTAGTGTTATCATTTATGGCAACCCATGTTTGTGATCCCATCCATAGTGCATGATTTTTAATTCTGGAAGTTTGAGTGAAGATTCGGTTAAGTCTGGTAAGTCAAAAAAGGCATTCAACAAAGTTCATTATTTTGGTTTGTGTTTCATTTAAGTTGAATATTTTGTGTTGTGGATCTTAGGGAATCTTGATTAATGTCTGGGGTACCTTATTCCATTATTTTATCCTTTGGTAATAATTATTGTGCAAGTTAGAAGATTTGATATATCGATTTTTGAGTTGAACAATGTAGTATGGTTGACTTGTATAATTGATCATTGTGTGGATTTGATGGATAATTTTTGGTGATTGTTTTTGTGATTGAGGTTTTTTATCCAACAATTGGGAAGAATGTAGACAATTCTTTTTGGTGCGCATTAGTATTTGAGATCGAATTTTGCCAATAGGGTGTGCACATTTGGTGAATATGTTAAATACTCTTGAGCTGACATGCAACCGATATGATTTAATGTTGTGGATATATAAGATCGATTTGTTCAGAACAAGGAAAAAAAGTGAGAGCGGGGGTGAATCATTTTTCTCAAAAAATTTACTTAACTCAAACACAATTTCAGATATGATAATTAATAATGAAAATGTAAATCAACACCAATATTTTTGACATGGAAAACTTGGTCAAGAGAAAAACCATGGTGGGAACCTACCCACAATATGATGATACCCTGTTACAAGTATATGAAATATTACTATGGGGAATGCACATGCAGACAAGAACACTACCTAGACCTCACTGCTCAAAAACTAGAAAGGGATACAACCCAAGGAAGACCCACTATCTTACAAAAACATTTGGATTATATCCGAAAGATCATGAACTAAGAATTCAACATCTACTCATGCCTATTACAGTTCCCATTAAGCACATAATCTGCTTCTTCACACTTCTTCACACTTCATTTCACTACTTCACTTCATTTGAAAGATAAAAGCATTATTCACATACACAAATACTTCTCTCACATGAGTATTACATTTATTTATACATATCATCAGCCTATATTTCATGGTCATGTCACACATCTCACAAATTACAAGGATATAACCATACACGCTACAAAATTACATGTAGAGAAAAACAATATTGGCTAAGACATAGTATGGACCTAACTCAACACCCTAGACATAAAACACCTCCAAGAATTATGCCTCGAACATCTGCAACAGGCTATAATCATCTTGTTCACCAAGAACATGAAGAACACCACTAGGTCAAGGAAAATCATCGATAACAAGTACAACAATCAACGTAGACCACCAACATGGATATGACATGATCTAGAAACATCCCCAAGCATCATGAATTACTACATAAACAACAACACCAACACCAGTTACTAGAATCTTCATCATCATTATACAGTACTTTGAGAACACATAGTGAATTGAATATCAAACTAAAAGATTCACTTACAGACATCCAAATCATGAACACTCTGAATTCAGGACACACCAAAACATCCCAAGCGCTCTACCAAATCCATAAACCAATATATTGCAATGTGGAGAAATGTAGAGAAAAATATAGAACATTGATCAACACCAAACAACTGAGAAACCAACTGCAATACTAGATCTCATAACTCAAACAAATATCCACGTGGACCACTAAAACTATAGATGAATCAACTAGAGATACTTATCTCAAAACCCTTTAATCTGCAACTCATCTACAACAAACTAGCCAAACCAACTCAAAAATTAATCTAACTTCAACACTGGAACACACAGAGAAATATGTTGACATCAATGACAACACATCACTCAACCAATCCAAATACATATTTTCATATTATGCCAACAATCTCCCCCTTTGGAATTGATGGCAACATATAATGTGAAAAACAATCAATGAAAAAAAAATCAACAACACTCAATAATCTCCCACTCAATACAAATATTCTCATCTCTCCCCCTTAGATCATTACATAGTTTTTCACATGATTCTCTCTCCCTTTGACTTCAATGCTAAAGGAACATTTTTTCACCATAAAATCTCACAAAACTGAACATCTCAATTGAACCACAACATTGACTACTTCTCCTGAGTAGCAGTCACCACTCATCAATCTGGATCACAAAATATGACTGTGAAGTCCACCCGGCTAATGCAAATCCATTCATCTTAGTTCTTATTAGGAGAGGCAATCACCCCTAGCTTCTCTTTGAGATACTTAAAAGTATTTGTAGGAAAAGACTTCATGAAGATATCTACAATTTTTTCCTTTGTAGATACATACTCCAATCTGACTTCTGTCTCATTCACCTTTTATCTCGAGAAATGAGAGTTGATTGATATATGCTTAATCTTTGAATGCAGCACCAGATTTTTAGAAATGTTTATAGTACTTGAATTATCATAGTTATATGTAGGTTCATCATAAACAACTCAGATATCCTTTAACATTTGCTTCATGCATACCACCTAAGTACAATTTCTAGCAGCAATAATATATAAAAGGCACATAACTAATATGATCAATTTATTTTGGATGACCCATTTAGTTCCAATTACATTTTTATCCTTAGGTCTAGGAACAAGAATCCATGTATTATTCTTTTCAATATGGCTCAATTCTTCTTCCATTTCTTTAACCCAATTTTCATCTTTGCATGCTTCACCAACATCTTTATGTTCAATCTTAGAAATCAAGCAAATTTCTTCAGCAATTCTTCTCCTAGTCATCACACAATTATTCTTATCTCTTATGATTTTAGTTTTTCAATGATTTAACCTCACATACCTCAGAGTCTTAGGAATTTCTTGATTTTCTTGATTTTCAGACTCTTGAGCTCTTTCTTCTACACTAGCACTATCATCTCCTTGATTTTTTGGCCTTTTTTGAACAATCTGATTTAGGTTTTGGGTTTGCACTAGCTTTCCTTTAATAGAGCTATCAAAATGATCATTTGAATCATATCCAGAGCATTTGGGATGATACTCATTACCTTCATCAGCTTTCACATTATCACTTTCAACTAACTTCCTCAATCTTTTATTATAACACCGGTAGCCCTTGCTCTTAGTAGAATAACAAAGAAGAATTCCTTCATCACATCTACCATCAAACTTCCCTATATCATCATCTCTTTTGATATAGCACTTACTTCCAAAACTTCTAAAATATCTAATTGAAGGAACATGACCAAACCATAACTCATAAGGAGTAGATTACTAGTATCACCTTCAATATGGACTTGGTTGAAAGTGTATACAATAGTAATCACAACTTCTCTTGAATAGATATGCAAAAAATTTCCTTCAATAATCATGGTTCTAATAGCTTCCTGAATTATTCTATTCTTCCTCTCCACGACACCATTCTGCCAAGGTGTTCTAGATGCAAATAACTATCTCTCCAATCCATGCTCTTCACAAAAAGCATTAAACTCATCAAAACTGAATTCACCAACTCTATTAAATCTTAGATACTTTAGCTTTAATCATATCTCTGTCTCAAGCATATCTTTGAAAATCTTGAACTTATCGAAGGCTTAAAACTTCTCCCTTAAGAAAGTAAACCACATCATCCTTGAATAGTAATCAATCAGCAAGATGAAATACCTATCTCCCTATAAGCTTCTCACTGTAGAAGGACCACACAAATCAATATGCATAAGATCCAATATTCTATTAGAAATATACTATTTTATTTTAAAAGAAACTCTTGTTTGCTTCCCTAACTGACATTCCTTACATATCATATTAGAAGGTTTTACCAACTTAGGAAGGTATCTCACTTCTTGAGTATAACTTATCTTAACCATGCAATCAAAATTCACATGACACATACTCCTATGTCATAACCAACTTTCATCAAGCTGAGAAATCAAACAACTTTTACCACTAGCATGCAAGTGAAAAATATTACCTTTAGTTGTTGGTCCTAATGCAACTTCAATACTGGAACAACTTAAGATTCTACACTTACCATTCTTGTATTGAAAATCATATCCCTTGTCAACCATTTTTCCAACACTCAAAAGATTATGCTTTAGACCTTCAACATACAAGACATCACCAGTATTATGTTTACCATCAAGAGAAATGGAACCTCTACCACATATTATACCAGCTTTGTCATCACCAAATCTTATTACACCACCATCATACTTTTGCATACTCACAAACTTACTCTTATCACCTATCATATGATGAGAACAGCTGATGCAGGAGCATCCCCGGTTGATGAGCAATCTTGCATCAACCAAAAACATTTCCTTTCAGTTTTGTTCTTGTTTAGTTCCTTGTGTAGTTTCAGTATTCTTACCGGTATGTATTGGTAGTTGCTTGTTCTTCATGGTAGATCTTGTTTTCAGTTTCTTGGTGGTTTCATGTGGTTGAATCTATATTTATAGTTCATTTGGGTTCTTCACTGGTCAGTTATCGCTTCCAGTTGGCTATTTTTGGGTTCTTGGGACAATTCTTGTGCTTATTGGTTGGTTTTCCTTCATTACCGACATGATTCTTGGCATGTGAATCCATGTTGGGTCTTTTCTGATGTTCTTTTGCATTTGGCCGACCTTCCCACTGAACGAAATCACTTGCCTGTTATTTTCCGAAAATAATTCCTAAATCTTAGGGTTGGCCTAATTAAATGTTTCATTTTCCTGCATTGGTGAATGTAATCTTTTGACGCTGACTTGGATATGTTCCGGTGGGTATAAATATGATGTTATGTAATCATTTGTAGAGGCAGAGGAAGTATAACTAAGAATAAGGATGGATATTTGCATGTTGTGATCCGATTGATTCTTAGAGTCCCGATTGGATTGTATCTGGCTTGAAGCCTTCATGTAACCGGTTAACTACTAGATGATCTTGGATGATAATATGAAGATTGTCGGATGATTACCAAAAGTTCTAAGGTTGTAATCTAATCTGTTTATATGAATTCTTTATGTTTTCTTACTACTTTTTTTGTGTCTCACTTGCTGCATAATCCAATTGACTCTTTTGAGGGTTTTTACCGGTTATTGCTAGATCAACAACCATTGTCAATAACCCGTTCATCTTTCTCTTCAACTATAGAAACCAAATCTTTCTTCGCATTAATGTAGCTATTAGAATCATTAGGCACTAGATCATCTTCCTTGATAGCAATAAAACCCATTCACGATCACCTGAATTTTCTTTCTCAGATTCATAATCTGTTACACCTTCATTAGCAGCATAATAACACTTCTTCTGAAATTTAGGCTTGTATTTCTTTCTAGGAACTCTTTCGAGATACCTTGAAGCAAAATGTTCTATTTTTTTACATGAAAAGTATTTAAGAGGAAAGTTTCCTTCATACTTATTGGTTGCTTTAGGAAATCTCCTGGCAATCAGTGCTTCAAGCTCCTCAAGTTCTTTTTCTTCTTCTTCCCGCTCCTTCATCTCCTTCTCATATCTAGATACCCTTATTGAAGAACTTTCTCCTTGATCATATCTCTTCTTTTCGGAAACAGTAGCTTTGAATGTAGATTTTGTCTTAGGAAAAGGGTCACCAAACTCACTCAATTCAAATATATCAAGCTTTCCAATCAATATATCTCTAGTCACATTAGTCATGGTTTGAATCTCCTTAATAGCAGCAACCATGTGCTTATAAGGAGGAAATCATCTCAATACTTTAGCAAAAATCTCTGATTCTTCCAATAATAAACTAACACATCTGATATTTCACACAAGCTCATTCACTTTCTACATAAAAGAAGTAATGTCATCATCTTCACCCATCTTCAATAACTCATATCTCCCTTCAAGCTTCGCAACTTGGAAATCTTCACATGGTTGTCACCTTCATACATCATTTCCAATCTCTTCCAGATCTCATGAGCAATCTGCAAATCCATCACATTAGTCATTTCAAAAGCAATCAAGGCACTCAACAATGATTCCTTAGCTCTAATATTGCATTCAAATTCCTTTATCTCTTCTGGAGTTATAGGACCATTCAGAGAAACATTATACACATTCTTAGTAATCTCCACCAATGCATCTTAAGTGACATTCCATCTAGCATTTCCAAAGGGTGTAGTTTGTTCCATCAAATCTCATACTATCCTTCTTATAGGTTGCCATCCCAGATCACCTCAAGCGATCAATCCTCTTCAGAGGAACTATCTCTGATACCAATTATTGTCAACAAGGTAGAAAACTAAGAGGGAGAGGGAGGTGAATCAATTTTCTCAAAATGTTTGCTTAACTCAAACACAATTTTAGAGCTGATAACTAACACTAAAAGTATAAATCAATGCCACATCAATAACACACCTAACACCATTATTTTTTACATGGAAAACCTGATCAAGGGAAAAACCATGGTAGTAGCCTACCCACAATATTATGATACCCTATTAGAAGTATATGAAACATTACAATGGGGAATGCACATGGATTCAAGAACATTACCTAGAGATCGCTACTCCAAAAAAAGAAAGGGCTACAACCCATGGAAGACTCATTGTCTTACAAAAATATTTTGATTACATCTAGAAGATCATGAACTGAGAAAATAGCATCTACTCATGCCCGGTTATAGTTCTAGTTAAGCACATAATTTTCTCCTTCACAATTCTTCACACTTCCTTGCACTACACTTCTTCTAAAAGATAAAAGCATTATTCACATACACAAATACCTCTCTCACATGAATATTAAATTTATTTATACATATCATCAACCTATCTTTCAATGTTGATTCACACATATCACAACTTACAAGGATATAACCATACACGCTACACCATTACATGCAAGCCAAAACAATGTTGGCTAAGATATAGTATGGATCTAACTCAACACCTCCAAGGATTATGCCTCGAACATTCACAATATGCTACAATCATTATGTTGGCCAAGAACGTGAAGAACACCATCGGATCAAGAAAATCATCAATAATGAATACACCGATCAATGTGGACCACCAACACATATAGGAAATGGTTTAGAAAGATATACAAGCATCATGAATTACCACATAAACCACCGCTCCAACACCACTTACAATAATCTTAATCATCATTATATCGAACTTCAAGAACACTCATCAAACTGACTATCAAACTAAAAGATTCACTTGCGGACCTCCAAATCATGAACCATCTGAATAAAGGACACAATAGAACATCCCAAACACTCTACCTAATCTAAAAATGAAGATATTGCAATGCAAGGAAAAATCTAGAACATTGATAAACATAAAACATTTGAGAAACCAACCACAATACTAGATCCCATCACTTGATCAAATCTTTGTACGAAGCACTAAAAGTATAGCTAAATCAACTAGAGATACTTATTTCAAAACCCTTTAATCTACAAGATCTCATTTGCAACACATTGTCCAAATAAACTCAATTAATCTGACTACAACACTGGAGCACAAAGAGGAATATATTGACATCAATGACAATATCAATTAGAACACATCACTCAGCCAATCCAAACACATATTTTCACATTATCCCAACATGATTGTTATTATCATTTTAGATATCTATGCATATTTGAAAGGTGTTGGTGATCGATTGTGTGTATTTTTACATGCACATGGTAGAGCTCTATGCTCCAAATTTGTGATCTAGATAAGTGTGAGATAAGTGTGAAAAGTGTGATTGTTGAGCTTAACCGGAACTGTCATTAGACATTTGTTGATGCTACTTTTTAGTTCATATAATTTTGTAATCTATTGTAATATATTTATAGGAAGCGAGCCTTCTTTATTTGAGTGGTGAGCTCTAGGCAATGTGTTGGCAACAACAAGAAGGAAAACCGAGAGGGGGGTGAATCAGTTAAGCACAATTTCAGATCTAATCAATTGCAGCAAAAAGAAAGATAGCAACAACACACATAATGGAACAATATTTTTGATGTGGAAAACCTGGTTAAGGAAAAAACCACGGTGGGAACCTACACACAATGAGATGATGCTCTATAGTAGTATGTGTAAACATTACAATGGGGAATGCACATGCATTCAAGCACATTATCTATAGCTCACTGCTCAAATTACAATGACCTAGAAGACTCCAACCTTTAGGGAAGGCTCACTACCTTACAAAAAGATTTGGACTACAATCTAAAAAGAATGAACTACAAAAATAGCATCCGCTAATGCCTGATGATATTTCTAGTTAAGCTCAAATGTTTGCCCTTCACCAATCTTTTCTCAAAACACCACACCAAAATATGAATTTACTTATTTGTATATAGACCACTCTCTGATAATACAAACTCAAAACCTATGACCCCAAATTACATGAATATTACACCCATTTATATAGATCATCAACCTTGACTACAAGGTCAACCAAACCCATAGCACCTAATTACATAATTACATTAGACGATACATAAATCAATAATAGGACTAATACAATTCCATAGAGAACATAACATGGACCTAAATCAACTTCTCAAACACACACAACCACTGAAAATCTCACCAAGATCAAGCACAACATGTTACACCACCAAAACACCGCATAACATGAAGATGATCACTGGACCTTGAAGATGATCAAGAAATCATAGAATAATCAATCTAGACCACCAAGACAAATAGGAGATGATTAGGAAACACAAACAAGAACATTAGAACCATCTTTAATAGCTGCACCAACACAACTTATGTAAATATTCATCAATCAACACACTAACATTCAAGAACACTCAACAATAGGAACTCTAATTAGAAAGATAGCTTCTCGAGCACCAAATCATAAACCACTTTACATGAAGATACATATGAACATCCAAAACATTCTATGAGATTTGCAACGTAATATATGATCATACCGGAGCTCACGAGATAAAAAACCAGACTCTCCTAACTATTGAACAGAAAAACCAAACCTTAAACTAGATCAAATGATATGATCAAATAAACTTGTGGATCACTGAAACCAATAAGAAATGAAGTGTTCCAGCATCCCAAATAGATAAATGAACCATATCAATTCAACAATTCTTTGCAATACCAGAACACATAAATATGTTGACATCAATGACAATAACATATCCTAGCAGCAACAATATCCAACATAATGTGCCTAAATGCATGTGCATTCCCCTTTGTAATATTTATATTATGCATTCATCTCCACTGTGGTTTTTACCTTTACCATGTTTCCACGTACAAGAACCTTGGTGTTATTGTGTTGTGGTTATTTGCTTTATCTTCTTGCATCTTTATTATTTTCATATGCATTAAATGATTTAATGAGTAGTTAAATTAATTTAAAAATTGCAGAATACTTATTCACCCCCCATCTCAATGTTCCTCGATGCCAACAGTCAAAGGAGGACAGAGTCATGTGAAAAATTGTGAAGATATGAAAAAGGAGAAGAGTAATGTGCAAGGCCTAAGGGGGAGTTGTTCATTTCTTTCTCATTGATTATTTTTCACATCATATGTTTACATCAATGCCAAAGGGGGAGATTGGTGGGAGAATAGTGCAAATATGTGCTTAACAGATATTTAAGAGATGTGTTGTCATTGTTGTCAACATATTTCTCGATCTGTGACAGTGATGTAGTGTAGCTCAGTCAGTTAGCTTATTCAACATGATGAATATCAGAGTTTGTGGATTAAAGGGTTTTTACAGGTTTTTTTGTAGTTGATTCAATTCAAGTTTCAGAGATCCACATGGAGATTTGATTGAGTTATGGGTATTTGAGTTGTGGTTGGTTTTTTCAGTTGTTTTGTGGTGACAGAGTGTCAATATTTTGATATGCATTTCTCTACATTATAATATCTTGATCTATGGATTTGGAGCCTTTTTTGGGATGTTTGTGTGTGTCCTCAATTCAAATGGTTCATGGTTTGGAGGTTTGCAAGTGATTTTTCTAGGCTAATAGTCATTGTAGATAGTGTTCCCGAGGTTTGGTATGAAGATGCTGATGATTCTAGTAATTTGTATTGGTGTGGATGTTTTCATGGTAATTCATGATGCTTGTGGATATTTTTGGATTGTGTTCCTTTTATGTTTGTGGTCCACATTGATCATTGTGCTCACAATTTATATTTTTCTCCAATATATTGATGTTCTTCATGTTCTTGGCCGACTGGATGCTTGTAGCATATTGCAGATGTTTGATGTGTAATTGTTGGAGGTGTAACATGTTTGAGACAAATATTTGGGTCTGTGCTATGTCTTGATCGACATTTCCTGGTCTACATATTATATTGTGTTGAGTGTGGTTGTATTTTTTATGAGTGTTAAGCTGACCTTCGAGAAATAAGGTTGATGTCATGTATAAATAGTTATAATATCTTCATATTTCAATATGGTGGTAATTGAGAGTGATTTAATGAGTATGTATATGCATTGAATATATACATCTTTCAGAGGTAGACAAAAATTGTGAAAAGGAAAGTTATTTTGTGCTTCAAAGAGACTGAACTAGGCATTAAGGAGATGTTATTTCTGAGTTCATGATTTTTGGATGTAATCCATTGTTGTTTTAGGCAGTGAGCCTCTCTATTTTTGTAGTGAGCCTTCTTGTTTTGAGAAGTGAGATCTAGGAAGTGTTCTTGAATGCATGTAAATTCCCCATTGTAATACTTCTAACAAAGTATACCTATTTTTTGGGTTCACCCCCACAGTGGTTTTCCCTTGACTGGGTTTTTTGTGTCAAAAATCTTGGTGTTATGTGTGTTTATGTTGTGTTGTTGGTCTATGCTTTCATGTTTAAACTATTAGATCTAAGAATAAGTTTAAATTGTATGATTTTTTGAGACAACTGATTCACCCCCTGTTAGTCATCTATCCTATTTCCATCAGCCATGATACAAATGAATATAATTGATTGACATTATATCTGATAACCAAAAATATCAGGATCATCAATACATCTTTCAGAGTACCAAAGATTTTTGGAACATATATTTTGGTTCACCAATACCAAGAACAATAAGAGCAAACGACTTAATGAAAGAGTTACTAATGTTTTGTAAATGGAGTCATAAAGTAGCTAAATGCTCATGAATATAGCAACATAGTAGTAGGAGAAATGGGTCCCAAATTCATGTTGCTCATATAGATGAAATGAATAATTCTTCTTGTGAATCTATAATAAAACACAAGTGCATAGAATACCCCATGATTAAGGGAATATTGTTAAAACCAAAATGAAAAAAATAATGAGTCCATGTAGTGAAGGAATTTATTTAGAACCATATGTAAGGTAAAAGGTAAGTTCTTTAAGGTTATATTCTCTCGACAAAGAACATATATATTTTAATTTTATTTGAGATTGATAGATAAAATAGAGTTAAAAATTGTAGCTCACCTAGATCATTATAATGTATCTTTATTTGAAAGAGGCCATCAAATATTTGTGAAATAACTATAATTAGTGAGCTACTAAATAGGAACTTATAAAAGACAAAGTGTTGTGTGAAATTATACCTATGGATGCAAGTCATTTACTTCTACAAATAGCATAATAGTGTGATAATTAATATTTACATGCTTATAGAATGGATACTTATTGTAGTTTCATAAATTACATCCCTCTATAATTTCTCACTCATTTTGGGCTTACTTCATTGGTCATGGTTCATGCCTGGTTGTTTTTAGTTTATATATAGTCCGAAAAGCTTAGCACGATCATCTTCTCATTGACATTTGTTTTACATAAAAATCAAGGAATATGGTGTTTGTCACCCCATTCCAACTATTTTTGCCCAAAATTTAAAATTGAAATGATTGTTTTTAGCAAGTGTTAGTGTAGGTTTTTTATTTTCCTTATGCTAGGGGTATTTATTTTTTCTTGTATATATTATTAAGATTACTTAGGTAAGTAGGAGTGATTAATATGTGGACATGTGGCAAAATACTTTAGCTACATGCATAAATCCCACCTTCACTTGAGTGGTTGAGTTAAATACACTCTCTTTTGGCTTGTTGTGCCACCTCACATAACCACTTATTTGTTATTTCCTATGTGGGTTATGGGGTAGTTAGATTTCTCAGCCTCTTTCTTATTTATGTGCCACCTCTTATAAGTCCTTTTTGTTTTCATGCAAGGAGGATATGCCACATGATTTGACATTTACCAAGAAGTTAAAACCTCCCACCTTTTATGGGGATTGCAAGTTAATGCACCTCTTGGATGTATATGATATTATTTTTTTATATATTAAGCACCATACTCTCACCTTCACTAGTTTAGTGATAGATCGATGAGAGTCTTCTCTAAACTAACTTAATTATCTATATTTTTATCTCATATTAGGTTTATCTTCATTCAACTATTTTTATCTTCATTCATTTGTACCTTGGAGTTGCATTTGATCTACGACTGACATCATATACTAGCTTGGTTCTTGATTCTCATAAGAACTAACATGTTATCAAAGTCATGTTCTTTGGTATAGCTCATTATTTTTTTAATTTATTTGAGAGATTTTAGAGTATTATATAGCTAATATTTTCCTTAAAAACCAACTATTTTCTATTCCTAGATTGGCATGTGGTTTGGAGAATCAGAACACTTTTTAAGAAAATAAGCTTCTAGTTAAATCTAGTTTTTCATATATGTGTTCCTATGAGATCTGAGTGACTGCAGCTTTTTCATAATATTGGAAGATTATTAAACATTTATATAGTGTCTTAAAGGATTAATAAAGTCATAAGTGAGTTTTATTTTACCAAAATCAGAGTTTGGAGGACACAATAAAAAAAAGGAGAGTAATTTCTTTTACTAGAGTTGTTTTTATTTGGGGTTTAGAATTATAGCTTCCTCTCATATGCAGGAAAAACCATTTCTGGGTTTGATTCCTAACATTTAAAACCTTCTATTTTTCTTCTCTTGTCTACATAAATTAAATAAATTTTGCAAAAATTAAGTTTGAATAGGGTGTGAGCCATTTTTCTAGTTGGTAGATTCAAAAACCCTTCTTAAAAATTGTATAAATTTTGTTGCAAGTGTCAGATGTTTGTAAATGAGTACTTGATAGAAAGATGGAAATCATAAGTGGGTCTCATTGAAAAATTATTCTTCCTTTCATCATATATTTTAGATTTAATCAATTGCATTTTTTTATTCGATAGGTTATATCTTTCACCTCACAACTCTATTTTAAAAAGATGAATAGTTGTTGGAAAGGTATTGAAAAGCATTGAACACAAATAAGGCTAATATTTTTAGACTATATCAAATTTATTTTTATCAAAAAATTCTATTTTTGGCCCCAAGAGCCTTAGAAAGCATTGTAACCTGATAAAATTCCTTGTAAATGCACTAATTATAAAGTATCAACCTTGTGAAATTTTGGGGAGAGGGATGATTTATGAGACAACTGAAAAGGGAGGGTGTTTCATGTGTATTCTCTCATGCATTTTTCCTCATTCTTTACAATCTTCTTTTTTGCTATCATGGATGCATTTACAATTCCACTTTTAACAACACCTACTTATTTTGAATGCAAATCTAAGATCATATATAATTGAAAAGACATGGATATCATCATGTTACTATGGGACTTGAAACAAAACCTCAAGATGCTACAAAAAAAGATAAAATGGTTCGACAAATTTGACTACCTTAATTTTCACATTAAATCTACCACTACACAAAATGGAGTGTGTACCACTTTGGAAACCCTCTTTGGTAAGCAAGATGAGCTAAGAGGTCATCGACTGGAGAATGAACTCATAGGGTTGAATCCAACCAATTTTGACACTTTGATGTACTATAAAAAATTCCTTAGAAAGCTCAAGTCTATAAGATTACAGTTTGAATAGTGTGGAACCAAGAAAGATGATAAGAAAATGATCTTGACTATTCTTTCTAAAATTGGTCCTAACTATTTAGTGTTTGTTTCTACATTCTATGCTACAAAATGTGCTTTAGGTACCACATTCAAAATTCCTTCTATAAATGCATTTTCTGCAGAACTCACTAGGGAGTGGGACAAATTGGTCCAAATGGGTAGAATAATACCCTCCAAGTCACATGCCTTAGCTATAAATAAAGACACAAAAGAGAAAGGGTCTAGTAAGAAAGATAAGAAACAAAAGGACCAAGGAGAGAAGATGAAAGATGAAAAATCCGCTACTTTAAAAGTAGATAATCAAACCTCTTCATCAAAAGGTGAACAACCTAGGAAGGAGAAGGTCAAGCATTCTTACTATAAGAGACTTGGACTTGATGAACATGTGTTTAAATAAATAAATTTATCACCTTTCACATCTTATAGAAGAGAATAATATTAAGGTGCATGATTCAATCAAATAGAGTTTATCAAAAGAATCTTCAAAGGAGACATATAAGAGTAAGGGGAAAGGAAAGGATAAGGTCTTAGTGCATGGGAGAGGGTCTATTGATATGGGTGAAGGAATATTTGATGATTTCCTTTGTGTTCCATTATTATCCACTAACCTCCTATCTATCTATCAAATCATTCACACTAGTTCTGGTACGTGAGTTTAATTCACACAAAATATAGTGGTAATCAGTGAAATGCATAATGGGTCTATAGTTGCTATAGAAAAAGTAGATCATTTGCTAGATTGTATTAGTGTTCTCACTTTTTACTAACTCTCCTTTAACAATGTTACTCACTCATGGAGATGAGGTGATTTGTTTGTGTCATCAATAGTTTGGCCACTTGAACTCTCATTACTTGCAACAACTCAATTAGCATGACATGGTTTCAAGGTTGACTTCTATTTGATTTTCTTATTTTGCTAGGGATGCATTGTTAGTAAGAATCTAGAGAAAAATTATGATAAATTCAAAGCATGGAGAGCTACACAACTATTAGAGTCAGTACATAGTGACTTGCGTGTCCATTTCCATAACCATCCTTTAATGGGGCTAGATATTTCTTGACATTTATTGATGACTTTTTCAAACATACATGGGTTTACTTTCTATTGACTATTCTAAACAACTGAGAGGGGTGGGTGAATCAGCTGTATCAATTATAATCTTTTACTTATTCCATAAAAAATGATCCAGTAAACAAACTTCTGATTACTTAACCATAAACATATATAAGCATGAAAGAGAACACACATGAAACAAACGTGAACACAAAATATACATGGAAAACCCAAGAATGGAATAACCATGGAGAATACTAATTCTCAATTATGAAACACCTGTTAGAGTGACAATGTTTAAGGTGATTTCTACAAATGGTGGCTCACTGCCAGAATTCTCACTATAGGTGGGCTCACTACCTAGCTACAACTGGTAGAAAAAGAAGGGCCCGTTGCCTAGAAGAAGAAGGAAAAATAAAGAATCCACAACTAAAGTGCAAATCCCATAATGTTGCAATTCTAGAAGAAACTTTTGGCTCATTTCCTCTGGTACCAAACAACAATAGGACATAATCTCACTTATCTACCATAACTATTCACAACTTTGTGCATATTCCTACAGAAAGTAGATCTTCCTTTTCAATCCACTAGCTTTGATTGTATTTTCACATTACAATCATCCTAAATTTATACTAATCTCTTCAATGAAGAATCTCTCCAAGTTGGTAAAAAAACAATTTGAAATTGGTCTACCCTAAATATTCCCATGATGAAAAGGAATAAAAAGTGGACCATGCCACAAAGCATTACATCAATCAAAACAAAATGCTATCTATATTCCACAAATGTCAGAGAAAAAATAGAATCATTCAAGTTCAACCGGACCTAGAATGAAAATATCAGAAACCATGACTCTAGAGCTCATCATCATGTGTTGAATCAAAATATCAAAGTTAAAGACATGAATAACATAAATCCAGAATCTCATTATTAGAATAAAAAATGTGGAGAAATGTAGGACAATGCAAAATCTACTAGAAAAAATCATTATCATTACATAGACTTCTGGAGAACAACTTTCAAACCACTAAACAAAAGAACAACATCTCAAGGCAATATCCAATGAAATAAAAATATACTTGCAATATATCAAAAATATGTAACACAAACTATTCATAAAATCACAAAATTAGTATGTTGACATCAATGAAAACCGTACTGATATACCATCAACTTCATATTTACAACAATCTCCCCCTTTGTTATTGATGGCAACATCCATCAATGAAAAACTCAAGTCTTCATCTTTCAAATCTCTCCCCCTTAGAAGAATGACAATACCTCCCCCCCTTTGACATCAACGAAAAAGGTGAGCAACAACTCACCTCAGAATCAACATAGCACCCCCTAAGATGAAGCCCCAAAACATTAGCCTAGACTAAACTATTCTTTAAGTTCCCTAGACTAATTTACTACAATTTGCACTAGTTCAAACTACGAAGGGGTAATACCCCCAACTTTTATAAGAGATACTCATGAAAAGTATCTTTTGCATAAATCCTTTGTAAATATATGTGCAACTTGCTCTTTTGTACGTACATATATGTAGTACTAGATTCTTAGAGATATTTATTGTACTTGTATTATCAGACATGATTGAGATTAATTCATCAAACATCACACCAATATCTTTCAATACCTATTTCATCCAATGTATAGAGCACAACATGATGCAGCTACAATGTACTTAGCTTCTATAGTTGATAAACACCTAGAATCCTAATTTTACTTAACCATGCAAATAACTAAGAGCCAAGGAAAAATGCTCCACCACTGGTACTATTTTGGTCATCAACACTTCCTACCCAATAATCATTAGTGTAAGATTTTACTGTAAAATCTAATCCTTTGGGATACCACAGTCCAAAATATTTTGTACCTTTCAAATATCTGAATATCTTCTTTACTTCAACATGTGACTCTTTTAGATCTTGTTGAAAAACAATATACAAGATATCCTGTCTAGTAGTAGTCAAGTATAATAATCCTCCAATCATTGATTTTTACTTTCTTGCATTGGCCTTAGGATATTTATTATCAATATTCAACTTGCATTTGGTTGTCATAGGAGTACATATCAGTTTAGAATTCTCCATTACAAACTTTTTCAACAACTCTCTAACATACCTTGATTGAGAAATACAAATACCTTTACTATTTTGATTTACATGCAAACTTCTTTCACATGATGTCATTATTTTTTCCAAATAGGATCTTTTCTGATTCAATTTTAAAATTGAGATTATTGTCAAGGGATTCCTTTTGAAATCCTTGATTCAACAAATATTTGTCTATCCTTCCATACCAAGCTCTAGGTGTTTGCTTCAACCCATGGAATACCTTCTTCAATTTGCAAACAAAATCTATATCATTTAACAACTTAAATCACTTCGGTTGTTTAATGTAAACTTCTTTGAGTTCTTTATTCAAAAATGTTGACTTCACATACATTTGATAAACTTTGAAATATTTACATGTAACAAAAGACAAAAAAATCCTAATAGCTTCCATTTTGGCAATAGGTGCATAAGTCTCTTCAAAATTAATGCCTCCAACCTTGTAAGGAAGTTAATTAGTGGAACAACTTCACACACTAACCTTGAGAAGAGGGTAATCCAATTTTTCTATAGATAATTACAATAGTTACATAAAATTAACAAAAATAAACATAATATCATGCATACCACAACACAACAACACAGTGACTTACATGGGGAAAACCCTTTTGGGAGAAAAACCCCACACTCTAGAAGCATCTCAATATATTATGTAGCAATCAATAACAGATTGCAATATACTTGTAAAGAAATCTCTTCATAGTATTACCACTAATGAGAGACTCAAAGGTAACTCAATAGCCATGAGAATCTTACACAGAACCTCTATCTCACACACCTCATATATAGGAGATACAATACAAGAAACTGGCAAACCGTATTACAAAATCATGGGATAAAAACACCCAATAAAGTAGACTCAACCTTATCTCCATTCTAGATGTCCTATGACGTGTCAAAACACACATCACCACATTTTCCTCCCTTTTATATCTCATTTATGTGTCCAATGTAATTTTATATTTCCTATTACAAGAGTCCAAACTTTGGGAGGCCATAACTTGTGAACTGGGTGTCTAATTGACAAATTGTTTAATGCACTAAAAAGATCGCAAAGTTCTCTATCACCTTATAGCCCACTACATTGGTTATACCCACTTTTCATGGAAATTTAGAAGGCCTAAAGTCCTCAAAATTAAATTTAAACCTTTCATCACACCTTTGAAAAATGAAAAAAATAGTATCTTAAAAACAAGTTGTGATTTTGCAACAAAATTTTACCAGCATGCTTATCTAGCCAATCTAAAGCTTTGGGGATAATTTCACACCATTTCATGCTCAAACAAAAACTTAATATAAATGGTAACCTCATTTAAATGCAAGGTTTAGACATCATTTTCCCAACAAACCTAAGTGTAACCTTTACATGCTAATCTAGCTTTTGTTTCTTAAAGCTTGACCATCTTTAATTTCCCCTTCTAGGTTTCCATGTAAATATAGTGATCGCTTGTGTTTATTTATGGTTATTCTTGTCACTTGCATAGTTGATTTAAATATAATGTTAGATGTGGTAATGGTGTTGATATTGCTTTAATTTTTAAGGTTAAATTGGCATATACTAATTCACCCTGCTTTTTATATCTATTTGCATAATAATAAAATATAAACTAACAAGGCTTTTTGATTGAGAATAAATATTGTAAGAAAAATGGGTCCTCACAGATTTTGGTTTTGTAAATTCTCACTCAATAGAAGACTATATTAAAAAGTGATTAATAAATAGAAACCTAAAAGGAGGCTTTGTTGTCAACGAATAATAGATGACAAAAGTTAAGAATGATTGAGATGATTAAATGTCATTATCTAGGAATTTAAAAAATCTATTAGGATTAGATCATAAATTACTCTATGAGTACTATGTTGTATGATCATATTGTGGTCAATAATTTAACCAAAAAATATGAATAACATGTCTCTATTTTGCTACTTATTTTATGCATGATAAGTACCAAACATTTATCATAGTAAAATCCACATATAAAATCCAAGTAGTGGGTGATAATTAATTAACAATTTATCTTCAAATGGTAGATCTTTCAATAACATGATTTGAAGCATAAATATTAAAAAATATATATAAATTATTATTAATATTAAAAAGAGCCTATAATCAATGATTGATTGGTTCATCTCTTTAGGAAAATAGGTATTATTGCCAAGCAAAAGAGGTAAATGTGATAGTGAAAATAATTTTTTTATTTCTTTGTTACCCTGGGTGTCCTCATTATCACAGTGGCCCCAACCCAGCATTTCCACTTAAGGGTGAGCCTGGGGTGAGACTACTCCATGAGGGGTTAATCCACAGCCTAGAAGAAGTCCCCCCTCTTAAACCTAGGAGGAGATTCAAACCTCAGACCAATGCAGAGAAAACCCCTTGCCCAGACCAGTGAACCTACCCATGTGAGTTGATGATGAAAACAAATATTGCATCATTGTGCATCATTGTCTCTAAAAAGAATGAGAGAAAGCTGAAAAAATAATAAGAAATATAATTCTTGTAAAAGTATAATATCTAGAACTAGAAATTGAGTTTGAGAGTCCTGAATGAAATGCTTCATTGGGAGGTCTATCAAACTTTTAAAATTATATGATATACAAGTATAAGGCTCATCCCCTTGTTATCCATATCAATAAGACTAGAATAAATAGTCTAAAAAATAGTATTTCTTACCATAAAGTTTATTATCATGAAGTTAATCTATCCTAACTCTTATTTGTTCAAAGTAGGTTATCATCTATATATCTTCCTTGATTGGCTTAAGAGCCTCCATTGTGTAACTAGAGAGTTATATTGGTTGATATAATGTATAATTTTCTAATACACATCATATATTTAGATCTCAAGGAGAAAACTAACCTTCACTACCTCACCTAACTAGTTCTCTAGTGAGATAGGAAGATAAATACGAGATAAAGAAATATAAATACACAAAATTATCATTGTACACATAAAATGAAGAATAGGAAAGAACATACAATATGATAACAATATTCTAATCACTAAAATAGAAAGCTTAAAACATATTGTTTTTATCCCTAAATTGGCAAAGGCTTGACCTTGGGAACCATCATCCTGAAGGGATGTGTACATGTTGTGTTGTCATCTATATCACCACTACTAAAGAATAAACAATTGACTAGAAGTAACACTACAAAAAATCCCATGTTCCACAAACCTATTTACCACATGCATACACTCAGACAGGGAAAACATGTTAGGCTTGTATAGGAGTTTTCCTTAGTGAAACCCCCACTTCCATGTTTACGCTTCCATGGATAGATAGATAAATAGATTGATAGATTGGATAAAATGTTAAAATATATTTCATAATAGAAACAAACCTTGATTAATCAAGAAAAACCCATATTATAATAGACAAATGATTAATTTTAAATAGATGATAAATTTATTTAGAGGTTAGATAAAATAAGATTATATTGGAAAGAAAAAAATACTAGAGAGAATAGAGAAGGAAAAGAATTGGGCAGAAAATATTTCTCTTGAGATGATGATGTGATTATAGCCAAGAGAAGACTTGGCTATTGTGATATTGAATATAGATTTTTATATAGTTTTGTTATGAGTAAAAGAGTAAGAGATCTAAGAGATTGAATTGTTTAAAAATGAAAGAGAAAGAGGAGTTTTGTTGCTTAGAATGGGTAGGAATAGTAATTTCAAATACATGATCCAACTGAATGGACACACATGCAATGAGGCCTAATGTGGAATATACCTACTTTAATTTAGAAGTTTTTTAGGGCACTTACATGCTACATAGACCTCTATGCATTGTGCTCCCATCTAGCCAAATCTATCCCAAATTTGGATTAGGGGCTAATAACTCTTCACCTTTGAAATACTTGATGTCAGAATGATAATTTTTTTATCATGAATTTTCTCATAAATGCATTAGGTGCAATTTGTGACACTACATTTTCCCCCACTTTAGTGAACTGAGCAACTCAAAGAATTAGGTGCGCTAAAGTAGCTTAGAAATATGTGCCTATTAAACTCATCTAGTGCTTTAGACACATTTATTGCCTTGGAAAATAATGTTAAATTTAGGTCATAGAGGTAAACTAGATTAATGTGAATGATGCTCCCAATCCCCTAAAAAAAACATAATTTTTGGCATGAATAGCTAGGTACATTAGAGGAAGCTACCTTGATGAGAAGAATTCTTAAGAGAAATTAGTAAAAGTCAGAAAGAAAATCCTAATAAAGTGCAAGCATGTGCCTCCTCATGTTTTTCCCTAGTGAGATCGAGAAAAATAAGAAGCGAGATGATCTAGAACCACCACAAAATTTTGGACAACATTTTACTAAATACTCTAAAGGTGGGCCCTATAAGGGTCATTTTTTACTATTCATCATGAAAATTTTTGTCTGATTTTTATAGAGAAAAACTGAAAAATGCCTCGTAGATGAGATTCTTGACCAGCCTATGTGGATGAGTTGCATGCCACTAAGTCATAGCAGGGAGAGCCCTTAGATAACAAAGGCCCTGTTTCTCATCTTCATGATTTATTTTAACCATTTTATAGTAGTTTTAATTTTTTGAGTAGTACATGCATACTAATTTTGCACAAGTATTTGGGACTAGCAGACTCATCCTCAGACGAGTTTTGTATTAGCAACCTAAAATCACATTAGCATCTCCAAGATACATTGGGCTTCATCAATGTTAGATGTCTTGGCATCCAAATTTCATGCATGCATCCTTAAGACCTAGCTAGAAGCAAAAATTAAAAAAAATATATGTAGGATGCAGATAGATAGAATTAGAATGTATAGCTAATATAGTTGTATTTTTTTAGGTTCTTCTAGAGGTTTGCAAGCACACAAGTAATTATTCAGTGAGAATGTTGCATGATCATGTGGAGTACGTACTAGCCAACCACTCAGATCATGTATGATGAGTTGCCCTTTGATGGTTGTATCAAATGTTAGAGATGTAATTCTACACACCTATATTGATGGTTCTTATCGAGAGATAGAATATAGACACTATGTCCATCCATCTCTTGATATGGGAGATGATTATTACATTGATAGATGTTTACCAAATTTTGTGTCTTCTTATTTGCGGGCATAGAGTATCCCTAGATGAACCCTTATTATCTTGTGAGCTTTGGGATGGATAGGAGAGGTGTAATGATAGGGTTATATATGCTGCTAGATATGTCTACCTCTATTGGTTGGAGTATGATTGAGTAGAGGTACCACTCATCCATAGCAATATGATTGCTAAGGTGGATCTTTTAGTTATCACTAATATATGGGAATCACATCTACCTATAAGTTGTGTCCCTTATATTAAAGAGATGAAGGCAAATAAAATAGTGTACAGCTAATAATGGAACATGCTCACTCATTTCTATAATAATCTGGGGTGGTATGTGCACTATGAGTACATAAAATATTACTATTGTAGGTAAAAATTATTCAAGTACATCACTTGCATGAGGCTACTAGGTTTTTTCTACCCCATTGATTGTGTCATGCCATGACCCCACAATTATCCACATGGTGTGGTGACTGGAGAGTTGGAGACCTCATGTATTAGAGTCTCATGATCGATTAGATGGGGATTAGAGACATTATCTAATAGTCATATCAAGGCATGGTAAGATGAGTAGAAAATAGGATTCATTTATCCTAGATGCAATGAAATTGGTTTCTCATTGGTCACCATTATTAAATGGTGGTATAATACTACTCACAATTTTGTATGCAAAAATTGGCCAAACGTATATGAATCTAGTGGTCATACCCACATAAATTAGGTCTACAATGGATGGTGCATGACCTTAGTATTTCCTACATTCATCTATGTTGGATGTGCTTGAGAGCCGAAAGGAGATCAATGATAATAACCTACCATCACCACTAAATATAGATGATGTCAAGGTTAGTAATAGATTTGAAGCATGTTGGGTCACCATCAATCCAAATCCTATCCTTCAACAAGATGTAGTCATGGTATACCTAAGATGTCTAGGTCTAGATGCAAAGGAGGTACCAAAATACTTCCCATATTAATAGAATTTAGTAGAGGTAGAGGAAGAGAGGTCTAGGGAATAATAGAACATTGTCTCCCTTTCAACTATCCCAACCATCTTAGTGTGACCAATTTTTGATGTACCTCCAACATAGCCATCACAGATTGGGCTGTCACCTGTCATGCTAATAGATATAGTGGGGGAATCTAGTAGTAGAGTGTCACTACCTGATCCTAACTAGCAGAGGGGTTACCTAGGTATACATGTGATTTCATTTATGATATAGATATTTTATATAGTAGAGACATCATTATGATGATATAGATGTTGCTATTGATCTCTTTTGTGTAGGTAGATAGTTTCATAGAGTGACTAGGATTCATCTATTAGGTACTCTCCAAAATCAGCTTGGATCTAGACTCGAGGCCTATTCCTTGATGCATATTGTCTTGATTAGTCATTTGTGCAACATGAACAACTAGCTGAGCTTGTACAAAAACTTCAAATATCTTACAAGGGATATCAAGTCTATTTAGTGTGGAGGGGTGCATAATTAAGCACTATGATAAGACAAAGAGAATACTGATAGTTCTTATACTTAATGTTAAGTACAGATGCCAAGCTAATAAGATGAGAGGGGGGGTGAATCATACAAAATTAATCTTCCATAAAAACATTAGATTCAACCTCAATAACATATACTTCAACAACATAACCAAAACTTCTAAACATGCAAAATCAAAGCATATAAACATCATAATCCTCATAACACCAGATTTAACATGGAAACCCAAATAGGGAAAAACCACTATGGGATTTCAGACCCACTAAGAAATATACTCTTCTAGAGTATGCTTAGTTAAAAGCAAATCCTGTTAAAGATAACAAACACATTGCTAGATGTGACCCGATTAAGGGATTTCCCTCAGATCTATTAGGATCTTCACCTTGTTAGAGGTGACCTTGTTAAAGGATTTCAAACACTCAATCAAAATGTCACCTTGCTAGAGGGTTTTACAAATAAGACTGTTAAGTCCACTCGGTTAAGAGATTTTCTGTCACTTCACAAAATAATAGTAATAGAAATCTATATGCAACTTCACATCTAAAATGCTAAAGCAGATTCTTATTTGCTTAATACAATCTAGGACTTATCATGTCCATCTACTGGACTCTATACTCTGATATTCAAACAAGTCTTCAAGCTTATGTGCTCAGTAATCACTATGTAGCATCCCTGTGCATACACTTGCCCACATACATTGTTTATCAAAAGTTCCTTATTTATAAACAATTTGCCAAACGCTTAATCTCCTTGATCACATTTCCCATGATCAATCATAGCCATCAGATCTTCAAACTTAACTAGGTTCAATGTATTCTTTGATCTAAAAAATGTTTTACCCCGCCTTGGAACTTGCATAAATTTCTTGGAACTTGTGCTAGGGTATTACAGTTCAATCTGCGCTCTAGATCTTCCTGCCGATTTTCCTTTGCCATAGATTCTTTAACAACTTCATGCACAACATACCAATCATTTAATCAGTTCTAGCTCATCAGTTTCCTTCATTAAATAATGCATGTAATCATTTAATGCATTCTATTACAGCTCGGTTATGACTCGGTAAATACTAAACTTCACTCGGTAGACATTCTATCTTCATTAACCGATAGCGATAACCTTAGGGTTTACCGACTAGGTTCTTTGCTCGATAACATAGTATAGTATTAACCTTCCAATCAATAACATATATATGATATCAAAACAATCTAAACATCATGATCTCATCATTGTCTAGCTCAGTAATAGTTGCCCATTGAATAACTTTTTTCTCCCCTTATTCATCACATTCTTTCTGTGTCTTTTACCAACATCTTTATACTCATCAAATCATACTTTTAAGATATGGCAACATCATACTGAATTAGAAAATTAGTTTCTTGACATCAATGAAAAAATAATAATATTAAGACAGTAAACATCCTTAATCAGTTATATCCATAATCATCAGCAACCTTCTCAATATCATAATGAAATTCCAACAATCTCCCATTGTCTGTTATAATGCCAACAATCTCCCCCTTTGGCATTGATGGCAAAACCGATTGATTTGACCTAAATGATTCAGATTCAGATTGTTGTGATTCTGAAATGCTCTCCCCCTATCATCAATCTTCTCCCACATACATTAGTATTTTCCTCTTTTCTTTAGTCTTCTCCCCCTTTGACAACAATGCCAAAAAGTAAAGAAATAATACATAATTTCTTCTTGCATGAAGTGATTTCTTGCTGTGATGAGTTAACTTAGTCTTGGTCGGAGCATTATGTCTTCAATTCATGTTCCCTATATTGTTTCCTACACACCTTTAGAAAACCTCCTAAAGTGTGTAAATCAACATCAACTCCTAAAAGATATTCTATAGAGTCATCGAATTGATGCTTTCACCAAACTTGATCAGTGAATGGAAGATAGGGGTAGGACCCCTAGCTTACTTTTGAGATACTCAAAAGTGTCCCTTGACAGTGGCTTGGTGAAGATATCTTCTATTTGTTCCTTTGTGCTAACATACTCCAACACCACTTTCTTCTCTTGAGCTTCTTCTCTAAGATAATGATATTGGATAGAGATGTGCTTTATCTTAGAGTGCATAACATGATTCTTTGAAATGTTAATGGCACTAGTATTGTCACATAATATTGTTACTGGCTTGGTAACTTTCTCATTTATACCATCCAATGGTTGTTTGATCCATGCTATGTTGGTACAATTCAATGCTGCACCAACATATTCAACTTTTGTTGTTGACTGTGAAACACATCCTTGTTTCTTGCTAAGCCAACTCACTAGTCTTTCTCCTAAAAAGAAAGCTCCTCCACTCATTCTTTTCTTGTCATCAATGTTGCCTACCCAATCAGCATTAGTATAAAATTTTTAATCAAAATCATTTCCTTTTTGATATACTAAGCCATAATCCTCAGTGCCTTTCAAGTATCTGAAAATTCTTTTGATTGATGTCATGTGTGTTTCCTTGGGATCTGCAGAGAATCTTGCAACTATACCTACTGCATGTGTTATGTCTATTCTGCTGTGAACACCATATTGTAGCTTTCCAATCATGGATCAATAAAGTGTCTCATCAACAGATGCAGATTCATCATTCTTTGATAATTTATAGTTGGTAGTCATAGGAGTACTTACAGGTTTTGAATCCTCCATTCCAAATTTCTTCAAGATTTCCTTTATGTACTTGAATTGAGTAATGAAAATCTCATTTTTCATTTGCAGTATCTATAAACCTATAAAATACTTTATCTCACTGATTAATGACATCTCAAATTCTTTTCTCATTTCATTTACAAAGTTCTTGCATAAAGAGTCATTTCCACAAAATATAATATCATCAACAAATATGGCCGAGATCACTATTCCATTTTCATCGTTCTTCATGTACATATTTTTGTTCTCACTTGTCCTTATAAAACCAATCTTGATCAAATAAGAGTGCAATCTTTCATACTAGACTCTAGGTGCTTGTTTCAGACCATATAAATCTTTGTTCAATTTACATACCTGATCTTTATTCATGTCTTCAACAAATCCTTCAGGTTGTTGAATAAAAACTTCTTCTTCTAATATACCATTCAGAAATGTAGATTTGACATCCATTTGATATACCTTGAAATTTTTGAAAGTAGCATATGTCAACAATGTTCTTACTCCTTCAAGTCTTGCTACAGGTGCAAAAGTTTCACCATAATCAGTTCCTTCTTCTTGAGCATAACCTTTGCATACTAGTATTGCTTTATTTCGAATGATCTCACCTTTTTCATTCAGCTTGTTTATGAAAATCCACTTTGTACCGATTACATTTTTGTCCTTTGGTCTTGGGATTAGTGTCCATATGTCATTCTTCTTGACTTGATCAATCTCTTCTATCATAGCATTTATCCAATCTTCACTGCTAAATGCCTCTTTCACTATTCTCAGTTCAAATTCAGATATCAAACATGTGTTTTGTCTCAGTTTGTTCCTTGTCATTACTGGAACATCCTTATCTCCTATAATCTGACTCGATGCATGATGTCTTCTGACATACTTGGCCAATATAGGATCGATAGGCTCTGTATGATCTTCTTCATCACTCGGTAACTGGATATTCAATTCATTTTCTTCAACAGTTCTCTTGGTAATACTTGTCAGTTGAACATAGACAAATTCATCATAATCTTCTAGTTCTTCTTTGGAGTTTCCTTCATCATTTCTTTATGCAAATTCATCAATTTTCACATTTGCACTTACTACTATTTTGTTAGGTGATTTGATCAGACATTTAAATGCTTTGCTTCTAGAAGAATAACCTATAAATGTTCCTTCTTCACTTTTGTGATCAAACTTTCCATTTCTATCATCTTTGTGTACATAACATCTACTTCCAAAGATTTTGAAGTAACTTACATTAGGTTTCTTGTCATACCAGATTTCATATGGTGTCTTCAAAGTTCCTTTCTTCAGTTGTACTCGGTTCAGGGTGTAAACTACTGTGCTTATTGCTTCTCTCTAAAATGTTTGTGGCACTTTATTTTCAATCATTAGGGTTTTGGCACAATCCACAATAGATCTGTTTCTTCTCTTAGCTATCCCATTTTGCTGTGGAGTTCTCAATGCAAAGACTTGTCTTTTAATACCATGATCATTGTAGAATAAGTTGAACTCATCAGATGTGAACTCTCCTCCTCTATCTGATCTAAGACATTTCAGCTGTCTTCCTATTTCATTTTCAACTCTTGCCTTGTACCATTTAAACATTTGAAAAGCTTCTGATTTTTCTTTTAGAAACATAACTGACATCATCCGTAAATAATCATCCACAAATAATATGAAATATTTATCACCATAATAACTTTGAACTTTCATAGGACCACAAAGATCAGTGTGCACAAGATCTAAAATTCCCTTAGAAGTGTAGGACTTACTTGTAAAGCTTGATCTTGTCATCTTACCCACCTGGTATCCTTGGCACATAGCATTCTCGGGCTTTTTCAAACTCGGTAGACCTCTTACTCAGTGCTTCTTGCTTATTTTGATCAGATTATCAAAATTTACATTACAAAACCTTTTATGTCATAACCAAGTATCATCTATCTTTTCATATAAACACTTATTTTGAGTTGAGTCAAGATGTAATGTATTACCTTTTGTTTGTGTCCCGGTAGTAGCTAACTTTCCATTTTGTCATGAACCTTGACAATTCCTTTCTGAAATTCTATTCGGTAACCTGTATTGTTTAGCTGTGCTACACTCAACAAATTATATTTCAAACCTTCAACCCAATAAGCATCATTACATTTATCATTGTCAAGAAGTGTTATGGATCCTTTACCTTTTACCGGACATGGTGCATCGTTACCAAATCTTACATAGCCTCCATCATAATCTTCTAACATAACAAACTTGTGTTTATCACCTATCATGTGATGTGAGCATCCACTATCTATCATCCAAGAATCATTAGAATTTATGTGAGATATTAGGGATTTTTCTTCATACCTTTCTTCATTTGATCCATCTTTTATAGTCACATTAACTACTTCCTCTGTATCAGTTTCATCTGATTTATCACCATTGGATTCCTCATCAGCTACTAAGCATGTCTTTCTATCTCTTCTTCTAAAGTCTCAGTGTCCTCTATAATGATTATCTTTTTGTCTATCATCTCAGTAATCTCTCTTTTTAGTAGATTCTTTGTCAGGATAGTTAGAAGCCATATGTCCTATCTTATCACAATTGAAACATTTCAAAGGTAGTTTTCCTTTATACTTACCATTGCCTCTCGGTAACCTTCTGGCTAATAGTGCTTCAAACTCTTCTTGCTTTCTAATTTCCTCATACAGTTTGTGTACTTCTTCCATATTCTTACAAAATTTTTCACTTGCTCCACTGTGATCTCCTTCAGAGTACTTATACTTTCTTTCATTGTAATCATTAGATTCATCAAGATGAAAAGAACTAAATGCAGATTCAACTTTATTTACTGAAGACCCATTGTTATCAAAATTACTTAACTCAAATGCATGTAGCTTACCAATAGTAGCATCTAAAGAAACTAGCATATTGGGTACAGACCTCAATTCATTGATTGCAGAGACTCGGATTGCATAAGCTGGTAGAAGGGTTCTTAACAACTTACTTGTTATATCCTTTTCTTCAATGGTTCCTCCTACTCCTTTGATTTGATTGAAAATCTCCTTTAGTCTTGTATTGTACTGGGTTATGTTCTCACCTTCATTTCATCCTCATACATTCAAGTTGCCCTCTTAGACTATCCACTTTTTCTCTTTGAACATGTTCATCACCACCATACACAGATATGAGCTTGTCCCACATTGCCTTTGCATCATTGTAGCCTTCTAGATCATTAAACTTTGAGTCGGTCAATGTAGATAATATTTCAATCATTGATTGGATATGTTCTGGCTTTGCCTTTATCTCTTCCATTGTCAATGGATAGGTGCTAGGTGTAATGAAATCATTCTCCAGATAATATACAACATATTCTCCAACTCCTGATAGCTGCAACTTCATCCTTTTCTGCCATGTAGAGACCCACTAAGAAATATACTCTTCTAGAGTATGCTCAGTTAAAAGAAAATCTTGTTAAAGATTACAAACACATTGCTAGATGTGACTCGGTTAAGGGATTTCCCTCAGATCTATTAGGATCTTCACCTTTTTAGAGGTGACCTTGTTAAGGGATTTCAAACACTCAATTAGAATGTCACCTTGCTAGAGGGTTTTACAAATAAGACTGTTAAGTCCACTCAGTTAAGAGATTTTTTGTCACTTCACAAAATAATAGTAATAAAAATCTATCTACAACTTCACATCTAAAATGCTAAAGAAGATTCTTATTTTCTTAATACATTATAGGACTTATCATGTCCATCTGTTGGGCTCTATACTCTATTATTCAAACAGGTCTTCAATCTTCTATGCTCGGTAATCACTATGTAGCATCCCTATGCATACACTTGCCCGCATACATTGTTTATCAACAGTTCCTTATTTATAAACAATTTTCCAACCGCTTAATCTCCTTGATCACATTTCCCATGATCAATCATAGCCATCAGATCTTCAAACTTGACCAGGTTCAATGTATTCTTTGATTTGGAAAATGTTTTACCCTACCTTGGAACTTGCATAAATTTCTTGGAACTTGTGCTAGGGTATTGCAGTTCAATATGCATTGTAGATCTTCTTGCTGATTTTCATTTGCCATAGATTCTTTAACAAACTTCATGCATGACATACAAATCATTTAATCAGTTCCAGCTCATCAGCTTCCTCCATTAAATAATGCATGTAATCATTTAATGCATTCTATTACAGCTTGATTACAACTCAGTAAATACTAAACTTCACTCAATAGACATTTTGTCTTCATTAACTGATAGTGATAACCTTAGGGTTTACCGACTAGATTCTTTGCTCGGTAACATAGTATAGTATTAACCTTACAATCAATAACATATGTATGATATCAAAACAATCTAAACATCATGATCTCATCATTGTCTAACTCAGTAATAGTTGCCCATTGAATAACTTATTTCTCCCCTTATTCATCACATTCTTTTTGTGTCTTTTACCGACATCGTTATACTCATCAAATCATACTTCTTAAGATATGGCAACATCATACTAAATTAGAAAATCAATTTCTTGACATCAATGAAAAAATAATAATATTAAGATAGTAAACATCCTTAATTAGTTATATCCATAATCATCAACAACCTTCTCAATATCCTTAATGAAATGCCAACAAATACACCACCATAAATTTTTGTATAGTCTTGTCAAAGAGAGACCAAGTAGTGACATGGGAAGAGAATACCAAGAGGGTACATGATGCCCTACAAATCTATTTCAAGAATCTTTAGAGGTAGGTTGATGTTGCACAAAGTGGCACTATAAGTGATCTAGCACTAGCAAGGTAGTGAGAGGATACCCCAAGGGACAAGCAAGCAGCATAGGGAGAACATAGCATCCTAGAGAGAGACGATAGTAGAAATGAGAGAAAAATTAAGAGGAATTTGTACTTAGAGTTCTTTACTTGCTTGATATCACTCCACCTCAGTTCAACAACTAGCAAACCTAGGTCAACATCCTCTAGCATATGCAGGCTTAGGACCCATATGTTTGGAGGGTCGTGATTCTAAATTTTGATTCAGATACATTTTTTATACATATAATTAATTTGACACTTGATGATGTATAAAATTCTTTTTGATATATAGTCATACAAATGTATATCAAAATGACACATGCACATCGATATTTATATATGAATACATACATATGAGAATTTAATTTTACTATCACTTGTGTCTTTGTGGATGTGTGGATTTGATTTCATGTATTTTATGGATTTATGTGATGTATGGTCTGATTAGATACTCACTATAATATGGTGAAATAGGTGTTCACAAACCTAGGCATGTAGACTAGGAACTAGACCTACTTCACAAGATGAGTAGAAATTGTGACTATATTTTGAGACTAAAAATCCGAGTCAAGGATGCTATTGTTGGCATTTCACTAAACTGGTAAAGATTGTTGATGATTTGCAACTGGTAAATGATTTATTGGTGAATGTGATGAAGAGATTGAGATTCATGTTTGATGACTAAGTCTTATGTTGTCAATAATAGAAACAATGTTTTTGTAGTCATTTAAGTCTTGGAAGCCAATTGGTACAGATGATAGTTTACCAATGAAATGACAAATATGTTCTTAACCATCAAATAAAAATAGAGTTGCATTCATGGAGCCGGTAAAGGTGATTGATGAAGAGTTGAATGATCCGGTTTAACAACAGTGATGGAGACAAGTATTTGGAGCTATGTTCATGACCGTATTGGCAAATTCAACTGGACTAGCTAGATTTGATGTACAGAGCAAACATTTTGATGAACACTTAATGGGTAGTGATTAAATAACTTAAATTGATAAAATGTTACAAGTTTTGTTTTATTTTTAGTTTGTTATGTCAGTTGCCGACATAAGTTTTGTTTGCAATGTGTTTTTGTCTAGATTCATTGAACCTAGGAAATTGTTCCAAGGTTATAGTAGACTAAGTTGATGTCTATAAAAAGTGTGATGACTTATGAGATAGACATGCATACGTTGAAGAGATCAAAGGAAACTATTGAGATTCTGATTGTGTGGTGATTAGTGAAGCTTTGTATTGATGTGTTGTTGAATTTTTGAGGATCTAAAGTAGATCTTATCAGACACAGAGGTGTTATATGAAGATCATTTGAACTATTATTTTCCTAGTAGTTTGCCATAGTAAAATCCCCTAATTGGGTAGGTCCTAACAAGACTTACATTGCAAATTCCCCAACAGGGTAGCTCTATATCAAAGTGTTTAATCATTTGTGAGGTTGATCCTAATAGGTCAAAGCTCCTAATAGGGCTCATCATTTAAATCCCTTAACCGAGTGACTCCTAACCCAGTCTGCTCCTAGCAGGGCATGTTTGTAGACCTTAACCGATCAAGATTTGTATTCTAAAGATAGTGAATGATGTGGGTATTAACTCCCACCATGGATTTTCCCTTTTGGGTTTCCACGTATAAATCTCTTGAGTTATGTGAAATTTATTTTATTGGGCATCAGCTTATATGGTGATATTCCTCTTATGCTTGTTAAGTTTTAAGCTATTTAAGATGGTGATCAGATTCATATTGTTTTTGCTTACAATGATTCACCCCCCCCGCTCTTAGTGCCTTATAAGTTTATCAATTGGTATCAGAGCCAACCTTCTTTGAGGCTTAACCGCTTGAGATGGATTCCTAAGGGAGACATGGGGGATATGAGTTATAGAGAGATTTCTAATAAACTTGCAGAAATTGAGGAAGCCCTAGAAACATTGAGAAGCAAGTATAAAGCTTTACTTGCTAAGAGAAGAGAGCTAACCATAGAACTATTGAAGGTTTCTGAAAGTAGTTCTTCTGATGAAGCAAACATAGGTGCATTGGTTGATGAGGTGGAGAAACTGAATGATGAGAAGACTAACTTGAGGAGAGAGCTAGAAGCCCTAACTATCCGGATGAGTCAGAAACTTGAAGCAAGGAGGGAAACAGAAGACAAGATCAAAGAGAAAGAACATGAGATCTTCAAGATAAATCAGGAAAAATGGCACTTTACATGCACATTAGCATGAGGAAAAAGAAGAGATAAAGGTAGAACTAGATATGGTAATGTCTCTTAAAGAGACTCTTATGAATTGGAATGAAGACCTTGCACAAGAACTTGTCGATGCTAATGAGAAGCTTGAAACTTTCAACAAAAGTTCTACCATGCTTGATGAATGGATCCAATCTCAAAGGATGAATAGTGATACAAATGGATTGGGTTACAATACATTTGAGAAAGGTGAGCCTTCTGGTACAAAGGACAACATGCATGAAGGTAAATTTGTTCCTAAGATTTAGAAACCCACCAGTAAGAAACCCTATAAGCCTATTTGTTTCAATTGTCATAAGCTAGGACATACTACTAATGTTTGTAGAAGCAAATCTGATGCTGCTAATGGTTATAGACCCAATACTTATCAAGGATATAAGCCTATAACCTTTAATGGTTATTGTTACACTTGCAATGTGCATGGACGTAGAGCTATTAAGTGCTGGTATGGAGCAAATAATTTGGCACCTCACATGAGTCAAAGGTCTAGTGGTGGTTGGCAAAGAACCCTTAATGACTAGAGAAGTTCTAACTAGCAGATACCCTATGCTAACTGGTCTAGTCCCTATGAGATGGAAAAGAGGATGAATGTAGTTTGCACAATCTGTCATAAATACGGTCATGTAACTATGAACTGCAGAAGAAGGATTGGTAGAGGCAATGCTAGACCTTGGAGAGCATCTGATATGGCTTGTTATCATTGTCATAAACTAGATCATATTGCAAAGTTTTGCAGAGCTAAGGTCAACCAATTGGTGAATCAATTTGTTGACTGGAAAGGGAAGATGAAAGTTGATGTGGAGCAGACCAAAGCTGAAATGAATAGAATCTGGAAAAGAAGGATGAAGAGAGTGTTGGCAATTGAGACTCATCTGATTGGTTTCATATGTTGTCATTGATGGCAACATGTTCTAGCTTTCATTCTTTGGTGTGGTTGTTCACTGATAGACAGTTCACTAGCACCGACATGTATCTTCACTAGTAGGAAGGATTCTTTGGGTACCGGCATAGGAGGCTGACATGACTTACAAATAGGATACCTGTATTGGAGGCTGACATTATTTGGGAGATTTGGCAATCGGCAATTGATTTTGATATTTATTTATATATGTAATGAGCCAACATGCATATTCATTTTGTAATTATCTATGTAAGTCGACATGAGTCATGAAGGATTGTAAGGGTATATAGGTGAGTTGATTAGATCATTTTGTGATATGATATAAGACATGATTGTAATGATTGTAATGTGAATATTATGTAAGAGTTTATTCTGGTAAGGGTTTAGGGTTTCAGAACCAGAATAGTTAGAGCTTGAACCGGAACTCAATTAGGCATAGCAGATACATTAAATGAGTTTAGTTTTATGTCTTCTTATTCAAAGTGACTGTAGTCAGTGAGACTTCTTTGTGATGAGCACTATGATTTAGGATGTAAGCCTTCTGGCAAGTGCAGGCCCCCATATTATGTAATATATTTTCATATGGCCAATGGATTGATATTGTGGGTCACAAATCCCACCGTGGTTTTTCCTCTTTGAGGGTTTCCATGTATACTGTTTTGTGGTATGGTATTCATTTGTGTGATTGGCTTATTGATTGCTTTACTTATTTCAATTATATATGTACTGGTTCACCCATTGGTGAATGCATGTTATAATAATGTTAAAATTGAACATTCTGGTAGAACATTGATTCCCCCCCCCCCCCCCTCTTAGTGTTCTTGGATTCCAATAGAAAAAACCAAAGAAAAACCACCTGAAGATTCTATTTCTTCACCTAGTGTGGAGAACCCTTCACCGAAAAACTAAGTTGTTAAAAGGATTAGGGGGAACTTAATGTTAGATCTATTTCAGAACCCCCTGAAGGACCACAAGGTATGTTAAATATATATACTTTGTTGTATTATGATATTGTGAAGTAATTTTGTGATCAAACCGGTAGGTTTGATGTGTTATGAAAACCGATAGTGTGTTATAAGATATTTTAGGGTTTTCACAGTAATGACATTTAATGTGGTAGATGATGGGAAAATAAAAGGAACTTTTTGAATGTTATTTGTCACATTGCAGGGTGAACATACAATAGTGGGTTACACTTTTTTGCCAACTTTGACATTGCAATATTCATTTTCAGAAAAAACTTTAGATTCAAATACCTGTTACTTCTAAACCATAAGGAATTTGTAGATGATTTGAACTAGTGATTTGTCTCATTTTGTATGAATATTCCAAAAATATTTTTTTGATCATTTTTGGAGTCAATTTGATTCCATTTTTCTATCTCCCTCGAAAACTAGTTTTTTTTCAAAAAACAACATTTTTAAAGAGTGACACTCACTTTGTATAGTATAACTTTTTTTCTATAATAGATATGAACGTGATTATTTTGAATTTTTTTTTTGAACATACATATCTAGTGTTTTCAATTGGTTTTGTAACATTATCTTCAATATTTTATATTTTATTAAGATCTGAACTCGAGTTAACTATAATTTTTATATATGTCCATTTGATATTACATAACTTGTTGTATATATAACGAAAAATTAATTATTATTTTTTTGTTGTAAAGAGGACTTCAATACCTATTGCATAAATATTTTTCATAATTTTTTGGGTGACATTTACTAGTTTTCCATAAGCATTGAACAAAGAAGTTCATGTTCAGTGAAAACCCTGCATTCATAAGAAATAAAATAAAAATATATTAATAAAATTAAATATATAAAAAATTATACTATTTGGAAAGCTTATAATAAGGGCTAAATACTTCATAAAACAAAACTTATAAATGAATTCATTTGAGCCCCCAAAATCTAATGTAAAATTGCCTTTTTATCTGCATTTGATAGATGCAAAGGAGACTCTATTGCAAGTATGATTTAGAAGTAGAGAGGTTCTATCCAAGAAATTTTGATATAAGAGCCTTTGATCTAACTCTCTTCAAATGGGGCCTCTTAAAACTTAAATCATTATATTTTCTAAAAAATGTATTGTTTCAGCAAAAATCAGGATGTACAAAATAGTGGGAACCAACATTGTGAGTTCACCCTGCATTATTATGGGCACCCAGAGAGCGAATAGAGTATAGAAGAATTTGTGTTTGCAGAATTGATAGAGATTTGAAGTGATACGGTGTGATTTGCGATTGGGAATTAGTGAGATAAATTTGATGGTGTTTGGAACCCTAGTACAGAAGTCATAAAAGGTATTTATCCAGAAATCTTGTTATCTACTTATCTATTCGAATCATTGAAGATGGACACCCCACATCTAGTTTATGTTACCGACAGACCCCATCCTAAATTTAAGGGGCACCCGTTTAAGTCTTTCTATCATTGAAAACTAGAGGATCGTGGTGTTGCTTTTATTTTTTATCAGTATAAAGCATTGTATGATTTGAAGGACCAATAAAGGGTTATCGAGAAAGGGTTTCACCATGCCCTGAATTTTATTAATGATTTTGATGATGAACTTGTGAGATATATGCTTAGCAAGATTCATGACCAATTCATGTGGCTCGACCAACCACATAAAATTTCTAAGGAAGCTATTCACGCAATCACCAAATTTTGTGCCATCGGTGAGGTTCCAGTTTTGAGATCTATTCCCAAGAATGATGTAGAAATTTTAACAGGTTCTAAATGTGATGGCAGAGCCATGATGGTGAATAATATCAATGGTCCAGCAGTAAAGTATGCTTGTATGGTGATCGATTACCAGATCTATTACTCTAGCAGGATGAACAACATCCTTGTTGTAGCTATTCATACAACTTACCAGATGATCAAAGAAGATGTTGAGTATGAATTGTAAGAGGTGTTGAGGAGTCAACTTGTGCTAAACCTAGAATCCATCAAGAAGGATAAGAGGTTAAAGTTTAAATTTGGTCAATTAATTCTTGGTCTATTCTTTTATTTTCAGAAGTGTGTTCCTCGATATTGGTGATATCCAATGGATAGATGACACTCCTGCATTGATGTAGATGAAGTATAACATTAGAATGCTCGATAATGATTTTGGAAAAATTGCATACGGATATTTTAAGGAATTTCAGAAAAAAATGCATGCAAGGGAAAATGATACCGACAGAGGTTGTCAACCGTTATGAAAACACAATTTGCTTTATGGTTGATACAAATACTTGCATGATGGAGGTATCTATGCCCCATACTACATGGGTTATGCCCATGGGATATGAAGTAGACAAGAATCATTTGATTGCATATGTTGATCATTTGCTTTCCCAACTGGTAGATACACTAGTAGAACATTTCGGCACTTACAAGAAGAAATCCCTTCAAGTGTACTCTAAACTTCAAAGATTGGTAATAACAAAGAAAGTTAGAAAAGAAGTTGAAGTATTTGTAGAGCAAGCAGGATTCACAAAGGAAGCCATTGTTGAAGCAAGAGGAAAGCATGATGCTCAATAGGAAAGAACATCAAGTGCACCAACCAGTACCCACATCGGTGTAAAGACAAGAGCTAGAAAGTAGAAAGTTGCAGAGAAAGAAAAACCAACAGCAGTTGAAAAGGAGAAACCAGTACAAACAAAGAAGGAGAAACCATCAAAGATTCAGTTCCAGAGAAAAGGTAAGATTGTTGAACCATCTACTGCACCGATTAAGAGTGTTAAAAGGAAAAAACAACAAGCATAGAAACTGATAGATGCTGATGAAGAAGAGACTAAGTCCGAAGGAGAAAAGAAATCCCTAAGGGCCAGTGGCAAAAGGTAAAAGGGTGTTGGTACTCCAACTGTGAAATCTCCAAAGAAACTGGTAATCAAGCTCACACCTCTCAAAAATCTAATAATAAACATTAAAGAGTACGGTATATTGACTGGTGTGAAGAAACTATTTGATAAGTTTAGTAAAGATGAACAAAGGCAGATAGAAGATGCAGTTGTTTACATGATGAATAAATACAGCAAGGCCCTAATTGAATTGTAAAGGAAAATTCCAAATTCATTGTATAATATAATTGATGCTAGATGGAAGGCAACCATGAAACAATATAGAGAATACATTGAATATTTTCTAAAAAAATTGCAACCTGAAGCTCATGAGGAAGAGCTAGATGAAACTTTTGCTAAGGCAAAGTCATCTTTTAGGTCAAACAAAAGGTTGACAAGAATATTAATTGGTGAGACTCAATCAGTTCATGAGGAGACTAGACAAATTTTGAAAAGGGTACTGGATTTAATTTTAGATGAAGATCAAGAAGTTAAAGAAGATGTGATGAATACTAAGAGGGTGGGGGGGGGGTGAATTAGTATACCCAGTAACTTATAAACACTTAAGTAGTTTAACTGCAGACCAGTGTAGCAGTTTAAACAATAAAATGATTAGAACATAAACAAACCAAATAGAAAATAAAGCATTCACCCATAGAAGTGAAATCACCATAACACAAGATGTTTTGACATGGAAACCCAAAGGGGAAAAACCATGGTGAGTAAAACTCACAAGTCAACTATCTACAGAATAGTAACTAGACCGGTTAATGTCTTACAATGTTCTTCACCAGAACAAATCCTATTAGGAATCTAGATCTCTGTTAGGAGATAAGTCCTGTTAGAGACTACCCTATTAAAGGATTTCTGATTCACAACTGTGAACCACCTTGTTAGAGGATTTACAATAGGCTTGGCTGGGCCTACCTGATTAAGGGTTTTAGACTTGTAGAAGATATTAGTAATCAACAAGTGAATGATCTAGATAGTAGCACAGAATGCTTGATTAGATCATTGACAACTCCTTATTAATGCATTCAAGCATTACTTGAGTCTTCTATGTTCTGCACTCTCAATCTCAGTCACGAGATACCTTTTTTTGATTAGACCTAATCTTCTCTCAAAAACTTCGCACACATTACCTTCTCTTCTATATCAAAAACCCTAGACATGATGTCCTTATATAGGAACTTGATTTCATGTCAGTCCAATAAGATTCAACTACAATTTCCTAGGTACAGTGCATCTAGAGACATTTGGTAACATGACACAGAAACACTGCCATAGTGTTGATGGATGATAACTCATTACACATTACATGTACACCAGTTAACTAAATATACCGATCACCGGTTAACAAATGAAAACTGGAAAACTAGAACATAGTGTTCTAATCAAAAGATTAACTACTGCTCAGGATCTTCGTTTAGCTTGAGATCTTCGTACCACTTGGGGTTTTCAGTCATACTAAGATGGATAAGCATTTTCTGCAAAACACCGATAGTCTTCAACAAATAAAGACTATACATACAATACCAGTTAGAACAACTACCGATTGAGAATAATTCATACATCAGATAAGTGTGTGTCCATCAATGACAATCACAACCAAACATCATCAAAATACCAACAATCTCCCCCTTTGGTATTGATGTCAACACTTAGGAAAATTTTTGACATCCAAGTGCTTTTGCAAAACAAAAATAGATGCCATAAGCAAAATTACTCCCCCTAAGCATATACACTACTCCTATTGCAAAAATTACAAGTATGTGCAGGAATTTGTTATACTCGCCAAAATTTTAAGATACACTACTCCCCCTTTGCCAACAATGACAAAGTAATGCAAAATATTTCCATTTGCATAATATAAAAAATAGAGTATGTGTTCATGACAATAAAGAATAAAACTTCTCAAAAAGAGATTTAGAGTTTTGCATGAAATTCTTCATGTATGAAGACCACTACTCATGAAGTGAGGCAATAATTTCACTCTTGGTATTCATCTGGAAGGCTAATTCTTCCATCGCTTCTACGGTGCTAAAATACCGTGTCATAGTGATAGCCTCTAAGTTCAGGAAGCACTTTTGAAGAACCTGTAATTTTAGCAATAGGAGCAACTGAAGCTCTCGCAGATCTCATGTTTGATTGTAGATCTCTGAGTCAAGCTTTGCAATCTAATGTTGATAATGATGAACAGTGTGTCCATAGGCTATGAACAGATCATAGGGCAGTTTGAAGGTGCTGATGTACTTCTGTAACTCCATTTGTATTAGTGTCTTCCTTTTCAGAGTATCTTCACAAAATAAGTGAGGTTGGTAGATTTTACTCAAGAGTAGGTGACCTTCACCCATAGCTAAACTTATATCACCTTTTTGTTTAAGAAATTTTGCCCGGTCTTCATTCATGTTTTGTACTAAGGCAATTGCAATTGCCTTTTCATGGTTTTCTTTGATGTGCCTTGGGAAACATCTTCCCAAACATTGTACTTGGTCATGACTACTGTGCAAAGAAATTTGAGATTTGCCAGTGAGGAATTGGTATTGAGGAGGTTAGTACCGGGGATTAGATTGGAGAGGGTGTCAACAACAATCTGAATGACATCCTTCTCTTTCTTTTTCCTTAGTTCTTCCAATCTCTCTTGCTCTAATTGAATTCTTTGTAGTAGCTCAGTCTCATCAACCGATTGGGTTAGATAGGCAAGAGTCAAATCAGTGGAACCGGTGGAATCAACCTACTTGGTTTGATCTCTGGTTGCCTTAGGAATCTGTTCTCCTTCTTTGGCCTTGACCTTCACTTGTCTTCTCTTCTCATCTTCTTCTTTTTCTTGGGCTACCTTGGCAGCCTTTACTTTCTCCTCTTGTTTCTTCCTCTCTTCTTCCCTCTTTTTCTCCTCTTCCTTTTTCTTCGTTGTTTCTTTCCTCTTCTCCTCTTCTTCCTTCTTCTGCTTTTCCTCTTCTTCCTTCCTCTTCTTCTCTTCTCCCTTCTTCTTCTTTTCCTCTTCTTCCTTCTTCTTCTTTTCCTATTCTTCCTTCTTCTTCTCTTGTTGCGTTTTCTCCGCTTGCTCTTTCTCTTGTTTTTCTTTTTTTGCTTTCTCTTCCTTTTCTTAATCTACTCTTTCTTTTCAGCTTCCTCCTTATCTGGAGTGGTATCCTCCATATCTAGTGCTTCAACATCAATGGGGCCATTTTGTTCTACTATTCTTTCACCTATACTATCAAAGACTACATTCAGTTTGGTTGTGGATAGGTCAGGCTCTTGCTCAGCCAACCGCTTAGCTTCATATACTTTTTGCATGTTGGCAACATTTTTAACCTTCAAATGGGTGTCTTTTTCCACTTCAGAAGATTTTCCTTCAAGTAGTTGAAGTCTCCTTCTTCACATGAAGAAAATTCCTTTGTTCTTGTCAATGATTTCAAACAATTCTGAATTGGAGGCATCTGGAAAGTATTGAGCAAAAAATTTCTCCTTGATGTCTTGTTCTTTTTCAATGGCAATGCACCATTTGGTGTCCAAAGAATCATACAAAGATTTAGAAGTAACTGATTTAACTTCAGAAGGTGACTAATCATTAATACATAGATATTTAATAAGTTCTTATTCAACATCCTCCTTTTCACTATCATTGAAATCATCAAAATAGTCTTTTAAATCATCAATAACTTTTCTTCTAATATTCTTTATGGTCCTTTAACAATGTGTCATAGGTTTGTAAGAAGAAATATCTATATTTACTGGTGTAGAGGTTACTGGTACATTACCGGTTGACTTCATCTTCTTGGTAGATTCCCTTGTCTTCTTTACTTCTACCTCTAATTTAGAGTCTTCTAGATCTAGTGAGTTATTCTGGGTTTTCCTCTTCCATTTGAATACCTTTGCTGGAATAGCCTCCGGTTTCTTTTTAGCAGGTGAACTTTTGGTCACTTTAGGACTAGCATCAGATGTAACCAGTGTCAATGCCTATGGTACTTCTTTACCCTTTATCTGCTTCGGTACCTTAGTAGGTTTGATCCTCTCTAAATAAGTAGTGGTCATCTTCTTCTTGGGTTCCAATGGTGAAGCTAGTAGGGTAGAGGCATACCCTATCGATATATCATTTACCACTTCATAGCCCATAGGCCCAACTACATCTTTTCTGGGTTTGACTGCTTCCATTATGCAATGATCTATTTTGATGGTGAAACAAATGTCATCCTCATATTTCTTAACTAAATCACCTGATATTCTCATTCTATGGTTCATCTTTAGTTTGAATTCATCAAAATACCTATTCAGAGTCTTCGGATATGTAGTTCCTACTACTTGCAAACTCTCCTTTATTTGTCTAGAAACTAGTAGGTCAGTTGACCATTGGACATCACCGACTCCAGGAAAATATCCTTGAAAGTAGAAAAATAAACCAATAATTACTTGACCAAACTTAAACCTCTGAGTTTTGTCTGATTTGATTGACTTAAGGTTCTCTATGAGTTGTTTCTACATATAGGTACATGAGTCACATTCTGCATTTTCCTTTATCATCCTATAAGCGGCATGCACCACAGCTGAAGGAACAAAATTTATTTTGCTAGCATAAAATATTCTATACCCAATTACCATACATGCGTATTTCACCAAATCATCTCTAATGGTGTTGACTGTCATTGCTCGTTGGTCACTCACAAAACCAGTGAGCTTTGTTACTTTGGTTTTGGGGATCTTTCGAAGAATGGGGACTTCCCCAACATTGCAGAATCTGGCCACGACATGAATTGCCTCTTGTGTAATGTCATGGATTCATTCAAGGTACATCTTGTCACTGTGAACCCTACTAAGGATGATCGTGGTGTGTTCCTCTGTAAATTCTTTGAGAAAGTATACTACATTATGCAATTTCTTCTCTATTATGCTATATTCATGTTTAATCTTTTTATCCTCTCCACAGAACATACTCAATTGGGAATGAATTAATAGGGACCCTAGGTCTTCTAGTTTGCAATCAATATATCCTAAAACATCACCTTTGACACTGACTACGGTGGGAATTTGAGATAGGGCATTATATCTCATCTTAAGAAGCTTAGGTGTATCCTTAGGTTCAATAGAACTAGAGGGGATATTAGATGCAGATGCCATATCAAACGGATTCCAAATTATAAGAATATTTCAATGAGAAACACCTTTACTCTTTGAACTTAGGGTTTGTCGATGTCGAGAAAAACACACTTCTCTAGATGCTTGATTACCACTATGACTTTCACACTGATAGCACAAAGAGGTTGCAAGATCTTGTGCAAGATTCCTTTCTGAATTCTTTCAAATGCAAGAAGAATCACTCTGGTTGTGCTGCTCAGGCAAAAAAAATCTTCTCTAAAAATAGGTAAGTAGAAATGATGACAAAAGTCACTTTTAAACATGCTCCCACCTACCATAATAAATGCATCACTATTAGGGTTCAAACCCTAATTTTACCTTTTATTGCTTCATTTCTTCTGTCAGTTGACAGGTAACAAATATTGATAAAGGTACTTTATCGATATACTCCAAGGGTTTCAAAATATTTATACTAATATGTTCCCCCTAAGCTTTTTGAAGATCAGTTTGCTGGTTCAGGGATTTCCACACTTGGTGCGGAAACTGGTACATCATGTGGCTTCTCTTTAGATTTATTTTTCCAGGTTTTGTCCATATCCGCATGAATGGTTTCAACATCAATCTTCCCTTCAATTTTGATTGGTATGTCTCCCAATGGCTTCTTTATCAATCTACATGCTCTGGTACTGTGTCTCGGTTTGTTGTAGTGATAGCATACCTTTCTAGGTGTTCTCCATGGTCCAGTGTTCACATTTCCATTCTTCCTTCTGCATGTTGCAGCAATGTGACTGCTACCATGACAGATTAGACAATTTTTTCTCCAACTGGTTGCCGCTTCATAACCATTTGACTGGTGGTCATGGGTTCTATACCAGTTTGACTTCCAGTTCATAGGAGGTTCAAGGACAACTCCATTGGATCTTGGTGGATAATTCCCAAAGTTGTTCATAACTGACCTACACTCAAAAGGTCTATGCCCAAACTTGTTGCATGCAATATAATAGTGGCCATTAAATCTACCAGGTCTAGCCACATTGTTTTGAAAATAAGGAAAGTTATTGTAAGTCTTGCTCCTACATACATTGGTAGTATGTCCTTCCTTAAGACAGTTAAAGAAAAGAGGTTTAAACTTTTTCTTACCTTTAATTCCACTATTGTTCTTAGTTGTTGATTTCTTCTTCAGTGCATCACTCTTGGTTCTAGAGGTCTCACCTTTCTCCTATCTAGAGAAACCAAGTCCAACAGTATCATTTAATGGCTTTACCGATTCCAACATTTTTTCTAACTTAGCAGCACTCTAGTTGAACTTAGCAAGTATATCTTTTGTCACAACAAGTTCCTTGGAAAGAAAATCATTGGTCTTCATCAAGGTTTCATTTTGAGAGATAGATGCATTCATTTAAGCTTTCATTTCTTCTTTCTCTTCTTTAACCTCCTGCAAACAGGCGGTAATGGTACCAATTTCTTGCTTCAATTTAGATATCTCATGTTCCTTGTCCTTTACCAAATCTTCAACTTTTCTTCTATTTTCTAGTTCTTGACTCATCCTGATAGTCAATCCTTCCAACTACCTCCTTAGGTTAGTTTTGGATTCATTTAATTTCTCCACTTCTCCAACTAGGGCATCCATGTCTGCTTCATCAGAAGAGTTGTTTTCAATAAGTTCCATCAACTGCTCAGCGAGCTCTCTTTTCTTGGCTAAAGAGGCTTTAACCTTGATCTTGAGATCATCATAGGCTCTCTTAGATTCAGCCAAACGGTGAGTGGTTTCCCTCATGTTGTATTCCCCCATATCTCCTTCCAAGTGGTTAGACTTATAGAAAGGTTGGCTTTGATACCAATTGATGAATACTAAGAAGGGGGGTGAATTAGTATACCCAGTAACTTAAACAAACACTTAAGAAGTTTAGCTGCAGACCGATGTAGCAGGTTAAATAATAAAATGATTAGAACATAAACAAGCCAAATAGAAAATCATGCATTCACCCACAAAAGTGCAATCACCATAACACAAGATGTTTTGACGTGGAAGCCCAAATGGGAAAAACCACAGTGAGTAAAACTCACAAGTCAACTATCTACAAAATAGTAACTAGACCGGTTAAGTTAAAACCGATTAAGGTCTTACAATATTCTTCATTAGAATAGATCATGTTAGGGATCCATAATTTTGTTAGACGATAAGTCATGTTAGAGACTACCCTATTAAAGGATTTCAGATTCACAATTGTGAACCACCTTGTTAGAGGATTTACAATAGGCTTGGTTGGACCTACCCGATTAAGGGTTTTAGACTTATTGAAGATATTAGTAATCAACAAGTGAATGATCTAGATAGTAGCACAAAATTCTTGATTAGACCCTTGACAACTCCTTGTTAATGCATTCATGCATTACTTCAGTCTTCTATGTTTTGCACTCTCAATCTCAGTCACAAGATACCTTTTCTTGATCAAACCTAATCTTCTCTCAAAAACTTCGCACACATCAACTTCTCTTCTATATCAAAAACCTTATATATGATGTCCTTATATAGGAACTTGATTTCATGTTGGTCCAATAAGATTAGGCTACAATTTCCTAGGTAAAGTGCATCTAGACACATTTGGTAATACGACACAGAAACACCACCATAGTGTCGGTCGATGATATCTCATCACACATTACATGTATATCTGTTAACTAAATATATTGATCACTTGTTAAAAAGTGAAGACTAGAAAACTGGAACATAGTGTTCTGATCAAAAGATTAACTACCGCTCAGGGTCTTCATTTAGCTTAAGATCTTCATACTGCTTGGGGTCTTCGGTCATACTAAGATCGGTAAGCATTTTCTGCAAAACATCAATAGTCTTCAACAAACAAAGACTATACATACAATACCAGTTAGAATAGCTACCGATTGAGAATAATTCGTGCATCAAATAAGTGTATGTCCATCAATGACAATCACCAAAATACCAACAAGATGAACTGGAGAGGTTTGAGGCTGAAGATCTTCCGCAAGGTATTAAAATAATTGATTTTAAGCCTAATAAAATTATGCTGGATGATCAATCGGTGAAAACACAAATTGAACCTGAGATTATCCCTGACGATGATGCTATCGGTAATATTAATGTTGCTAATGCTAGTGACAATGTAAATGTAGAAGATGTTGAAATGTCTGAGCAACATCAACAGGAACAGGGACAGGAAGAAAAGAAAGATGAGGATCCATCACTAGTTACTCAAACTGTCCATACATAGCCCCCACCGGTACAATAAACTGAAAAAGGATAAGGAATGTGAAAAGAAAGAGGAAGTGGTAGTAGATAAGCCTAAGGAAACATAGTAGAAGAAGTCAGAGAAGATTGAACCTAAAGTGACACCTTTGTCACTTGATTCTAAAGAGAAAATTGTTGATGATGATGATGATAATGATGTTAGGTCCCAGAGATAACTGAGAGGGGGGGGGGCTGAATCAGTTGTCTATAAAATTCAAACCAAAAACAATTTAACTAGCCTTAATGAAGTTTATTGGAGAGCCTATGATACTAAGAAAGATTGGAATCAAATTTGGTTTGACAAATACATTTAGAATCAGACTATCCAAGGGGTCCTTAACTCTGAAGATATCCCTGTTGGATCCTTCATCTGGAATAGCATTACCAAATCCATAAAAGTGGCAAAAGCTGGGGCTGGATGGGTCCTTGGAAAACATGACAGAATAAGGTTTTGGGAAGACCCTTGGATGAAGAATGAAGCTCTTTATCTGGGATATTTGGTGCAAAATGTGGGAAAAATGAAAAATTAATTGGGTCATGAACAAGAGCATCAAGGATATTATCTAGCAATGAAATTTTCCAACCAAATGCCAAATCATCAAGAACCTTTGGTCTTTGACCCTCCCCATGATTTGCTGGGGCATTTGGAAAGAAAGAAATAATAGGATATTTAGGGAAGCTAAGTGTAACACTCAAGTGGTCTTTGAAAAAATCTATAGGGCTATAAAGGAGAACATCAACATTCCTCACAAGAATAATCAGCAATGGTCTATTTCTGATATGAATGATATGGAAAGAGACATCCTCACTAAATGGAACCTAATGCATAAGGTCTACAAATCGGAAAACAAGAATAAGAGAGATAACATTGTCTGGTGGTTTCCTAAATATGACTGGATAAAGGTTAATTTTGATGGGGCTGCTAAATGGAACCCTGAAAAGGCTGGTGGAGGAGGAGTTATTAGAAATGCTCAAGAAATTTGAATTGTTGCTTTTGATTCTCCTTTTGGGGTCCAAAATAACCATGTGGCTGAAGCTCTAGCAATGCTAAAATGCCTCTAGCTAGCTCAGGAATTCAAATTTAAAAAAAATTGCTTGAAGGGGACTCATCAAACATCATACAAGCCCTCAAAGGTACAAGTTCTGTTTCCTAGAATATTACCAAATTAATTAAAAATGCTAAAAATATTCTAAATAACTATGTTAGAATTAGTATAACTCATACCTCTAGAGAGGGCAATAAGGTTGCGGATATCCTAGTCAATGAAGGGGTCAATTTGGAGAAGGATATCAAATACATTGGAGAAACTCACATCAAAAGGGAGGTTAAAGAGAAATTATACTTTGATTGTATCAATGGGTCAAGCTAATCTCATGATTAATTTCTAGGGGAAAAATTTCCAAAGATAGATTTTGGGGGCGAATTAACTGTCAGGTTATGAGTGTTTTTTGGCATCATATCCAAGATCATATGTGTGTGAAAGATTATAGTAATAATAGGTGGGTTTGTGTGGCCATAAGAAGCAATTTCAAAACTATGAAAGAGTCCTTACACAGGAATTCCAAAAATAACAAGTTTTTAGAGTTTTATCTGCGGATTGAGAACCGCAGCAGTGGGTATCTTTACTTGGAGCTCAGAATGGGTGGTAACCTAAACAGGAATGAGCCTATAGGATGTGAGAATTGGAAGAGTGAATGAAAGGTCTAGGGAAGGCTCCATAGACATAGCTTCACTGACTATATGGAAAAGCTTCACAGAAGCATAAATTCTATGTCTTACAGTTTTGCTAAAAGTTGGAGTAACAATAGAGTCACCCTGTTTGGGGAGATTTGGCAAATCGATGAAAACATGATTGCAGGGGTCAGGGGATCAAGACGGAGGGAACTAAATTATATAGGGATCAGAAGTACACAACTGAAGCTTTCAAAAAATTCTCGAAGTCGAATGATGAGAATGGCAAGCTTGCGAAGAAGGACAACATCTCCTACTACACTCCCCAACAAGTAAAGCCTTTCTGGCAAAAAGTTCTTAGGGCTTTAATGGAGTATTTGACTATGGATGGTAGATTTACAAAAATTTATAACTATCATTTCACTATCCTGAACCATTTTTGTCATGGGGCTAAAATATCCTTGCCTTTCTATTTAGCATCCTCTCTAAACGAGAGCCTTGCAGACCATGCTAAAAAGCCTAATTCTTACCCTTTAGCCCACCAAGGGCTCATTCTGCTAATATATGAACATTTTAAGGATAAGGCTAGGGAAACCAAGGATGGTCCTTTGATCATTAATGCTTATATATCTAAGAGCTACAAAGACTTTGACTCAAATGGGGATCAGCCCAACACCCCTACCCACAAAAAAAGGAAAGTTGAAACAAAACATGAGGAAAAGGAGGTGCATTGTAATGAAGAAGAGGAAAAGGATAAGGACATTGATACTGAAATGGAGAAAAATAAGGATGAGAACTATGGTGAAGGGGAGGAAGGGGGTAATTCTAAAAACCCTCACTCTAACCCTAAGGGTTCGGAAAGAGAGAATGATGTTCTAAATCCTAAGGAGTATGACAACCCTAATTCTAAGGAGACTGAATAGGGAAAGGACTCTGCAAACACCATCTTGGACATCACCCGCAACTGCACTCTAGAATTCTTCAATTTCCAGAAATGGGTTGTCGAAAACATCATCAGTATGCAGGGTAAGCAAAGGGAGCTGGAAGATAAGATTAATAAGCTGATTAAGATGTCTGACTCTGGGAAATAGAATGAGGATATAGAAAATAGTGAAGCTAAGGAGGAAATGGAGATGGAGGACTGGTTGGAGAAAGATTTGATCAAAGGGGACATGAAACATTTGGAGGATTTTATTAGAAGTCTGAAAGAATAGGTGGAGGAGGACAAAGACAATGTCAACACCCGGATCGCTCATAATGAGAAGGCTTTGAAAAGCCTTATGAACCACAACCTCCAAGTCCTTAAAGTTTCTTCCCAGAATATGAACACATTGGTGGATCACTTGGAAAGGCAAAATTAGGATAAGAACATGGTAATTATAGAAGATGCTCCAACTTCCAGCCCCACCCACCAGAACCCTAGGCACAGAACCAGGCAGACCACTATTGGGAAGAACACCAAAATGAAAGAGAGTTAGCTTGGATAGGAAAACAACAACCTGAGGGAAGTAGCCAAGGTGATGATGCTCTTGATATAGAATGCTGAGGAAAATATGAAGAGTTTTTAATTAACTTGTAATGCTGGGCTTGGGGCCAATTTCTTGTTGGCCTCTTGTTGTCCCTTTCTCTGCTGCTAGTTTTTTTGCTTGTCTTTTGTAGCTGTTTTGTTTTGTTTCTTTCTTGACTATCTTTTGAATTTATTCAAGTTTTGGGTCCCTTAAAACCTATTTTTACTTAATTACAAACATCCACAACACGTAACACCAATATTTGTATGTGGAAAGCCTGTAAGGGGAAAAACAATGGTGGAAAACCTTACCCACAATCAAATGATACTACTATAAATAGTATGTGTATACAAATGGGGTCTGCACATGCAAAAAGGCCAAGTGCCTAGAGCTCATTGCTCAAACACAAATAGGAGTCACACTGACTACAATTGGATGGTTAAATCCAGTAAAGATGTACTGCTCAAAATAGCATCTTTCTATCCTGGATTCAGTGCCGGTGTAGTTCTGATTGTCTTTACAAATACCTTGCTTCAACTTCAAATGATGTCTGCATGTACAACTCTACTTATTCTCACATATACCTTCTTACAATTCCTTATCCTTATCGCATATCGATCTTACAAATAGGATCTTACATATATACCATAACCTAAGACCAATTTTAGTAGGTCAGCTCTAAAAGATATTGCAATAAAAAAATTAAAAGTAAATCAATAACCGATGCAATATACAATTCAACATGTCAGCTTAATGCATTTACAATAACAACAAAATCATCTCCAAAGCATGTCGTGCTGATTTGGATTAGATAAGCCTATCGGTGCATAACCTGGACCTATTTGCTGGTAACAACAAATATGCAAATATGAATATGCCAATGAACAAATCTCCAAGACAAAGTGTCCAAATTATGTCTTTGACATAACCAAGTGTTTTCCATATCATTCCAAGTGTTGGTGAACATTATATCCTATTGGTGTACCAGATACCAGTGACTGTGCATAAGTCACTTGCTTGCCGGTGAGCATTTTTGATTCTTCAAAGTGCCAAAGTTGATAAGTGTTAGTAGGTGTTGACATCAATGACAAAACCATACCAAAATACCAATAGTCTCCCCCTTTGGCATTGATGGCAACACAAGATGGAAAAACCATCAAAGTGCCAAAATAGAAATGCCAAATACCAAAAACCAATAATCTCTCAAAATCAAAGTTCAGATGCAGAGAGTAATCAATCTCAAAGTAACAATTTCTTCCGCAATGAATAATCCCTCCCCAAAGGATAATGTTTTTTTCCATAGATATCTCTCCCCCTTTGACATCAAATGCCAAAGCCAATACAAAACTAGATGTAAATACAAAATACAAACCAATTCAGTACGCCAACTACTCCCCCTGAGAAGTAGCTCTCCTCATCATAGCCGGAGTAAAAGATTTCTTTGTTAATTATGTCGGTTGATGACAAACATCAACTGTCTAAGTCTCTACCGGTGGAGGTATGACCCGAAGCTGATCTCTGAGATATTAAAAACTCTCTACCGATGGAGGTATGACCCAAAGCTGATCTCTGAGATATTAAAAAGTCTCTTTAGGCAGAGGTTTAGTGAAAATATCCACAATCTGCTCTTTAGTATTCACATAAACCAGTTTTAGTTCTTTTGCTTCAACATTCTCTTTCAGAAAATTCAGTTTGATAGAAACATGTTTGGTTTTAGAATGTAATACTGGATTCTTAGATATATCAATTGCTGCAGTGTTGTCACAATAGATAGTTATAGGTTCCTTGCATTTTACCTTTATCTCCTTCAACATTTGCTTAAGCCATAATACCTATGTATAGTTAGTTGTTGCTGCAACATATTCTGATTTTGTTGTTGATAAAGATGTGCAACTTTGTTTCTTACTCAACCAAGAAATTAATCTACTTCCAAGAACAAATGCTCCATTGGTGGTTCTTTTTCTGTCATCCACATCTCATGCCCAATTTACATCTATGTATGCACATAATTCAAAGTTTTCATCTCTAGGATACCATAAGCCAAGATTTGTAGTACCTTGTAAGTACTGGAAATCCTTTTTACTGCTGATTCATGATTTTCTCTAGGATTACTCTGAAATCTTGAAACAATACATACTGTATTCATAATATCAGGTCTTGTTTGTGTCAAATACAATAAGCCTCCTATCATAGATTTGTACCTAGTCAGATTAACAGGTGTAGATTCATCCCTTAGTGATAATTTGTCATTTGTAGTCATGGGTGTGATTACCGGTTTAGAGTTCTCCATCCCAAATTTCTTTAGTAACTCTTTCAAGTATTTGGATTGACTCAAGAATATACCTTTATCAGTTTGTGAAATCTGCAATCCTAAAAAGAATTTTATCTCTCCAATCATAGACATTTCATATTCATGCTACATTTCGATAGAAAGGTCTTTACACAATTCATCTTCTCCTCCAAAGATTATATCATCAACAAAAATTTCTATAACCAAGATGTCATCATTAGTCACTTTTTAGTATAAGTTGTTGTCAACATTACCTTTAGAAAATCCAATCTTTGAAAGATACTTATCCAATCTAGCATACCAAGCTCTTGGAGCTTGCTTCAACCCATACAAAGCTTTTCTTAACCTGCAAACCATATCTTTGTTATCTGTCAAAGAAAATCCATCAGGTTTCTCAATGTAAACTTCTTCTTCAAGATCTCCATTCAAAAATGCATATTTAATATCCATTTGATATACTTTGTAATTCTTGTGTGCTGCAAAGGCTAAGAATAATCTGAATGCCTCAATTCTAGATACTAGTGCAAAGGTTTCATTATAATCAATTCCTTCTTTCAGAGAATATCCCTTACACACTAGTCTTGCTTTATCTTGATTAGCTTACCATCTTCATTAAGTTTGTTTCTAAATATCCATTTTGTTCCAATCACATTTTTGTCTTTATGATGGGGAACTAATGTCCATGTGTAATTCTTCTCAATTTGTTCTAGTTCCTCTTCCATAGCTTTAATCTAGTGTATATCTTCACATGCCTCATTAATTGATGATGGTTCAATTTAAGAAATAAGACATACCTCTTCATTTTCTAATCTTCCTCTTGTCATAACTCCTTGAAACTTGTTCCCAATTATCTGATTTTCAAAGTGATTCAATCTTACATACCGGGGTGTCTTTGTTTGTTGTTGTTCCTTAGTCACAGTGGAATTTTCAAATGATACCGATGTAACTGGATCTTCATTCTGTACTAGTGGACTTAGTGTAGGTTCATTTGTTAGTATCTATGTAGCCAGTTTAGAGTCTATATACCTTGAAGTTCCTCTAAATTGTTCATCAATCTTCACATTTGTACTCAACAATTTTCTACAATCTCTTGTTAAAACATCTATATGCCTTGCTCTTAGATGAATAACCAAGAAATATTCCTTCATCACTTCTAGGATCAAATATTCCAATATACTCATCTCTTCCAATATAACATTTACTTCCAAATATTCTAAAATATTTAAGAGTAGGAGTAATACCAAACCATAGTTCATGAGGGGTCTTACCAATTTCTCCTTTGATGTGAACTTTGTTGAATGTGTAGACCAGTGTGCTTACTGTCTCTCTCTAATATACATGTGGTATATTTGCTTCAGATAACATACTTCTAGCTGCATCCAAGATAGTTTTGTTTTTCCTTTCTACAACCCCATTCTACTGTGGTGTCCAGGGTGTTGATAACTGTCTTCTAGTTCTATTCACTTCACAGAATGTATTAAATTCCTTAGATGTAAATTCTCCTCCTTGACCAGATCTTAGACATTTGATTTTCTTACTGGTTTCATTCTCTACCATTGCTTTGAATAGTTTGAACTTTTCAAGTGCTTTTGATTTTTCTCTGAGAAAAGTGACCCAACACATTCTAGAATAGTCATCAATGATTAGCATGAAATATCTATCACCTTATAAGCTTTTAGTTCTAGCTGGACCACATAAATCAGTGTGAATTAAGTCAAGAACATTATTGGATTTTTCTTGAATACTTTTAAAATATGCTCTAACTTGTTTTCCAAATTGACATTCCTTACATACCAGATTGTGAGGTTTGACAATCTTAGGTAAATCTTTGACTGCCTTAGTAGTACTGATTTTTACCACACAATCAAAATTTACATGATAGAGTCTCTTATGCCATAGCCAACTTTCATCAATATGTGCAATCAAGCATGCCTTTTCACTGTTATTCAAATGAAAGATGTTACCTCTAGTTTGATTACCCGGTTGCAATTTCCAAACCAGTTCTTGAATTGTAACTGAAATCCTTTTTCAACTAATTGAGAAACACTCAAAATATTATGCTTTAAACCTTATACATAGTAAACATTGTCAGTATCATGCTTTCCATCAAGAGATATTGTACATTTTCCTTTGATTGAATAAGATTTGTGATCTCCAAATCTTACCAAACCTCCATTATGTTCTTGAAAGTTCAAGAATTTACCTTTATCACCAGTCATGTGATGTGAACATCCTAAATCAATGATACATTCATTCTTAACTTCAATGCTAGCTGCCAAGGCTTTCTCTACCCATTGAATAGTAGGTGCCAGTTGATCTTCTGTTATAGCAACAAAAACCCATCCATTGTCTATCGGATCTTCATCATAATCATCAATGACTCCTTCATCAGTGAGATAACAAGATTTATCTTTATTCTTCTTAAATTTGTATCTTTGATATTCAGGGTTAGGTTTGTATGTTCTTCTAGCATCTTCTCTTAGTATAGCACATCTATCAAGGCATCTTGAAGCCATATGACCAATCTTATTACAGTTAAAACATTTAAAGGGTACTTTACCTTCATACTTACTTCCAATTGGACCTTAAGGCATTTTCCTTGCAAATAGTGCTTCAAGTTCTTCAAGTTCTTCATTTTCTCTCCTTCTTTCCTCAAGTTCTCTTGCATAAAAGGATTTCCAATCAGATTTGTCAAATGATGGTGCAGATGATGTTGATGCCTTAAAAGATAAATCTGTCTTTATAATAACAATAGGACTAAATTCCTCAATTTCAAGAGCTGAAAGTTTTCCAATCAATGTATCCCTAGTTACTGATGTATTAGGCATTGTTCTCAACTCATTTATAGCAGTAACTTTCATTTTATATGATGGTGGCAATCCTCTTAAAACTTTTGAAACAATTTCATCTTCACTTAAGGTTCCTCCACAACATTTAATACCCAAAACAATTTCATTTACTCTTTCCATAAAAGCAGAAATCCTTTCATCTTCTTCTATTTTCAGATTTTCATACCTGACCTGGAAGCTTTCAAGTTTTGCAATTTTGACTATGGAATGTCCTTCATTCAATGTTTCTAAATGATCCCAAATATCTTTAGCAGTAGACCTATCTGATAATCCCATGATTTGCTGATCTGCTAATGCGCTCAAAAGTGCTTCTCTTGTTTTGCAATCATTTTCCACATCTTTAGCCAAGTTTGGTGGATTAGGTTGACTGGTTGTAGGAGTTGTATAGCCATTCTTTGTAACATCCCAGATGTCCTTTCCAATGCAATTTAGATGTGTCTCCATTCTGATCTTCCATATTCCATAGTTAGTTTCATCAAGTTTAGGACTATCCTTCCTGAAATTGTTAGTAGACATTGCATCTCCTCAAGCTATTAAACTTCTGCAAAAAGAGGACTCAACTCTAATACCAATTGTTAGGTCCTGAAGATAACTGAGAGGGGGGCATGAATCAGTTGTCTAGAAAACTCAAACCAAAAACAAATTAACCAACCTTAATGCTTAATATCGGTAAACCAAACTTTATGCTAGTAGACAATTTATCAGTTAATTATAGTACCAGTAAAGATTAATGCATGAAACAAAAAGATAATAACATCCACAACATATAACACCAATATTTGTATGTGGAAACCCTGTAAGGGGAAAAACCACGGTGGGAAACCTTACCCACAATCAAATGATACTACTGTAGATAGTATGTGTATACAAATGGGGTCTGCACATGTAGAAAGGCCTAGCACCTAGAGCTCACTACTCAAACACAAATAGGAGTCACACTAACTACAATTGGATGGTTAAATCCAATAAAGATGTACTGCTCAAAATAGCATCTTTCTATGCTGGATTCAGTACCAGTGTAGTTCTGATTGTCTTTACAAATACCTTGCTTCACCTTCAAATGATGTTTGCATGTATAGCTCTGCTTATTCTCACATATACCTTCTTACAATTCCTTATCCTTATCGCATATCGATCTTACAAAAAAGATCTTACATATATACCATAATCTAAGACCAATTTTAGTAGGTCAGCTCTAAAAGATATTACAATAAAACAATTACAAGTAAATCAATAACCGATGCAATATCCAATTCAACATGTTGGCTTAATGCATTTACAATAACAACAAAATCATCTCCAAAGTGTGTCGTGGTGATTTGGAATAGATAAGCCTATCGGTGCATAGCCTAAACCTATTTGTCGGTAATAGAAAATATGCAAATACGAATATGCCAATGAACAAATCTCCAAGACAAAGTGTCCAAATGATGTTTTCAACATAACCAGGTGTTTTCCATATCATTTCAAGTGTCCGTGAACATTATATCATGTCGGTGTATGAGATACCAGTGAACATTTTAGATTCTTCAAAGTGTCAAAGTTGATAAGTGTTAGTAGGTGTTGACATCAATGACAAAACCATACCAAAATACCAACAGATGCTATAAGAAGAAAATGACCCCTAGACATGGACAATTAGAGCTCAATTGAGTTTAGGGAGATTGCAACTGCCATGCAATCTGAAGCCAAGAAGAAGAGGATGAAAGAACACCAGAAGGAGGCTGAGACAATAATAAATGCTATTGAGATTTTGTCAAGTCTCCTACCGGAGATTAATATTGATCATTTTGTTACTCCTATTGACAAGCTTGGACAGCTTGTTAATGATGTCAGAGAATAGATGAAATCTTTTGAGGATGGAGCTTATATTAGTTTTGAGAAGGATTACAAGAACAAAAGTATCGAACAATTGATGACTCAAATTGATAAAGGGAAAGTTTCTCTTACTGTCAATAAGGACTATTTGAAAGAAGGACTTGAAACTAGAGGTAAAATAGCCTCAACTATTGGCAATTGACACTCAATTGTTTGGTTTCAATATGTTTTCATTGATGGCAACATGGTAACTCGTTTTGGCTTCATATTTTGGTTCAGTTGTGTTCCTTCGGGCACTTCATAGACACTTCACCAGCACCGATATCGATAGGTTGGATATATTTATTTGGTTACCAACAACGCAGATTGGCATGGTTTAGAATTAGGTTATCAGTATTGGAGGTCGACATCATTTTGAGATCCGACATCGGCAATTGTTTTTATATTCATGTATTTATGTTGTTGAGCCGACATGTATATTCATATTGTAATTATCTTTCTAAGCTGACATAAGGCATGATGATTTATAAAGGGTATATAGGCTAGTTGATTAGATCATTTTGAAATATAGATTGATAGGATTATATGATAATGTTATGTAATGCAAAATATATGAGAGAGATCGTGTATGTGAGGATATTTTTGTAAATGGGTATTCTAGTAAAGGGTTTAGGGATTCAGACTAGAACAAACAAAGCTTAACCAAAACTGTGTTCAAGCATAGAAGATGCTATCATTGTAGTTCAATCATTTCTCTGGATTGTAGTATGGATTTGTATGTAGTCAATGATGCTCCTTTTGTGATTGAGTAGTGTGTTCTAGGTTGTAAGCCTTCTTGCAAGTGCAAGCCCCTATATTTTGTAATATCTCTTCATATGGCTAGTTGATTGATATTGTGGATCACAAATCCCATTGTAGTTTTTCCTCTTTGAGGTTTTCCACATATAATTCTATGTGTTATGGTATTCATTTATGTGATTGACTTATTGATTTCTTTACTTCTTTCAATTCTATATGTACTGATATACCGGTTGGTTTATGCACATTTTAATAAGATTAATATTCATCATTCCGGTAGAACAATGATTCACCCCCCCTCTTAGTGTTCTTCGATTCCAACAATTGGTGTTAGAGCCTTGTGCCTCAAAGGAAGTTTAACAACTTGAGAAAGATCCCAAATCCAGAATCCATAGATATGAGTTTGGAGAAGAAACTTGAGGTGGCATTTGAAGATACAAGATAAATTGAATTTTGCTCAGGAATTCATTCTTGTCCTATAGGAGAGATTGTCATTTGTTCAGGCTAGGAGGAAGGAACTTTTGTAGAATAAGGATAATGATGAGAACGATGCACTTAATGAGAGATGTCTGAAGCTGAGTTAGGAGAACATGATTATGAGGAATAAAATGCAAGCTATAACTATGAGGATATCTAAAGAGATTGAGGACTGGAAGAAAAAGGAAGAAAATCTTGTTGTATCTCTGAAAAAATAAATTTAAAGAATGTTGTAGGTGAGTTCATGAGAATGATATGTTGAGAATTGATTTAGTACAATCCCAGTGTAATGAACAAGAGCTTGAGAGACAAATGAAAATTCTGAGAGATGATGTGGCTATTACAAGTGAGTATAAAGAAAAATTCAAGATTAGTTCAACACAACTTGATGAGTTATTGAAGAGACAAAGATAGAATGGAGATTCCAATGGACTTGGATTTGAACAAGGACAAAGTTCTGGTACTACAAATGATGATCAAAATCATAAGGGACTAGCAAGGTAGTTTAATTCTTATAAATTTAATGGTAGATGCTTTGTTTGTAATAAATTTGGTCACATGGCTAGGCAATGTAGAAATAGAGCAAATCAAAACCCTGATTCTACTCTTGGTCAATGTTCGAAATGTAATAAGTATGGTCATAAGATAGAAGATTGCAGAAAGAATGTTAAATGTTATGCATGTGGAAAATTTGGACATATGGCTAATCAGTGCAGGTCAAGAAATTATACCGGTTTTAGCAAAGCAATTCAATAGAATAATGTCACATGTTATGCATGTAATGAGTTTGGACATGTTGCTAAGTTATATAGAAGAAAAAATCCACCAGTTGGTAATGGAGGATCAAATGAGAAAGTAAAAGAGAAGGTTAATGAAATCTAACAAGATCATACCCAGAGATGGGCCAGAAAGTCAAAAGAACAATCAGTAGATGTAAATGCACTGGTTACTCAACTGACAAAGGAGGTTGCTCCTGCACTAGTAGGAAGCTCATCTGGTAACTAAGGTAGATGCCTTAGGGGTAAGAAAATTCATGAAGATGCTCCATATGACCTGAGAAGAGGTTCTAGAAGATGTTCCAAACATTGGAGATGCTTATCCGATATGGAGATGTTTGATCGAGATCCGGTATCTTCCACTGAAAGTCATTAATATCAATGATAGATTAGGGTTTTTTGGAGGTTAAAAGGTCGAATTCACTTAATTTCTGATCACTTTGCATTTAGAGTGATTCAAAGCGATTCAGAGCGATCGATATCATCTTGAGTGATTTCACCAGCGATTGGAAGAGGTCTTTAGATTTTTTCATCGACGGTTATTCACACATATTTATCTTCAATAATGGAAGAAGGATCATCATCTATACCTATATTTATTACAAATCTGATTGTTGTTAAGGTCAAGGACCATCCTAGGCTGATTCTCAAGTGATATCTGCATGTTGCTACCCTGGATGATTCAGTTGGCACTTTTTTGCATGTCCTGAAAGGAGTCATGTATGTCGAAGATGTAAGAGCTTACATTCACTATCATATTGAGGATTTAGGAACTACTGATATAAGAGCATGCATATGAATGAGCTAATGGGAGATTCTAGAAAGATTAAGCCTGAATACCAGCATATTGTGGATTTAGTGTTTACTGGCATTTTGGATATTCCAGAATTTGAGGATGAGATTGTTAGGTATATTTTGAGAAGAGTACATGGATAGTTTATCTGGCTGGATAGAGCATATAATATTATGAAGGAGGCCATCAGGACAATCATTGGTTTACCGTAGGTTGGACAACATCTGGAGAAGAAAGTTTCAAATGATCAAGTCAACAAGATTACCAGTGCAACATTAGACAAGTGTTCAATGAGGATTAACACTATCACCGACACAGATATCAAATTTAGAAGCATGGTCATCGGTAACAAGGTAAAACAATCAAACCATTTGAATTATTTTTATAGCTCTTGCATCTATGTGGTTATATGTTGGATGAATTGTTGATTAACCTAGGAAATATTAAAGGAGAAAAGAAAGGAACATTCTGGTATGGCAATGTAATTGTCTATTTAATGTTATTTTTCATCAATGAGACTCTCGATTTTGGGAAGAGAAAATGGGCATTCGATATCTTGGTAGGGAGGCAATTAAAACAGTCTATTGCTACATTGGGTAGTCAGAGAGATGACAAAGTCTGGGCTTACTTTAAAGCATTTCAAAAGGCTATGAATTCTAGGATGAGGGTTCCTAAGCACATTGTTGAGAATTACTCAACCGGCATATGCTTCATGGTCAACAAAGATGAAACTTTGATGGAATTAGTAAGGCCTCGAAAGATTTGGAATGAGGAAATGGTTTGTGAAGTTGATGCATAGATACTTGATGCTTATGCACAAATGCTAATTGAGGCACCTATTAATGAATCTATAAAAACCTTTGGTATTGCTAAGAAGAAGAAGAAATAGGTTGAAACTGAGCTCAACTAGAAGAAGAGAGAGAGGAAGGAAGGAAAGGCAAGTAAATTTATTGAAAAAGCTTCAAAGGATATCAAAGCATTGATTGATGTTGTTACAGAGAAAGGCAGGAAGAGGAAAGAACAAGAAATATTCATTGAACCTATTGCAGTAGAGTCTACATCTAATGATGACACATCCCTGGAATTCAAAAGGGTAATTAGGAAGAAAAATGAAGAGACCAAGGTAGAGGCTAAGAAACAACCAGTTAGGAAAGTTACTATTAGAGTACTAACACAAAAAAGAGCACCAAAAGAAACAACTTCCACCCCATCTGACAGTGAAAGGAGAAAGAAGAAGGATGACATTGATCTGACAATTTAATCTGGTAATGTAACTATTATTCCACCAAAGACTAGTGCAAAGTTAGTTGATGAAATTACTAAAGATGGTATGTTAAAGAATGTATAGTTTTATTATGAACATTTAGATAATGATCAACAAAGAGAAGTAGAGGAAGCAATTTTGTTGTATTTGGATATTTATAAGAAAGCCTTGTTAGAAATTAAAGACCAAATATGGGCACAGTTGTATGACATGTTAGATGCTAGAAGACTATCAACAATGCAAGAGGATAGGCATATAAAGGTTTAGGAGTTGTTATATGATTGAGTTTCTATTGCTCCAGAGGAGATGGACAAGACACTTGAGGTTGCAGATAAGAAAATCTTTAACAACAAGCATAAAATAATTAGTCTTATGCTAGGTAGGGTCAATGAGATAATCAAGGAGACCCACAAGGAATGGGTTAAGTTATTTGAAGAGAATTGTGGTTTTTATACTTGACTAGAATCTAAGACAAATACTGCAGACATCCCAGTTGAAGGGAAAGGTAAAGGTATTATGGGTACTTCACCCTCAATTTTGAAAAACATTAAGATAGTGGATATTGAGCCCTTGGTAGATACAAATGTATAGGAAAATGTTGAGATACCGGTAGATACAGAGAGTGTAAAGGTTGATAATGTACAGATTACTAATGTTGAGGACAATAGTCCTCCAAATCAGATTGTACATGATGAGGTCACAGTTCCTAGGGAGGAATCAACAATTATAGAGACTACACCAAGTGGCGAAGCCACCAGTGCAAGTGAGGAAGCTATAAAGGTTACAACATTATAGGAGGAGAAAGGGGAATTTGGCAAGGAATCAGTAGTGAGTCCATCATTGTTGTCAATTGACACCTCGTAGGTTGAAAAGAAAAGAATAATCGAGATGAGATCTGCTAAATTCATGACGATGGCTACACAAAAAATGATGAAGGAAGGATCCATGGATAAAGGTGTTATTGATCAGTCTATCATTGTTTTGCATCGACTTGTCCAAGAGTGTAAATTTGACAATAAAGCAAGCCCATCCGAAAAAATTAAGATAATCACAAAACACATTTCAAATGACTTTCAATCTTTGCAAAAGATACCAAACTAGCAAGCACTGGACATAATTATACAGACAAAGAGAACTACATTTGATCAAATGATTGTCTGAAAGGAAGGAAATCAATGATAAGTAGAAATTGATAGATAATTCTTTAAGGCAGTGTACTAATATCTATAGAGTATGTTGTAACACAGGTTTTCTCATAGCTAAGACATATAAAAAGATTAAGGACATTCAAGAGGAGATTGTAGGTATAGCCAATTATTTTGATGGATTAAATTCGTTGACTACATCTATTAATGGTGAGATTTTGGTTTTGGAAGCCCAAGTTTTTACTTTTGAGAGGGAAAAAGAAAAAATCATAAGAAGAGCCAAAAGTCTTAGAGGATTGGTGAGTCCTCGGTTGGATTCATTAAGTGTACATAAGGAGTGTATGGATATGGTTGGTAAGCCCACACTGACAAAGATAAATGAGAAAGAGTCATTTTCCCATATGCTACATGGACTTGTATCTATTTCTAACACTTTAAAATCTGGTTGGGATACCTATATAGAGCTTTTGGAGAAGGCCTATCTAGATATTTTCAAATACATACAGCTCCGGTAAGGTATTTTTGGGATATTCATTGTACAATCTTTTCATTCTTCATCCTGAATTTTGGATTTTTGGTATTTTTTATGGCATTGATGTCAAAGGAGGAGAGATATTGATGTGAAAAAGGAAAAGAGGTAGTTGTATACATTAGGGTGAGTATAGGTGAAAAATATATTCAAGAGATATAGAGTGTTTTCTTAGATGGATATTCATCTTAGGGGGTGTAGGCTCAAGGTGAAACCAACAGTTGGAAACCATGATCCTTTTTCACATGAGTGTTGCCATCAATGCCAAAGGGGGAGATTGTTGGAAATTGACACTCAATTGGTTGGTTTCAATATGTTGTCATTGATGGAATCATGGTAGCTTGTTCTAGCTTCATATTTTGGTTCAGTGGTGTACCGATAGGCACTTCATAGAAACTTCACTAGCACCCACACCAGCACCGGCAGGTTGGATAGATTTCTTTGGTTACCGACAATGCAGGCCAACATGGTTTAGAATCAGGTTATCGGTATTGGAGGTCGACATCATTTGGAGATCTGACATCATAAATTGTTTTAATATTTATGTATTTATGTTATTGAGCCGACATGTATATTCATATTGTAATTTTCTTTGTAAGTCAACATAAGGCATGATGATTTGTAAAGGGTATATAGGCTAGTTGATTAGATCATTTAAAATTATGGATTGATAGGATTATATGATAATGTTATGTAATGTGAAATATATGGGAGAGATCATCTATGTGAGGATATTTATGTAAAGGGGTATTCCAGTAAAGGATTTAGGGTTTCATACTGGAACAAACAGAGCTTAACCAGAACTGTATTCAGGCATAGAAGATGCTATCATTGCTGTTCAATCATTTCTTCGGATTGTAGTCTGGATTTGTATGTAGTTAGTGAGGCTCCTTTTGTGATTGAGTAGTGTGCTCTGGGCTTTAAGCCTTACTGCAAGTGTTGGCCTCTATATTTTGTAATATCTCTTCATATGGCAAGTGGATTGATACTGTGGGTCACAAATCCCATTGTGGTTTTTCCTCTTTGAGGTTTTCCACGTATAATTTTGTGTGTTGTGGTATTCATTTATGTGATGGGCTTATTGGTTTCTTTACTTATTTTAATTCTATATGTACCGGTATATCGGTTGGTGTAAGCATGTTTTAATAAGATTAATATTGATCATTATGGTATAACACTACTTCACCCTCCCCCCCTTAGTGTTCTTGGATTTGTTACACCAGAGATGATCACTCTAGATGCTATGGAGGAGTTTGCTGGACTGATGAGGAAACATGTGGAGATAACCGACACTATTTTGGAGACCTGGCATAATGATATGACGTAGTTAAAATCACATTTTAGTGATGCTCTTTCTAAAATTGCATTGTAACAAAATTTTAAACTCCTACATCTATATGCTATCCAATTTTAATCCAATTTTAATGAAATTTTGATGTAAATGTATTTATCTTTCATGTATTTACTTCTTTGTTTGGCATTGTTGTCAAAGGTGAAGTAATAGTTGAAGAGTAAGTCAAAAATTTGTAAGTAAAGGGAGAATTAGTAGAGAGTCAAATTTTTGTAATAGCACACAATTCTTAAGGGGGAGTTTGTCATGAAGTCAAATTTTGTTTTGCACACTTGGTTGACAAAATTTTTCCTAAGTGTTTCCATCAATGCCAAAGGGAGAGAATGTTGGCATTTGACTAAAGTGGTAAAGACTATTGGTGATTTGCAATTGATAAATGATTGATTGGTGAATGTGATGAAGAGATTAAGATTCATGTTTGATGACTAAGTCTTATGTTGTCATTGATGGCAATAATGTTTTTATAGTCATTTAAGTCTTGGAGGCCAATTGGTAATGTATAATCAATACAGATGACAGTTTACCAGTGAATCGACAAATAGGTTCTTAACCAGTAAATAAAGATAGAGTTGCATTCATGCAACCGATAAAGATGCTTGATGAAGAGTTGAATGATGTGGTTTTACAGCAGCAATGGAGATAGGTGTTTGGAGTTGTGTTCATGACCACATTGGCATATTCAACCGGACTAGCGAGATTTGATGTATAGAGTAGGCATTCTAGTGAACACTTAACCGGTAGTGATAAAGTCACTTAAATCACTAAAATGACACAGGTTTTGTTTTATTTTTAGTTTGTTATGTTGGTGGCCAACATAAGTTCGACATGCAATGTTCTTTTGTCTAGATTCATTGAACCTAGGAAATTGTTCCAAGGTTCTAGCCGACTAAGTTGATGTCTATACAAAGTGTGATGAGTTATGAGATGGATATGTGTATGTTGAAGAGATCGAAGGCGAATATTGATATTTTGATTGTGCAGTGATTAGTGAAGCTCTGTATTGATGTGTCATTGAAGTTTTGAGGATTTGAAGCAAATCTTATCAGACACAACGGTGTTATATGAAGTTCATTTTAATTGTTTTTTTCCTAATAATTTGCAGCAATAAAATCCACTAACCGGGTAGGTCCTAACAGGCCTTACATTGCAAATCCCTTAATAGGGTATCTCTATATTAGAGTGTTAAATTCTCTTGCAAGGTTAATCCTAATAGGTCAAAGCTCCTAACAGGGCTCATCATTTAAATCCCTTAACTAGGTGACTCCTAACCAGGTCTGCTCCTAATAGGGCATGTTTGTAAGACCTTAACCGGTCAAGATTTCTATTCTATACATAGTGAATCTTGTGGTTATTAACTCCCACCATGGTTTTTCCCTTTTGGGTTTTCACGTATAAATCTCTTGTGTTATGTGGAATTTGTTTTATTGGGAATTAGCTTATGTGGTGATATTCCTCTTATGCTTGTTAAGTTTTCAGTTGTTTAAGTTAGCGATCAGATTCATATTGTTTTTGCTTGTACTGATTCACCTCCCCCTCTCAGTGACTTATAAGTTTATCAATTATGAGCAACCCTATCCATAGAATGTCAACTGCAAATGAAAGTAACTTTTTTGTAACAAAAATAATGATCAAAATCTAGCACAGAAGTTTTGTTAAACAAAATTCAAACATAGGTGTGTGTTGTGACCTTTGTTGGTATTATGGATGACTTCATCATGTGTTGCATTGGTTTTTTCATTGATGTCAACACTTCTCTTCTTATAGGTTTACATTATGTTGACCGGTATGGTTACTGGCTTATGCATTGTCACTGATATGTGTTCACCGGCAATGATGATGACTTGTTATCATCTCGAGATCATTTAGTTATGTCAAAGACTTGGATTGGAAGTTTGGATCTAGTTTTTTCCTTATTGGGCTAATCGGGTCGAGAGATTTTCCTTTACCGCTAGATAGGTCTAGGTTATGGACCAGTACTCTAGATCAGCATGGCATGTTATGCTAATTGTTTATTGATTGGATATTATGGTAAATGTGTTGATCCGACATGTTGTATCACATCAAGACTTATTTGTAGTTGATCTAATTGTAATATCTTTAGTGAGCCGACCTATCCATTTAGTCTTAGGTTTTGTATAAATGATTGTAAGATCTTATTAAAGATTGACATAGAGATATGGTATGAGTGTGTTCAAATTTTGAAGAGTGAAATTAAGAAGATCCTTGTGCGAATCACACAGACATTATTTGAAGGTTGAAGGAAGGTTATGAAGGTGTTTTGACACTCATGTTCAGAGCTTAACTGGTACTTAATCTAGCATTGGAGATTCTATTTTGAGCAGTTGATTATCATTGGACTTAACCATCCAATTGTGTAGTCATTGTGACTCCTATGTTGTGATTTAGTAGTGAGCTCTAGGCAGTTGGCCTTTCTGCATGTGTAGACCCCATTTGTATACACATACTATCTACAGTAGTATCATCTAATTGTGAGTAAGGTTTCCCACTATGGTTTTTCCCTTACCGGGTTTCCATGTCGAAATCTCCTTGTCATGTGTTGTGGATGTTGTTTCTCTTTATGTTTTATGCATTAAGTTAAACCGGTACTGTTATAACTGTTAATCTGTTTTACCAACACTTAAGTTTGGTTTACTGACATTAAGCTTAAGTTGGAATAATTTTCATTTGGATTATAATTTATTGACAACTGGTTCACAATTGATTCACCCTCCTCCTCTCCATTATCCTTCTTGGGACCTAACAATTGGTATCAGAGCTAAGTCCTCTTTTTGCAGAAGGCTAACAGCTTGAGGAGATCCTATGGCAACAAATATTTTTAGGAAGGACAGTCTAAAGCTTGATGGAACTAACCATGGCATATGGAAGATCAAAATGGAAACACATCTGAACTACATTGTCAGAGATATATAGGATGTTACAAAGAATGGCTATGTTGCTCCTATTCTGAATCAACCTCATCCACCAATATTGGCTAAGGACATGGACAATGATTTCAAAGCAAGAGAAGCACTTATGAGTGCGTTATCAGATCAACAAATCATGGGATTATTAGACCAATCTATTGCTACAGCTATTTGGGATAAACTAGAAACACTGAATGAAGGAGATACCACTATCAAGATTGCAAAATTAGAATGTTACCAGGTCAGGTATGAAAATTTAAAAATGGAAGAAGATGAAAGAATTTGTGCATTTATGGAAAGAGATAATGAAATTGTTTTATTAAATTTTTAAGAGCATTGCCACTGACTTACAAAATGAACGTGATTGCTATTAATAAAATGAGAAAAATGCCTAATACTTTAGTTTCTAGAGATACTTTGGTTGGAAAACTTTCAACATTTGAGCTTGAGGAATTTGCTCTTGTTGCTACTATAAATATTGATTTAGATTTTAAAGCATCATCATCTGACAAAACTGATTGTTCGAAAGCACTTTATGGAAAAGAACTTGAAGATATGAGGAGAGAAAATGAAGAACTTGAAGCACTGTTTGCAAGGAAAATGCCTAAAGGTCCTCCAAAAAGTAAGTATGAAGGTAAAGCACCTTTCAAATGTTTCAATTACAGTAAAGTTTGTCATATGGCATCTAGATGTCCTGATTGACATGCAAGACTAAGGGAGGAAGCAAAAAGATCATATAAGCCTAACCCTGAATATCAGAGATACAGATTTAAGAAAAACAAAGATAAGTCATGTTACTAGGAGATGAAGGTGTTACAGATGATTCAGATGAAGATCCAATAGATAGCGGATGGGATTTTGTTCCAATAAAAGAAGATCAACCGACACCTATTGTCAAACTAGTAAAGAAGGCATTGACAACAAAAATTGAAGAAAAGGATGAATGGATTATAGATTTTGGATGCTCGCATCATATGACTTGTGATAAAAACAAATTCTTATCTTTATAGGAAATTCATGGAGGTCTAGTAAGGTTTGGAGATGATAAAGCTTGTTTAATCAAAGGAAAAGGCACTATATCTTTGGATGGTAAGCATAATACTGACAATGTCTATTATGTAGAAGGTTTAAAGCATAATCTTTTGATTGTTGGTCAGTTAGTTGAAAAAGGATTTCAGTTACAGTTCAAGAATAAAAAATGCAAAATCATAAATAGAACTGGATTGGAGATTGCAACCAGTAATCAGACTAAAGGTAATATCTTTCATTTGAATACCAGTGATAAAACATGTTTGATTGCACACATTGATGAAAGTTGGTAATGGCATAAAAGACTTTGTCATGTGAATTTTGATTGCATTGTAAAGATCAGTTCAACTAAGGCAGTAAGAGATTTACCTAAGATTGTGAAACCTCATAATCTGGTATGTAAGGAATGTCAAATGGGAAAGAAAGTTAGAACAACATTTAAGAGCATTGCTGAGAAGTCCAATAGTATTCTTGATTTAATTCATACTAATTTGTGTGGTCCAGCAAGAACAACAAGTCTACAAGGAGATAGATACTTTATGCTAATAATTGATGATTATTCTAAAATGTGTTGGGTTACTTTTCTCAAGGAGAAATCAGAAGGTTTTGGAAGATTCAAGATTTGGAAGATTCAAGATATTCAAGGTAATGGTAGAGAATGAAACTGACAAGAAAATCAAATGTTTAAGATCAGATCAAGGAGGAGAATTTACATCTAGATAATTTAATGCATTCTATGAAGTGAATGGAATCAAAAGACAACTATCAGCACCTCAAACACCCCAGCAGAGTGGAGTTATGGAAAGGAAGAACATAACTATTTTGGATGCAGCAAGAACAATGTTAATGGAAGAAAATCTACCTCATGTGTACTGGAGAGAAGCAGTGAATATAGTAGTTTACACTTTCAATAGAGTTCACATCAAAAGTGAAACTGGTAAGACCCCTTATGAACTATGGTTTGGTCATATTCCTACTCTTAAGTATTTTAAAAATATTTGGAAGAAAATCTTATATTAGAAGAGATGAGTATATTGGCAAGTTTGATCTTAGAAGTGATGAAGGAATATTTCTTGGTTATTCATCTAAAAGCAAGGCATATAGATATTATAATAAAAGGTTACAGAAAATCATTGAGAGTACTAATGTGAAGATAGATGAACACTTTAGAGGAGATTCAAGATCTGTAGAACCAATAGTTGAAATGATTATAGATCAACCGACATAGATTGCACCAGTACAGAATGAAGACCTTGTCACACCAACATCATAAAAAAACTCCACAATGACTAAAGAACAACAACATGTGAATGTAAATCAGAACAAACCCAGGTATGTAAGATTGAATCATTCAAAGAATTAGATAATTGGAAACAAGAATCAAGGTGTTATGACTAGAGGAAGACTGGAAAATGAAGAGATATGTTTAATTTCTCAAGTTGAACCAACATTTGTTATTGAAGCATGTAAGGATGTACATGCGATAAAAGCAATGGAAGATGAATTAGAACAAATTGAACAAAACAACACTTGGACATTGGTTCCCTGGCCTAAAGACAAAAATGTAATTGAAACTAAATGGGTATTTAGGAATACAATTATTGAATATGGAGAAGTAATTAGGAACAAAGCAAGATTAGTTTGTAAAAGTTATTCACATAAAGAAGGAATATATTATAATGAAACCTTTGCATCGGTAGCCATAATTGAGGCAGTTAGACTATTTCTTGCATTTACAGCTCATAAGAACTATAAAGTTTATCAGATGGATGTAAAATGTGCATTTTTGAATGGAGATCTTGAGGAGGAAGTTTACATTGAACAACCTGATGGATTTTATTTGACAAATAATAAGGATATGGTTTGCAGGTTAAGGAAAGATTTATATGGATTGACGCAAGGTCCCAGAGCTTGGTATGCTAAATTGGATAAATATCATTTCAAGCTTGGTTACACAAAAGGTAATTGTTGTCTTCAAAATCTGATTCACTTCAACATCTTATAATAAAATGATTAAAATCTGTGCAGGAGAGATGTTAAAGGGAAAGAAACTCTTAGCACAACATATGACAAGGTTTGATTTAACCTTCTACACTTCAAACTTACTCAGAGTCCAGGTGGGTATACCATTGTGAACTAAATTCACACTTTCAAAAGTTAAATCCACAGCAAACCAGTCTAGAAAACTAGTGGACCTAAACACCTTGAAACTAACTGAAACAAAGGAATGAAAATTATAATCATATTCAGTATTTTGACGTACAAAACATGTAATAGACAACTTCGATCTATACCAGTGCCTTATCCAAGGTCACAGAGTCACCTAAATTCAAACAAAAACTCCCCAAACAAAAAATCTATACACATCCCATTGGCTTGGCTTCTGTTAATCCTTATATATGCCTGACACACATAAGAATTTATGCATACCAAATTAAACTATGTTCATCAAGATTCAAAGTATCCTATAGAGAATTTATTGGTAGAAGTGATCCTCGCATATTTAATTTCCCTGCTAAAGAGAAAAGCTAGCAAACACATCTACTGAAAGTTGCCTCACAACCCTATTCAAACAAAATAACCTTGGATTATTTAGAATGAAACAGTAAACAATTGCGAACACATTTGAAGATGACACAAAGTTTTTACTCAAAATCGATGGTCTGTATATTGATATATTCTTCAAGAAATTATTACAAAGACTTTTGAATATTCTCCATTAAACTTAGAAAAGCTCAGATATAAATTTCTGTAGCTTTTTCTTACAATTCTTTGTGATCCCTTTTCTCTTAGTCCTGGTATCCATTTATAACAATATGGAGGCACATAGCTTCGGACTTTCCTAGGAGAATTCATTACAATCATTTATTTTCACAAAGAAGTTACAAAGCCTTTTCCAAAAATAGTTACAAGTCCTTTTTGACCTCTACAACTTCTTCTACTTGCTATCCAGTTGCAACCTCTTCTAACTATTCAGGAGCGCCCTCTAACTGCTCTACATCCTAGATGGCATATTTTCTTGTCCATTCATTGTACACATCATCAGTTGGCCATGCAAAATTAATCACTTTTGTCTTAGCCTTGGTCAACCTTTTCCAGGAATTTCTCATCTTGTTGACTTCTGAATTGAGAAAACCATAATGAGATTTGATTTTCTCTATATCCTGAATTGTCACAACAAAGAAGGAAGCATCATCTAAATCAACAATTACTTTAATTTTGGCTAACAATTTTGCCTCTAATTCCTTGAGCCACACTTGTTTCTCCTTCAGTTGATCTGGGCTAACAAAAACTCTTGGGAGCAACTCAAAAACTTGATCAGCACACTCATTTTTGTACAAGTTAATTTTCCTGTCAGCATTATCCACCCCTTCTACTAATTTTAATATGTCTTTGGTGGTGTCACAAGTGGATTTGATGATAGGATTGGCCCTTGCTTCATCATAAGATGCACAAATAAGCTCCAAGTCCTACTCTCTAGGCTTCTATCTGTCAAAAATAGGTGTCCAAATGACCTTATCTCCATTGAGCTCATTCCACATATCAAAAATCTTGCTTATGTTATTATATAGCAGTGAGGCACTCATTGTATCTGCAAAACTTGAAATAGTAGCCCTTACTCTTTCCTCATATTTCTTGGCATACAAGGCCTAAGCCTGTTTTAGATTCTCTAATTCTTGAGGAGGGATCTCAATCATTTGGGAGCTAGAAAGTGTTGGAGATGGAGGGAACTTAATGATGGGGCTGCTAGGTGGAGGTCTTGCAGGAGAGGAGGAGATCATCAGTGTTGAAGACTCACCTTGATGGTACTGTCCTATCAACTGGCTCTTCAACTTAGAAATGATGCTATCCTTACCTCTTACCTCCTCCTTAGCACTGTTATAAGCCTTCAAAATTGTCTCCAACTTGACTTGGAGGTCTGCTTTTTCCTTGGCCTCCTTTTCTGCTAGCAACTTCTACCACCCCTATGTTCTGCACTCTCTTCACTACCATTCCATGAAGGTAGCTTGACCCTAGGGTATCTTTGCTTCTCTTATTTTCATCTCTCTTGAGAGACCACATGATGAGTGCAGCATTATCTTTCCTGAAAGTGGTTCCATCCATGGGCTTGGTTTCTTTCCTCACTGCCTCCAATACCAAGGCATCTGCTATGTCCCACTCAAGGAGAATAAGCACTCCAGCTTGTGCCACCATATCGCTTTCTTGCTCAGGAGTGATGGTCTTAAATTCTTCCATCATTTCTTGTTTTATTTCCTCCTCCACTAGAGTTGGATCTTTGTGAGACTGCTCACCTTTTCTCTTCTCACATCTTGCATTGTATTTGTCTATATTTTGTTTCCATACAAACTACATAAATGCTCCTGAGGTAACAAAATTGTTATTAGCCAAGAAGTCATCATTGGCCTGCTTGATCTCAAGATCCCACTCCTGGCCCTTAAGTTCATTGGTAGTGATGTTCATTTTAGTAGCAAGGGGCTCTTCTAGCATTCCCTCTTCTACCTCATCATAAGTGTAGGCTATTGCCCCTAAACTACCTAACTGTATCAGTTATTCAGCTGCTGCTTGTTCATCTCCTATGTGGATAGGGGATTGAGATGAAGAGTACAAGGGTGTATCAAATTTTAATTATTTTCCTACTCTCTGCTTCTTTGGGCTTTCTTATACATCAACGACAGCTTGTATCTTCCTCTTTCCTTTGGAGGTAGAGGGCTCCCCTATTGTAGGCATCAACACACTATAACTAGATTTCTTATGCAGTGTATAGTCACCTGGAGGGATTGCTCTGGTGGAGGCAGACCTACTTAGAATTATTCTTGCCTTTTCAAGGTTGCTTTTAATCATAGCCTCCCTCTTTTATTTTAGAGTCTGTATCACATCCTCAAAGAGAATAATTAAAAACTTTATTTTCTCCTCAAAAGGGAAAAAGCTAGACAATGGGTCATAGCTACCATAAAACCGATGCACAAAGTCTAAGGCTTTCTTATAAGCCACCCATTTTTCCTTCCTTAGCTCCTGCTCATCTAGATCAAACTCATTTCTAATGAGGTCTTCAGGAAACTGAAATTGATGGGGTCTACCTCTGCACGCTTCTCTTCTTCTAAACATGCCATTGAAGAAGTCTTTTGGATTGGCACACTTGGATATTGTAGTTGACAAATGATAAGGTTTGAGAAAGTATTCAAAACAATTCCAACCTCCCTTTGTTATTATAACTTAATAGGCTATGATAACCGTAGGGAAAATAGTCCCTTTACCCCTACTTGTCAGCTTGGCCTCTTGTACACTACCAATCTGTCTGAGGACTTCTGCAATTCCCACTTTGAGAGGGACCTGATAGGGCAACAAGAATGAAGTGCCTCTGAAACCAAAAATTCTAAAAACTGTTGAGACTGGGTAAAGGTAAATATCACCCTAATTATGAACAATCTTTATATTCTTTGCAAATTCTTTTGGTCTAACAAACTCCAAAAGAACCTTGGGGATTCTTGGGTTTTCAGAGCAAAGGAGAGTCCTAATCTTTGATGTAAAATATTTATCAAATTTTAAGAAACTGGCATCTTCTCTATCCCATGACAACATAGTACTCCATAGTTGCACTCGCATCTTTTCTCCCTCTTTCTCTTTAATGAGGTCTAGTCCACTTGCAAAGTAATCACCACCTTTGAACAAAAATAGATGCATGAGGATTGAATACCATCTGAAAGGCCTATCCACCTTCCCATTTTTTATTCCTCTCAACCCTCCATGGATAGCATCAGTAATTAAAGAAGCGTAATCACATGTTACTGCAAGAGAAGGATTCAAAATTTGAGCAATCATTAGCAAGTAGTGATTGGGCATATTTGCCTCAGGATCTTCTCCCAAAATCTGGCAGAGTGACCAATACATTCCCTTAGCCCTAAGGGTGAACAAATTCAATGAGAAGGGCTCTTTAGTGTTGGGTCCTACAACTATCAAGCCACCTATCTTCACAAAAAATTCTTTAAGAGGCCCATTTCTAAGGTGGTTCCTCTGTGCACTGTATACTTGAGCTAATTTTTTTGAAGTAAATGTGTTCCAGAAAATTTGTAAACTCATTGAGCCCAAAAGCACTTCTGAACTCTTCATTATTGACTTCAATAAGGGCTTTCCCATTTATGTCCCTAATGCTTCTTGTAACTGGGTCGTAATTATGTGCAATTTGAGTCAATAGATCCATGTCCATAAATACTCCTGGAACTACCAACTTCCCTACATCTAACTCCCAGATGCTATTCTGTGGGGTTGGAGAATTCCTCATTCGAAATCCAACTTTGAATAACCCCAACCCAGACAACCCAACCTGTGGATCTCTCAACCAGTTGCCCTTATCATATAGCCCTTCTCCTATTTTCAAACAAGGAGCTCTTCGCACTAATTCTTTCACTCTTGAAGCTTGATTAGTTGACAACATCAACTGCTCAAGAAAATCATCACAAATGGCCCTCTCCTTATAATTAACTTTCCCAGAAAATTCTCTCTTAGGTGCCATTGAAGATAAGAAAGCAATTAAAATACTACCCCCAACTAGTTCTGCGACAAATCAAGACCTTAATTAAAACACCACAAAGAAATTGCCACACAAGAGTACAAGAAAACCTAATTTTTGCTTGAAGGAATCCTCTCTACAACTAAATTAACTCACTCTGTATTTGAAGACAATAGCTCTATTTTTGCTCTTCTGAAACAAATTTTTTTAATGATACCTTTACTCAATCGATAGGAGATCATATATGGTACCCAGGGTCTTAACTATGACATTGATTCCGCATGCTTTGATCGTCCCTTCAGAATTGAATTCCTGAGAGAATTTGAATTTTCACTCAAACGGGTCACAACATTCCTACAATTCTTTCCTTTTGCTCTTTCGCTGTTTCACGTAGTGTAACCTTCAGGCAATTTTGTTAAATGAAATCATGCCAACCATCCGATCAAAAGAAACTTGATCAGCCGTTACACTAACTTAATAGTCTTTCCTTTGCGCTGGGCCAACCTCCTTTTTGCCATTTCACAAGTCTTGCCTTCGCACTGGGCCAACCTCCTTTTCGCCATTTCACAGACTTTAGCTTTCGAGCACTTCTCCTTCGTGAAGCCATGCCAGACGTTAGATGCAACTTTAATTGCTCAGCATTTAACTCTCACCAGGGCCGCTGACATCTTCATTAACCGCGCCTTTACCTTAACTACTAGTAGTCTTTCGCCATTTCACAAAGCTTAAACATCTTTCAACTTTGGGCCACAAAAGAACGCGAGGCATTGGATCAGATTGGAGATGACCATCCTTTAAGGGAAACCCTTTATGCTTGCTTTACTTACGCCGCCTTTTCATTGGTTACTGACTACCACATGGCACTCAACCATTGGTTTTAGAAAATAGTTCAAGCCTAGTTCAACATCAGCCACGTGTCTCCCCCTTTTACCGTCGGCTACACCTTGGCAAGCCCTCAACTTGTTCTGAAACTATGTGTCCATGGACACTTCACCATCTAGCTTGACACCTGGATACTCTCTCTTCTTTTCACTATTTTGTGAAGCATATCCTTCAAGCACTTTGCAACCGCAAAATAACACCAGCCGTTGGATCAAAACAAAGTTGATCCTCCTTTAACCTCATGTTTTATCTACCTTCGGGGATGAAAAACCATTTCGCCATTTCACAAGGCATAAAGGACAAGCACCTTACCTTTGTGAATTCATGTGGGTTGTTAGATTATTTTTGACTTGCTTGATGCTTAACAACCTGAACTGAATCTGGTAGACATGGGCCCTCTGACTCAACAATACCTGGCATCTAGTCACTTTCAAAGCTGACATGTCAACTTTTCATTCACTGAGAGAAAACATTAGATTCCACCACATCCTTGCCACCTGTATCTGCCAGGTCACTTCTTATCCTGTAGCATGACTCACCTCTGGGACCCACCTTCTTTTAACCCTTAGACCCACCTTGCTGACTATTGTGGCCTCTACCACATGCCATCATCTTACTCACCCTCTCGACCAGCTGGACCATCTACTTGGAGTGCTAGGTCATTTCACCATTTCGCAAAAGCTAACTATCGAGCATCTTCATCCTGCGAAACAACGCGAATCATCAGATCATATTGGACTTGATCACCTTTTAGTCACTTAGAAAATCTTCACATGCAGGGTCCCACCAGAAACTTTTGCCATTTTGCGAATGGTATTTCACTTGCAAGTTCAGGCTGCAAAATAACATGAGCTATTGGATCTTGGACAAGATGAAGCCTCTTTAAACCAGACCAAAAGCACCATTTAGAACACTTCTCCCTTTCACCATTTCATGAGTCTTAAACCACGCGCAACTTCACCTAACGAAATAGTGAAAACCATAGATCTTCCTGAGAACTACGCACAACTTATTGAGCCCGAAAACATTAGGAAATTTTATGATTAATTCAAATGACTGCCTAGGCAAATGACAAGGGGGGCCACTTCCTACGACCCCAAGACCCATTACTTAAGTGGATAAAGTAATGAAAAAATAGAAACCAGAGGGTTTTTTGATAAAACATTGAACGATTTAAAATTAAAACCCTAAACCCCTAGGACCTAACACAGAGCTGAAGCAATTGATAGCATGTCTAATTCAAAATTTCAAAAACTTAGCTGATTATGGGAGAGGAAAACCCATTTTTTAATAGTGATAACAACAGCTCTGACTGGGGATGGTTGATCACAAAGTCAACACAAGAAAACTTAGAAACTTTGGAGAAACAGACCAAAACATAGACCCAAATAGAAAAATAGGAAAGAAACAAAATATGTACAAACAAAGGACCTACTGCACATGGACATCAAGAGAAATAATGTTTTAGGAATTGTCCATGCACTGGAAATTCCTGTATTTCATCATTCATATTCTTCAGAAAATATGAATCCTTACCATTTAAGTCACAGACCACAAAAGGGCCAATCCATAATGATTCAAATTTTCTATGCTTCCCCTTGTCCTGTCCTTTTTGCATTCCATTGAAGAAGAATGTCATCAATTTGAAACTTCCTTAATGATGTCCTCTTATCAAGAAGGTATTTGGACTACAATTGGATCTTTTGATTTCTCTTATGAGCCAAAGTCCTAAGCTCTTCCACCTCCACAATCTGGATCATTATGTTTTCCATTGGTTCAGATAACTCCATATCCTCATTTTGCAAGAATTTATAAATTGGAAGAAGATTATTCACTGGCAATCTGACTTGGGTACCATAAACCAGTTCAAAAGGTGACATTCCAATGGCCCTTTTGACTATTTTTCTATTTGCCCACAAAGCTAACTTCAATTTTTGATCACAAGATCTTTTATTTTCTTCCAGGATTTTCTTGATGATGGTCAAAAGGATTTTATTTTTGGATTATGCTTGTCCATTCCCCTGAGGGTTATAAGGTGAAGAATAAGACATGAGTATTCCATGATTGGTACAAAATCCTACAAACTCTTCTGACCTGAAACTCATGGCATTGTCCATTACCAATCTAGCAGGTGTTCCAAACCTAGTTATTACATTATCCATCAGGAAATCAGTGACAACCTTACTTGCAGCTCTTCTTGTAGGAATAGCTTCTATCCATTTGGTGAAATAGTCAGTGTCTACTATGATCCACATGTGACCTCTTCCTGACCTCTCAACAATCTCTCCAATAAAATCAATGCCCCACTAGACAAAAGGGGCTTCCACTATGACTGGATTTAGGGGTAAGGCTCCTTCATACTTTAGCTTGGATGAAATTTTTTGACATGGGTCACATTTTCGGACATATGCATGAGCATCTTTGAATAAGGTAGGCCAAAAGTATCTAGCTTGGATTATCTTGCCAGCAGTTGTCTTAGCAGAGTAATGAGCCCCACATACTCCATCATGCATTTCAGTCAATACCCGTTTAGCTTGGAATTCATCCAAACACATTAGTAACTCTCCATCTCTTTTTCTCTAGAACAGATTCACCTTGAATGATCACATATTTTTGGGACTTGAGTTTCAGAGTTCTTTTCTGATTATGTGTCATTCCTTCTGAGAATGCAACATCTCTTAGGAATCGGACTATCTCTGAGTACCAAGGTTGCCTTTCAATGCTAGTAACTGAGGTATCTCTAATTTCAACATTCATAAGATTAGACTCAGTCATGAGCTTAGCCAAACCTAAACCTCTCACCAATTTGGTGATCTTTATCTCCAAGTCAAATTCTTGAATTCTATTAATCCATCTGCATCTTTTCCCTGTAACCTCAAACTAGGACAAAATATCCTTAACTACAGCATGTGGGACATAGGCAATGATATTTACATTCACCAGATATGGCCTAAAAGCCTTGGAAACTTTAACTAAAGCATAAGCTTGTTTCTCCATGGTTTCATATTTTAATTCTGCTACCTGCAAAGACTTGCTGTAGAAAGCTATGGGATGTTCATATCCCTCATTGTCCTTTTGTAACAATACTGCAGCTATTGTATGATATGAAGCAAAAGAAAACAAAGAAAAGGGCTTATTGTAATTAGGAGATTTTAACATTGGTGCTTCCTAAACGACTTTCTTAATTTCAGCGAAAGCCTTTGAGGCTTCTTGATCTCGACAAAATTTGGTATCCTTCTTGAGCAACTTGACAATAGGCTTCACTATCTCTGTAAAGTTTGCAATGAATCTCCTAACAAAATTTACTTTACCTAGAAAGGATTGAATACCTTTTACATTCTTAGGTTTAGACACCTTGTTTATTGCTTCAATTCTTTCAGGGTCTATCCTTACCCCTTCCTTGGAAACAATGTGTCCCAATAGTTTTCCTTCAGTGACTCCAAAATGACATTTCTTGGGATTTAGTGACACACCAAATTCCAAAGCTTTATTGAACACCTTCTCCAAATGTCCACAATGATCATCAGCCTTCTTAGAGAAATAGGTTAGATCATCTTGATAAACCACCATGATGATATTAATGAATTCTTTGAAGGCTACATCCATGGTTCTCTGAAATGTAGCTCCAACATTTTTCAAATCAAATGGCATTCTCACATAGACATATGGCCCCCATGGAGTAGTGAAGGCAGTTTTAAACTATTCAAATTCCTTCACTAGCACTTGATTGTATCCTAAAAAACCATCCATCATGGATAAAAGATCACAACCTGTTACTCTCTACAGCATGGCTTCCATATTTGGGGAAGAGTAGTTATCTTTCAAAGAAGCAACATTTAAATTCCTAAAATCCACACACAATCTAATGTCCCCATTCTTCTTTCTTATTGGGACCAGATTGGAGACCCATGAAGAATGTCTTATAGGTTTGATAATCCCCACTTCTCTTAATTTCATCAACTCTTGCTACATCTTAGTTTCTAATAGGGGATTAATCGGTCTCTGTTTCTATTTGAAAGGCTTAGCATCTGGAAGTAAAGAAACTTCATGCTAAAAAAGATCTTGTCTATACACCTTTAGGTCTTCATAAGACCAAGCAAAAACATGTTTATATTTCCTCAATAAATTAATAAGGTTATTCCTGACATGAGGGGGTAATTTCTTCCCAATATATACTAACTTAGGTGATGATTTAGTCCCCAAGTTTACCTCCCCTAGTTATTCCAACTTGGTGGTAGACTGCTGATGTAAGTGACTGTCATTGTAACTGGACATGCTTTCTAACTCTACCAGCCCTTTAGGTATTTCATTGGTTTCCCACTGGACTAAATCATTTCCAAACACTATTTCCCTATTATCAACCACCTCCACTAGTGCATTGCAATCAATCTTCTATCCATCATAATCATCAACACATTGGATGAACCTAAGAATGTCTTCATCATCAGCAAAAACCTGCCAATTGTACACATTATCAGGAATAGCAGGCCTAGATTTTATTTCCACAGTGGAAATACCGGCCAGTGTTGCATCATCATTTTTCAAGGTAACATTAGCTAGGAAATCTGCCATAATGTTCTTTGATCGCTCTATCCAATTAATAGAAAATGCACTAAAATGCTCATTAACATCCCAAACTGCATGTTTATATCTCTTTAACCTATCATTCTTGGATGCACATTTGGATCTTACCTGAGATACAACCAATTATGAATCCCCTAACACTGTCAACAACTAGATTCCATGCTTCTTTGCAACCTCAAGCCCCAACAATAGACCTTCATACTCTGCAGTATTATTTGTGCACTGGAAGGCCAATAAGAATGAATACTTAAAGGTTATACCTGATGGAGATACAAAAAGAACCCCTACTCCAGATCCTTCTTTGGACCAAGCTCCACCAAAATACATCTGCCATAATCCATACTATTGTGCTTCTAATTTGACCACAATGGGGTCAGTATTCTTCAATTGGGGTAAAATTGGTTGAAGTCTAAAGTTATCAAGATCTACATCAATCATACAATTGAGCATACCAGGGTTTACATTTTCAATTACCCTAGGAGCATGTGGCTCTCTGTACAATTTGACCTGATTTCCATTGATTGGAATGGTGGCATAGGATAAGTCTAGTTGAACATTTCCTCCGATTGCTACTGCCCACTGCCTAGATAGTAACAAACCATAATGGGGCTTGGTATCAGTAACAATAAAATCCATTTTATAAGTTGCCTTAGGGAATGCTGCTATTTTTACCTCAACATCTTTCATTGTACCTATCATAGGTACTTCCCTGTTATCCATAGCATAGCACTTTCCATATACAATGGTTACTGATAGTCCTAATTCCTTCATAACACCATAAGGCATTACATTAGCAGCAGCTCCTGAATCTATCATGCAATTTTTTATCATCCAGTTGTTTACTAACAAAGTAACATACAAAGGATCTATCTGTGAAGGCTCTTGAGTGATAGTGGTTCCAACATAGACCTCTAGGGTTTGGAACTCTTGATCCTTTCCAATACTAGCTGAACCGGTGGGTAAGACTGTGTCACTATCAGATATACTAGAAAATAAAGACAAGGTTGCATCCCTATGTTCTTTAATCTTCAGTAATTATACTAATCGGATAGTGACCTTCATTTGAGTAAGAGCTTGAGCCATGTCAAATGTAGAACTATTGCTTATTTCAGTACTAGCTCTAACTCTTTCTGTCTTGAGCTGACTTGCCTTTTTCACTGTAGCATCTCCTTATATATCACCAGTGTTTTTATTATTTATACCCTTGGGTACATCTTTAACTTGTTCCCCTTTTTCTTGACCAATCTTAGGAATAGTAGTAGCACTACTTGCTGCCCCTTTTTGAGTGACCTCTTTTATGAACATGGATCTAGGTTCACACTGATCAGTGTCCCTCTTAGTGCTCCTCAAGTTATAATTGTGTTTTACTTTGGCAATGGCAACTTTAGTGAGATTTTTAACTTCTTCCTCACTAGGCCTTCTAAGATGAACTTCTTCATCCTCAATTGTTACCACATTCAATGTAGGATGCCAACTAAGGTTAGTTGTCCTTGAACAAACCTTTCATTATCTAGTACATCACTATATTCACTTTGTATAGACTCTTCATCACTTTCTATGTTGGTTTCAAACATATTGATGTCAGGCTCAGCTTCTTGTCTCATAGATTCTTCAAGAGCCTAAGCCACTACACACTGATGAGGAGAATGTGGTCCATCACAAGCAATACACCAGGGAGTATTTTCTATATTATGGATAGTTTTCCCTTTCAATGGATCTGGAGTGTCTTGATTTTGGGCAATTTTGGGCTTCTCATTTTGGGGTTTGCCATCCTTCCAATTGGTATTATATGGCATGTCATGCAATCTAGGGGGTCAATCTTGCCATTTATAATGAGGTTTGTTATTTTTGTTTATCTTGGTAGTCAGATCCTTCATTGCAATAACCAATTTCTCTATCTTATCTTCCTCTTTAGCAACTTTATTAGGTTGTTGTTTTGCTTCTTGCAATAATCTACCATCTGTTCTTCTTCCTAACTTCCTAGATTCTTTTCTATTACTTTCTACATTAATGGCAATTCTAAAAGCATCTCTCAAGTTATGTGGATTCTTATCTCTCAGGATATAGGCCATCTTAGAATCAAATGCATTGTAGTAGGTATTTAAACACATGTTATCATCTAATCTCATCACTTGATACAATCCGTGCATGGCCTTTTGGAATCTGGCATTGAAGTCAGTGACCATTTCATTATCAGACTTTCTGATGTTATTGAATTCATTAAGCATGAAGCTCACATTAGTCTTATCACCATACTGCTCTTGAAAACAATTTTTAAAATCCTCCCATGACCCTATGCTATTAACTGGAAGACCTCTATACCAATCTCTTGCATCATCAACCAGGTATTGGACAAACAATTTCATGATAACATCTTCATCCACTATCTCATAATCATTTATTAGGTCCCCAAAAGATTTTAGATGTTCCTCAGCACTAATTGCATTGTTCTCAACAAATTTATGGAGTCTGTCTCTTAACTCAGTAGGAACATGATTGGGATATCCTAGGATCCCATCAAAGAACAATTGTCTATATTGTTCTAGATTGATTGGTCTCCTTTGAAAAGGGGTAATAGCATTATTGTTTCCCATGGTCATTTTAACTTTTGGAATTGGAGAATGAGATACTTGGGTGTATTGACTATTCATAGGGATTTAACTCACTGAGGCTATATTAGCAGGCACTGTAGGTTGAATCTTAACCGAGGGAAGGGAAACTTGTTGAGGATCAGGCTTACTAAGGTCTTCTGATGAAAACGTGATAGGGGGAGACTTTAAGTAACTAATTTTTCTTTTTACTTCCTGATTTTCTGCTTCCAATTTGGCTTTCTCTAGTTCCATTTGGAGATCCTCTTTTTCTTTCCTCATTCTCTCGATTTCTCTCTCATGTGCTGACAACCTATGAGAAATCTCCTCTGCAGTTTTAGATTCAATTCCATCATCCACCAATTTCTATTTTCCTTTGTCCACATTAGTCCTAGGAAGCTAAGAATCACTAAATACTTCCCTGTTTGGTTGGACTACTGACCTATATGCTTGCTTAGCTTTGGCAATCAAAATTTCTCTAATCATAGGGCCTTCCTCATCACTCTTTTCTTTTTCCTTAGCTAGCACTTCAAGATCAGCTATTTGTCTAAGAAGCATACCTCTCTCCATTAATTTAGCTTTGACTTCCTTCTCCCTATTTGCTTCCTTTTGGGCTCTTAGGGAAATTAGATGGTGAACTGTTTTATTCAGATCTTCAATTTCTTGGGATACTTTATCTTCATCAGGGAAATTTTCCTCAGAGTCTGATATATTGACTTGATCTATGTCAATCAAACTAATGTTTCCATCAATTGTTCTAGGCACAGAGTGTCTAATTGCATTTGAACTTGTCCTATCTCTTGCAGAGACACTAACATGGGATAAATCTTGATTTAAAACATGTGCATTATCAATATTTCCAAACATTCCAGAATGGAAACCTAATATATCTTGTTCAAAATCTCTGGAAGAAGAATTAGACTTTGAATAAATAGGTTGATCAGGCATCTTACCAGTATTATTATTCTTTTGTACCCAAGAAGCATTTGATGGCTCATGTAGCACTGATCTCTTCTGGCCTCTTCGTGATTGCTCTGGTAAACCTTCCTGCAAAGTTTCACAAGGATGTTTCTTCATGAATGATCTAGTGTTTTTTCCTCCTTGCATTACGCTTGTTTTCCTTTTAGAATGATATACAATTCACAAGGACTGGTTCCAATATGACAGAGTTGCCACCCACAAGAGTATGGGAATTATGAAAACAAGCTTTATAATAATACGCAGGAATTCCACAAACATAATGATTCTCTTTACAACTTAAGCACAAACCTGCGTTTGGATCCTTAATGTGACTCTCCCCACTAGAGTCACCACTTTTGTTGTCTTCAAAATTTGATTCACTCCAACATCCTTATAATTAAATGATTAAACTCTATGCAAGAGAGATGTTAAAGGGAAAGAAACTCTTAGGACAACATATGACAAGGTTTGATTTAACCTTCTACACTTCGGACTTACTCAGAGTCCAGGCAGGTATACCTTTGTGAACTAAATTCACACTTTCAAAAGATAAATCCACAACAAACAAGTCCGGAAAACTAGTCGATCTAATCACCTTGAAACTAAATGAAACAAAGGAATGAAAATTATACTCATATTCGGTATTTTGACCTACAAAACATGTAATAAACAACTTTGATCTATACCAGTGCCTTATCCAAGGTCATAGAGTCATCTAAATTCAAACAATACTCCCCAAACAAAATATCTATACACATCCCATTGGCTCGGCTTCTGTTAATCCTTATATATGCTTGACACACATAAGAATTTATGCATACCAAATTAAACTATGTTCATCAAGATTCAAAGTATCCTACACAGAATTTACTAGTAGAAGTGATCCCCGCATATTTAATTTCCCTCCTAAAGAGAATTACTAGCAAACACATCTATTGAAAGTTGCCTCACAATCCTATTCAAACAAAATAACCCTAGATTATTCAGAATGAAACAATAAACAATTGCAAACACATTTGAAGATGACACAAAGTTTTTACTCAAAACCGATGGTCTGTATATTGATATATTCTTCAAGAAAGTATTACAAAGACTTTTGAATATTCTCCATTAAACCTAGAAAAGCTTAGATATAAATTTCTGCAGCATTTTCTTACAATTCTTTGCGATCCTTTTTCTTTTAGTCCTGGTATCCATTTATAACAATATGGATGCACATAGCTTTGGACTTTCCTAGGAGAATTCGTTACAATCATTTCTTTTCCAAAAGAAGTTACAAAGCCTTTTACAAAAATAGTTACAAGTCCTTTTCAACCTCTGCAGCTTCTTCTACTTGTTGTCCGATTGCAACCTCTTCTAACTGTTCAGGAGCGCCCTCTAACCACTCTACATCTTGGATGGCATATTTTCTTGTCCATTCATTATACACATCATCAGTTGGCCACATGAAATTAATCACTTTTGTCTTAACCTTGGTCAACCTTTTCTAGGAATTTCTCATCTTGTTGACTTCTGAATTGAGAAAATGTTTGTCCTTCAATTGATCTGGGCTAACAAAATCTCCTAGGAGCAACTTAAAAACCTGATCAACATACTCCTTTTTCTATAAGTTAATTTTCCTGTCAACATTATCCACCCCTTCTGCTAATTTTACTAGCTCTTTGGTGGTGTCACAAGTGGATTTGATGATAGGATTGGCCCCTGCTCCATCATAAGATGCACAAATAAGCTCCAAGTCCTGCTCTCTAGGCTTCCATTTGACAAAAATAGGTGTCAAAATGGCCTTATCTCCATTGAGCTCATTCCACATATCCAAAATCTTGCTTATGTTATTATTTAGCAGTGAGGCACTCATTGTATCTACAAAACTTGAAATTGTAGCCCTTACTCTTTCCTCATATTTCTTGGCATACAAGGCCTGAGCCTATTTTAGATTCTCTAATTCTTGAGTGATCTCAATCATTTGGGAGCTAGAAGGTGCTGGAGATGGAGGGAACTCAATGATGGGGCTACTAGGTGGAGGTCTTGCAGGAGAGGAGGTGATCATCAGTGTTGAAGAATCACCTTGATGGCACTGTCCTGTCAACTGGCTCTGGAACTTAGCAATGATGCTATCCTTACCTCTTACCTCCTTCTTAGCACTATTATAAGCCTTCAAAATTGTCTCCAACTTGACTTGGAGGTTTACTTTTTCCTTGGCCTCCTTTTCTGCTACTGCAACACCAAATTTTGCAGTCTCTAGCATAGTGCTAGCAACTTCTACCACCCCTGTGTTATGCTCTCTCTTCACTATCATTCCACCAAGGTAGCTTGACCCTAGGGTATCTTTAATTCTCTTATTTTCATCTCTATTGAGAGACCACATGACAAGTGCAGCATTATCTTTGCTGAAAGTGATTCCCTCCATGGGCTTGGTTTGTTTCCTTACTGCCTCCAGTACCAGGGCATTTTCTATGTCCCACTCAGGGAGAATAAGCACTCCAGCTTGTGCCACCATATCTCTTCCTTGCTCAGGAGTGATGGTCTTAAATTCTTCCATCATTTCTTGTTTTATTTCCTCCTCCAGCAGAGCTAGATCTTTGTGAGATTGCTCACGTTTTCTCTTCTCACATCTTGCATTGTATTTGTCTATATTTTGTTTCCATACAAACTGCATAAATTCCCCTGAGGTAACAAAATTGTTATCAGCCAAGAAGTCATCACTGGCCTGCTTGATCTCAGGATCCCACTCCTGGTCCTTAAGTTCATTGGTAGTGATTTTCATTTCTGCAGCAAGGGGCTCTTCTGGCATTCCCTCTTCTACCTCATCATAAGTGTAGGCTATTTCCCCTAAACTGCCTAACTGTATCAATTATTCAGCTGCTGCTTGTTCATCTCCTATGTGGATAGGGGATTGGGATGGAGAGTACAAGGGTGTATCAGATTGTACTTCTTTTCCTACTCTCTACTTCTTTGGGCTTTCTTGGACATCAAGGACATCTTGTATCTTCCTTTTTTCTTTGGAGGTAGAGGGTTCCCCTATTGTAGGCATCAACACACTATAACTAGATTTCTTATGTAGTGTATAGTCACTTGGAGGGATTGCTCTGGTGGAGGTAGACCTACTTAGAATCATTCTCGCCTTTTCAGGGTTGCTTTTAATTATAGCCTCCCTCTTTTCTTTTAGAGTCTGCATCACATCCTCAAAGCAAACAATTAAAAACTTTATTTTCTCCTCAAAAGGGAAAAAGATAGACAATGGGTCATAGCTAGCATCAAACTGATGAACAAAGTCTAAGGCTTTCTTATAAGCCACCCATTTTTCCTTCCTCAGCTCCTGCTCATCTAGATCAAACTCATTTCTAATGAGATCTTCAGGAAACTAAAATTGATCGGGTCTACCTCTGCACACTGCTCTTCTTCTAAACATGCCATTGAAGAAGTCTTTTGGATCAACACACTTGGATATTGCAGTTGACAAATGATAAGGTTTGAGAAAGTCTTCAAAACAATTCCAACCTCCCTTGTTTATTATAAATTGATGGGCTATGGTAATCGTAGGGAAAATAGTCCCTTTAACTACTTGGAAATAGATATGGGGGAATACACTGTGAGGGAACTTACTCATCAGTTCAATCAGACTGAGAAAGCTTATGATGAACTCAATGTCAAGTATAAGGCCTCACTTGAAAAAGGAAGAGAGCATGCTGAGAAACTGATGGAGCTAACTAAGAACAGTTCCTCTAATGAAGTGGACATGGAAGCCCTAGTTGAACAAGTTGAAAACCCGAATGAGTCTAATGCCAACCTGAGAAGGGAACTTGAAGGACTAACTATTAGGATGTGTCAAGAGCTTGAGAACTAGAGAAAAGCTGAAGATCTAGTAAAAGACAAAGATCATGAGATCTCCAAGCTCAAGCAAGAAATCAGTGCACTTACGATCATCTCCAAGAGAGCAAAGTGGAAAAAGAGAAAATACAAGGTAAAATAAACATGACTATTTCTGAGAATGCAACCTTGAAGGAATCCAATGCTGCTATTACCAAAGAACTCACTGAGTCAAAGGAAATACTTGCTAAATTCAATAAGAGCACTGTTAAGCTAGAACAAAAGCTTGAATTAGTAAAACCGGTGAAGAATACCACTGGACTTGGTTTTTCTAGTTATGAGGAAGGTGAGACCTCTGGAACAAAAGATGGAGCATCAAAGAAGAAACCGAAACCAAAGGATAAAGGTAAGAAAAAGTTCAAACATGTTTGTTTTAATTGTCTCAAGGAAGGACATACTTATAATGTATGTAGAAACAAGGCTTACAATAACTTTCCTTACTTTCTTGACAATAAGCCTAGATCCAATAGATTCAATGGAAATTGTTATGCATGCAACAAGTCTGGGCATAGAGCATTTGAATGCAAATCTATCATGCACAACACTGGAAGGTATCCTTAATGCAGTCAAGGAGTCTTTCCTGAACCCTCTAGGAACCAAAATCCAAACCGGTTTAATACCTATAATCATCAGTCAGGAAGCGGTGGCTATCAAGTGGCAACCAGATGGAGAGCAACCTATTTGATCTATCATGGAAATGGTCACACTGTTGCAACATGCAGAAGTAAGAATGGAAACATGAATAATGGACCTTGGAGAGAACCTGGAATGATTTGCTATCATTGCAACAAACTAGGTCATACCACAAGATTCTGTAGAATGAGAAAGAATATATCGAATGATATACCGGTTAGCTCGGAAGGAAAGATTTATGTTGAAACTGTTCAAGTAGATATGAAGAAAACCTAGAAAAAGAAGCTAGAAGAAGTGTCTCTAGAAGAACTGGTTTTTGCACCTAGTGTGGAAATCTCTGAACCGACAAACTAAGCTACAGGAAATCTTAGGGAGAAACAAATTGGTAAAATGTTTCAAACCCCCAGTTTACACCTATAAAAGACCTTAACTGGTATATGATACCTATCAATTGGTGGAAGACTGAAAATAGTAAAAGGCAAATTAGGGTTTATGCCCTAATGATGGAGCATTTATTATGGTAGGTGGAGAATTCATTTAAAAGGGATTTTCAAGTCATTTTCATTTATCAATTTTTGAGTAAAGAAGTTTTCAAGTGCAGAGTGACAAAAGACACTTTGTCTTGCAATTCAGAGAGATTTCAAAACCTTGAAGAAGAATCTAAAGATAACATCAATTGGTCAAGTGTAGAACTCAAAGCGGTAACCCAACAACTAAAATAGTGAGTGGTGAAGCGAAATTCGCAAGCCCTAAATCTCAACTTTTGAAGGTATTTTTTGAGTTTCTCTGTTTATCATGGCTTCAACATCGCACTCTAGTTCTAGTGCACCCGTTGATTCAGTAGATTTCATCTAATGGAAGGAAAAATATAACGCACTATCCCAAATACCCGTTGGTGTTATAGTTGAGGAAGGTATTTCGGATTACATTGACTATAAAATTGAACACCTAGGATCTCTAGTGATCCATTCTTAGTTGAGTTTGTTCTATGGAAAGGACAAGAAGATCAAACCGGAATTCAACATCTTGGAAAAGAAGAAGCTTCACAATGTGGTCTATTTCCTTGAAGAATTCACAAATGATCACATCCGCATCATTCTAAGAAGAGTGCACGATGACAAAATATATTTGGAGCAGACACATGACATCACACTAGAAGCGATTCATGTCGTCACTGGTTTCTGTAATGTTGGAGAAGTGCCAGCCCTAAGGAAGATCAACAAGACCAAAATGACCAATCTCACCAGTTCTGTGAGAGACCAACGGGGAATGACCATCAATACCATCAAGGAAAATCTAGTCAAGTATGTCTACATGGTAATAGGTTACCAGAAATTCCATGCTAGGAGAATTAACTATGTCTCTATTGCAGTGGTAAATGCTGGCTACAGGATGATCATGGAAGATGCCTCATTTGATTTATGCACCTGTATGCAAAGGTAGCTATTGGTGAACCTGAAGTCAATCAAATAGGACAATTCCTTGAGATTTAAATTCAGACAACTATTGGTCTAATTGTTCTTCTACTTCAAAGGCTACTTCCCAGGAGTTAGTGATATTTAGTGGTCTGCTGACCAACCGGTTACAAAGCAAATCAGGGAAAGTCTTTGAGTGGTTGGAACCGGTTATCCTGAAGTCCTAAACAAATAATTTGATGAGTTCAGACGCAAGATGAGCCAAAGGGTGAGAATATCTGGTGATATTGTTAAGAACTATGAAGAGGACATCTACTTTATCATCAAAGTAGATGAGTGCATAATGGAGTTTGTTGAGCCTAGAAAGGAAGAAGTGGAGCCTATGGGTTATGAGGTGATCTATGACATGCTAGACAGGTATGATTTTACCCTACTTGCTCACCTCTTGATCCTAAAATAAAGAGAACCGACACCTATTTGGAAAGGTTTACACCGGTGGAAGAGCCCTCATTGAAGAAAGGAAAGGTAGTGCCATCTGTATCGGCACTGGTTACTTCAGTGAGTCCTAAAGTGACCAAGTGGTCACCAGCAACAAAGAAATCATAAGTTGCACCCGCCAAAGTATTTGAGAGAAAGTGGAAGACAAAAGGCAACACACTGGACTCAGAAGATACAAAATCTGAAGAAAATCCCAAGAAGACTAGGCAAACAAGAAAGAAGACAAAGACAACTAGCAATGAACTGACATCATCAACACTAGTAAATATTGATATTTCCTTTTACAAACCTTTGACACATTGTCAAAGAACTATTAAGAACATTAGGAGAAAAGTGTTGAGTGATTTGGGAGACTATTTTGATGATTTCAAAGATAATGAGAAGGAGGAAGTAGAACAGGAAGTCATTCAATATTTATGTATTAATGACTGGTCACCATTAGAAATTAAATATGTGACACCGGATTCTTTATATAATTCTTTAGACAACAAATGGCACATTGCCCTAGAAAAGGAATAGGAGATAAGAGAGGAAATATTTTCTCAATATTTTCTTGATGTGTGTAATTCTGAACTTTATGAAGTTATGGAAAAATATAATGGCCTCTTCTTTATGTGAAGAAGGAGACAAGACTCTTGTTGCTAGAAGGGAAAGTCCCTAAGGTGGTAAAAGATACCCACTCTCATGCCCAGGAAGCTCTGAGATTGCACCAAGTGTCTGAAGCCAACAAAAAGGTAGAACAAGAAAAGGAAATAGCAAAACTAGATGAGGTGTATAATAGTGAAGGAGAACAGGTCATGAGAAAATGGACCCTATTGATGTTGATGCTTTGGACATTGAAGATGTTACTCCGGATACACCAACAGAAATGGCGAGATAAGAGAAAAAAGATGAGGAAAAGAGAAAGGAGGAAGAGAAGAGGAAACAGACAAAAGAATAGAAGAAGCAAAAGGAAGAGGAGAAGAGAAATGAAGAGGAGAAGAGAAAACAGGAAGAGAAGAGAAAAGAGGAAGAGAAGAGAAAAGAAAAGAAGAGAAAACAAGAAGAGGAGAATAACAAGAAGGAGGAAGAGAAGAAACGGGAAGAGGAGAAGAAGAAGAAGGAAGAAGAGAAGAAATAGGAAGAGGAGAAGAAGAAGAAGGAAGAAGACAAGAAACATGAAGAGGAGAAGAAGAAGAAGGAAGAGGAGAAGAAATAGGAAGAGGAAAAGAAGAAGAAGGAAGAGGAGAGGAAAGAAGAAGAGAAGTGGAAAGAAGAAGAAAGGAAGAAGGAAGAAGAGAAAAGAAAGAAAGAAGTTGAGGAGAAGAAGAAGGCAGAAGAAGATAAGAAAAAAGCCAAGGAAAAGGAGGAAGCGGCAAAGAGTGTACATGTAGAGACCCCAAAGGCAACCGGTGGTAAAGCCAAATCGGCTGACATCACCAGTCCCATTGACCTCCAGTCTGCAAATGAAATAGAGCCACTGCAAAGTATTAAGCTTGCTCAAGAGCGACTAGAAGCACTAAGGAGGAAAAAGAAGGAAGATGTGATTCAAACTGCGGTGGAACTCTCACCAGTTTGATTCTTGGTACCAATCTCCCAAGTACGGATTCCTCTCTAGCTCAATTGAAGCTCCTATGCACAATTGTAGAGGACCAAGAGCAATGTTTGGAAGATGTTGCTGAAGCCAATGCTCAAAAGAAGCATCAAAAGGCTCTGAACACTGCCTTAGTAGAGAAGTTAGATGAGCTCCAGTCAGAACTTTAGAAGGCACAGAAGGACATAAAAGATGTTATGGATGAGGGGAATCTACTGCTCAGTAAGATTAGTCAACCCCATCTATTTTGTGATGATGTGCTTGCACAAAAGGAAAAGCTGCAATATGACCTGCAAGCATATATAAGCACCTTCAAGACACCCTATGATTTCTTCACCTCATTTGGGCAAACCGTTCACCAGTTTCAACTCTAGACTGCAAGAATAGAGTTATAGATCAGCAACCAGACATGAGATTTGTAGGAACTTCAACTGGTTCTACTGCCAAGACTGCAAATACTTCAGAAATGCTATCTCAATCTAGATGTCTTAATGGTCACTCAAGAGATGAGTACCTTGGATGCCATGGAGGAACAAGTATCCCAGATGCAAATAGAAAATGAGGTTGCTACCTCATTACTTGAGTCATGGTCTTTTTCCATGAAGACATTTATGCAAGACTTTAAATAAGTTTTTGACAAGTTTCACTCTTTATTGTTATAAACTCTTATGATTTTAATGATAATGGAAATAGGGGTTATTCAGCTGTACTTTGTCATTGTTGGCAAAGGGGGAGTAGTATTCTGTATTTAAAATTTTTATGCATGTTATGTATACTTTCATGTTTATCTCTATAAGGGAGTAGTATACATTGTATTTTCTACAAAAGGGGTAGTGTACATGCTTAGGGGGAGTAATTTTGATTATGGTATATTTTTGTTGTAAAACAATTAGATGTCAAAATTTTTCCTAAGTGTTGCCATCAATGCCAAAGGGGGAGATTGTTGGCATTTTTTATATTTATGTTGTGATTGTCATTGATGGACACACACTTGCTTTGAGATCACTTTTTATGTATGAGTTATGCTCAATCGATATTTGTTCCAAACCGATATTACGTATATCGTATTTTGGCTATCGATGTTTTGTAGAAAGTGTTTACCGATCTCAAGCGGTATGAAGACCTCAAGCAGTTCAAGGATATCAAGCGGTACAAAGGAACTGAAGTGGCAATTATCATTTTCCCAGTCTTGATTTTTGGACAACTGGTAATCGATTTAATGTTTGAATCGGTATTGTTCTTTGATGAGTTACCAACCAGTAATCGGTAAAGTTGTATGAGCCAGTAATACTCTGTGATGAGTTACCAAATGATATTTCTATGATGAGTTACCATCCACCGATACTTTGATGGTGATTTTGTGTCATGTTATCAAATGTGTATAGATGCAATGAACCTAGGAACTTGCAATGTAATCCTATTGGACCAACATGAAATCAAATTCCTTTTTAAGGACATCATGTCTAGGGTTTTATGAGATGTAGTTGGTAGGGTTTTTGGTGGTTGATGAGTTTTTGAATGAGCGATCTTAGGAAAGAAGATCGAGTCTGTGTGTTGTAACAGAGTGTGGATTTACTGAAGACTAAAGTAATGCTGAAATGCATTAGAAATGAGCTATCATTGATCTAACAAAGCAGACTGTGCTATTTGCTAGATCATTCACTTATTGATTACTCACATCTTCAACAAGTCTGAAACCCTTAACCAGGTAGGCCCAAAAAAGCCTTTGTAAATCCTCTAACAAGGTGTTTCACATCTATGGATCTAAAATCCTCTCACAAGGTAGTCTTTAATCGGACTTATCTCCTAACAGAGATTGAGATTCCTAATAGGATCTATTCTGGTGAAGAACATTGTATGACCTTAATCAGTCTGACCTTAACCGGTCTAGTTACTACAGATAGTTACTTGTGAGTTTCATCTCACCGTGGTTTTTCCCATTTGGGTTTCCATGTCAAAATCTCTTGTGTTATAGTGATTGTGCTTTTGTGGGTGAATGTCTTATTTTCTATTTGGTTTGCATTTGTGTTAACTGGTTTGTTAGTTAAATTGTTATACCGGTTTACTGCTAAACTATATAAGTGTTTGAGTTTAGTATTTTTTGGTATACTAATTCACCCCCCCCTCTTAGTATTCATCAAGTGTAATGGTAGTATAACCAACTACTACCATATCACATAAGTGCATAGCATCAAGGTCATCCTTATTTATTATCACGTGATTGTTAGCAACAAATTTAACAAAACCATGAAGGGTATATGAAATTGTTCCCAAAGCATGTAGCGAAGGCCTACCTAGAAGAATATTATAAGGTAGAGTTTTTGGCACAACATACACTAGGGTTGGAATAGTAATTAGTCCAATATTTAAAGGATAAATAATGGTGCCCAAAGAAGTCTTACTGGTATTATCAAAATATTGAATAAATAAAGAAGATGCAACAAGAGAGTTTTGACCCACCTTCATTTTTGAAAATAAGTCTAGACTACAAACTTTAAGTGTTGAACTAGTATCAATGAGAGCCCACCAAATACCAATAGTATTGACATAAAAATTATGATCATTGGATTTACTAGATTACTTACTTTCAAATGTGGAAGTTCATGCATATAGAACATAATGTTTGGTGTATCCACACAAATATGATCCATTAGTACATTTACATCTATAGGTCTAATTGAAGAAGGTAACCAAATATTCGGCAAAGCTACCTAAAGTTTACCATATAAACTAGAGTGGTTTGAAACAAATCCTATAGTGATATCTTAGCAGAAGTAACATGAAGCTGGTAAATAAGATCTTAGTCATTAAGTCGCTTGGCTATGAGCTTAAGTAGATGAGGAAGGTCTGGTTGAGAAAGTGGTAAATAATTAGTAGAATAATCAACAATTTTATTACTCCTTATTGTATTATACTTATGAGTGATAACATTATAAGAGGCACTCTTATATTGACTAAATCTTGTGAACCATTCAGGAGAATTACTTTCAAAGGATTTACCACAAATAGACTTAAATTTCTTAGGGGAAGGATAATTTTTAGTCACATAAGAAATTGGTCTCTTAGGGATTTTGCAAGTAGTAGAAATAGGAATAACATTCACAAACTTTTCATCCTCTAAAAGAGAAGCAACTATACATGGACCAAGTTTAGCAGACTTATGATCAAAAGGAGATGCCTTTAGGAAATCATCCACAACATCATCCAATAAATCAAACTCATCCTTCAAGAACACCTTATCAAGTTCATCAAGTCCTTTAAGGAAGATATGCAACATAAGACATTCATGTTAGGTTCGCTAAAATGTAGACAAGGAGATTCACTATCATCGAGATGTTGAGATTTCAAGGAGTAAATTGACCTTTTCAATCTCACATTAATAGTTCTTTGGTGAGATAGGAAGTTCAATATGAGATAAAGAAATTTAATGACACTAAATATACTTGCAAATATAAAATGCAGATTAATAGAAATATTCAAAATCATGAAAATATTCTGATCACAAAAATATAAAGCTTACAAAATACAATTTTTATGACTAAGTTAGTGAAGCCTTAGCCCTTAGACACTAATTCATCATGGGGATGTCAATGTGCCACATTTTCATCTATATGACCAAAGAATAAAAAATGACTATAAGTCATATGAGAAATAATCTCGCACTCTGTGAACCTAATCACCATGTACACACACTTAGATTGGGAAAAAATGGTTGGTATATATAGTGGTTAGCCTCATTCAAACCTTTGCTTTGAAGTTTCCACCTCCTTGGACAAATAGATAGTTAGCTTGGATAAACAAATAAAATACATTGTTTAATAGGAACAAACACTTCTTAATGGAGGAAACCTCCTATTACAAGAGATAAATGATTAAATGCAAAAATATGATAAATACATTTGGAGATTAGATAAAATGAGATTATATTTTAAAGCAATCGATACATGAGATAAGGCAGAAACAAAATTATTATGTAGCAAAGACCCCTCTCTTGAGATGATGGCATGATTGCAAGGAAGCCAAGACTTAGATGTTGTAAACTTGAGTACAGATTTTGTCAAAGTTTGATTACAAGTGTGAGAGAAAGAGATCCAAGAGAGTGAATTGTTGCAAAATGAATGAGAAACAAGAGGTTATTTTCTTAGGAAGGACAAGAATAGCCATTCCAAGTGTGCCCAAGAGGTTATTTAGGTAATGAATGCACTAAACATAACTCGCTATCACAATTTGAATATCAATAATTTTTTTTAATTTGTACACATAAATTGACATTAAAATTGTTGACTATTGCTCCTAATAGGATATGTTGTTGTAATTGATGTCAATATATTCCTGTGCTTTGGTGTTGCAGAGAATTGTTTTGGTGATTTGGTTATTACAATGAGTTGATCTGGTTGATTTATCTATTTTTTTATGTTGAATTCACTAGAGATACTTCATTCTTTATTGATTTCATGATGCTATGTGGTGATTTCATCGAGTTGTGGATCCCATTATGAAGATTGGTTTTCAGTGTTCAGTATTGCAGTGTTCTGGTGTTTGATTCATTGTGCAATGGTATGATCATATCTTTGGTTGTGAATTTGGGAGTGTTTGGGATGTTCATGTGTATCTTCATTTAAGATGGTTCATGATTTGGTGCTCTGTAAGTTATCTTTCTTGTCCGAGTTATTGTTGGCAAGTGTTCTTGAGTATCAACGTGTTGATCAATGAAGATTTGATTAAGTGGTGTTGTTGGAGCTATTGTGGATGGTTTTAATGTTCTTGTTGGTGTTTCCTAAATGTGTTCTATTTATTTTGGTAGTCTGCAATGATCATTGCGTGTGTTATTGAAGATCTTATGGGTTTGGTGATATTCTTCATGTTATGCAGTATTTTTGGTGGTGCAGCATGTTGTAGTTGATCTTGGCAAGATTTTTGATGGTGTTGCGTGTTTGAGAATTCAATTATGGTCCATACTATGTTGTCTATGACATTGTAGTGGTCCGATGGTTGATTTATTTGTCGTGTGATGTAATTGTAGACACCTAAAATTGTCCTATCTAATTAAATAAATAATTTTATTTATTTAATTATTTTAGCCTAATTCTTCTATGAAATAAATAAATCTTTATTTATTTAATTAATTCATTTATCCTCTTCTAGCCTTATATCTCATTTAAATAAATACTTTTATTTATTTAAATTATCCTTTTTCTAAATTTAAATAAATATCTTATTTATTTAATTGATCCCACTTCCTCTATTAATTAAATGAATCTTTATTTATTTAATTATTTCATTAGCCTTTTCTACGCATGACAAATGTCATTCATCTCTTAATTCCTACACTACCTACCCTATCATTATTTTCTCAATTCCTCTACCTACCCTCTAATCCTAGCCAACCATTTATCTTTTACACCTCTTAATCTTAACCCTCCATTTCTTACAATGTCTTCTATATGAGGAGATACTTCCTTCATTAACAATCCTCCTAATAAATCCCAATTATGCTTTCAAACTTTCATATGCGATCAAGCCTACTTGCAACCACATTTTTGTTCCTTGTAGAGCTCTTGTGCACACATAAAATCTGAGAGCAAATATATCAAGCAAGATCAATGGGGATAGGAAGAATGGAGATCTAAACCCTATTGGAAATGTGATGGTATAATCTTTGTTGTTTCATTTGATTTGCATTTTCTTAGGTAATCTTCATATGTTATGGTGCATCTTTGTTGTTGTTAGGCTAGGGTTTTGTGGTTGAATTCATTTAGTCTTTCAATATTGTTATTCCATTTCTACCATAAACATTTTGGCATGCCTGGTGGGACATGGATTTTTGTTAGATCTATGTTTTTTGCAAATTTTTCTAACCCTATATTGTTGTTTTGTAAAACAATTTGGAGAATAACCTTGTGCAGTTAGGGTTTTGGACACAAAATTAAAATCTTGAAGAGATCTAATCTGATTTCACAAATGGCTTGGAATTTTTGCACCAAATTTTCTTGGTGGGTTGAAGAAAGTATCAAGCGCTCTCAATCCAAAATTTAAAATTTTTAGAGCACATTTGTATTTTCCATGAATATTTTATGAATTTTCATAAAAAACTAATTTTGAGAGAAAATCAGAGAATTTTTTGGATTTTCTTACATTTTTTGGGAATCTCTTAGAATTATACACAAGATCTATTCTTTGTGATTTTGATTTTGATGCAAAATATTTCCTAAAAAATTGGATCTTTAAAAATTAGGGTTTTTCATTATTTTGATTAGATCTAACAAATAGATTTTTATTTTGGCATCAAATTTTTTTTTACAGGTCAATAAAATCATCAGAGGTTCTCAATAAAAAATCTAGATTTTTTGGAGCATATTTGAATTTTATATAAATTTTTTATGCATTTTCATAAAAAATTAATTTTGAGAGCTAATGACTGAATTTTTTGAATTTTCTTACCTTTTTGCAAATGTCTAATAATTATACATATGATATGTTCTTTGTGATTTTAATTTTAAGAAAAATTATTTCTAAAAAATCAAATCTTTAAACGTCAGGGTTTTGCATTATTTTGATCGTATCGCACCAACTGGTTGGAATTTTTGCAAGAATTTTTTAATGCAGGTTTGGAAGGCTATCAGAAGTGTCCAGTAAACTTTTCAAATTTTTTTGGATCAATTTTGCGTTTTATATGATTTTTTTATGATTTTTCATAAAAAAATAATTTTTTGAGCAAATTAGCAAATATTTTGGATTTTCTTACATTTTTGGAAATGTCTTTAAATTTTATAGGTGCTATATTTGTTATAATGCAAAATATTTCATAGGAAATTAGATCTTTGAATCTATCAAAAAAATGCATTGTCGAAGGCCACTTTTCACAGTGTCTTTTGGATCTAAAATTTACCTAACTTGTGTGTGCTTGGAGGAGGGGTATTATTGAAAAACTACTAACAAATCTTTGTTGCATAATTTTGGCAAGGGTTTTTCATCTTTATTGTGTGCCTTATTTTCATAGATTACCAAACACTTCAATTAGTGCACTAAAATTGAACCAGTGTCTTTTGTGCCTTGAGCAATAAGCTCTTTTTGTTTAATCTCTAGAGGGCCTATCTCCCCGTGTGGTCATTAGGACTACTAGTGAGGAGAGAATGACCCAAGTGGCAGCGATGAAAACATAGCTCTTTCAAACTACTATAAATAACTGTATCCATGGTGAAAGTCATGGGTAACATGTGTTGATTAGTTCATACCAACACTATGACTCCCCATAAACCCGTTTGATCAAATTTATTTGATCAGTTGTAGGGCGTAACACCTACATACGATTCTTAGTAGAGATACAAAGTTTGCCACAGGGAGTTTTTGTGGGGACTGATTCTTGGCTGCCCCGAAGAAGTGAGTGCCAAGGGTGGAGCCAGTGGGGTCAAGCATCTAAGTATCCGCTTTGAATAGCATAGCCTCGGGGGAAACCCCATGTGGGATCAACAACTATTGTCCTGGTCAGCCATAAGAATTATGCGTGTATCCTTTTGAACATTTAAAACATTCAAGATCAAACATCAAAACATTGTGTCTTTTGTGTCTTCAAGTGTATGCAAAATATTTTTACATCAAACAACACACTTTCTTTTGAGTCATTTTGAGTCTAACACTTGCAAACATTGAGTCCTCATCAACATTGAGTCATCTTGTCACGAAAAATAGTAAAAAATTCAGATTTGGTCACAACAAACAACTTCACAAATTGGAAAAATTTATAGTCCAACAAACAAGAGCAGTTAGTTTCAGACTTATTGAGCTTCCTAGGTTATCTATCCGGGTTTTCATCTAGAATTCAGCCTATTTCTAGGTCTCACAAAGTTCATCATTGCTTTAGAGCTTGCATTACATTTACATTTGTCTAAACTTGAGTGAAAAGGTCATTTTCTTGTCCTCATCTTGCTTTGTCAACACAATACATGCAACAACATTTTGGTAAGTGGTCCCTCATCAAGGTCTATTACCTTTGGGTCTCATTTGGTCTTACTTAGAGTCAAGATCAACTTACCTCATCAAGAGAAACATCATCTCTTTGGAAGCCACACCTACTCTACTACATACATACTTGGTCTTACACTTTAGACATTGCAAGTACACTTCAAATTCATTTACATTCCATCCAACTCTTGGTCTTCCATATTCTTTCCATTTTCATCTAGTCTCACACATCTTGGTCAAGATCTAGTTCATGGTTGAAACTAGTTCCCAAAAGTCTAGGAGAGAAGCTAAAGAGGCTCAAGAGTCCACAAACATGAATGCCTATGAGTATGACAATGATGTCTTTTTTAATTCTAATCATACCTCATTACCTGACATGGATTCCTATAGAAACATTAGAAATATTGAGAACATGGACACTACGAACAACAATGATACACACAATGACAATACAGACAACTTTTCCATACATTCAGCAGAAGTGGAACACTCCACCATGGATTCCCATTTTAATAGATTGTTTGAGGAAATCATGAGAAGAGATAGACAATATTTCTTACAAGTGATGGCACAAAGTGGAGCTAAGATACCTCATGATTTTGACATGTCTCAAATAGTGGAAAATAAACCTATGCAAGAAACTCAACTCAACATTGATCAAAGGAGACCTAATAGTGGAGGCAATAGAGGACCACATCTTGTGCCTGAATCACCATCATCTTTGTTTCGAAAAAAAAATGTCCCGCATACACATGGTCAAGCATATGATACTCATCTACACAGACCATTATGGAAGTCTTATGCAGATAAATACACTCAATCACATACTAACGCTAAGGACCAATTGCAAAATCAATTGGATATACAAAGGTATGCTCAAAATTTGGACACAAGGAAACCCCGTGTCAAATTCGGGGGAAACACACTAGAACAAACTCAACACATGCCTATAGAGTATGGTATACATGGACAAAAAATATATTCTATTCCTCATCATGAATCTATACCAGGTGGTTCTCATATGCAGTATCATTATAGACCTCCTCCTTGTGAACATGTGTATGACAAATATCATCCATATATGCAATATGCTCTGCCCCCACCCGGTGGTTCAGGCATGGGATATGGTCCAAGAAGTCGGTCTCCACCTAAGAAAAATTTGGAACAATAAATTAAAGACTTAAAAAAGAAAATGGAGGACATAAATACAGCAAAGCCAACTTACACAATGAGAGACATATGTACCTCTCCATTTGACAAAAGCATTCCATGCCTCCTTTTCCTACACATTTCATGACACCTGAGTTTGATAAGTATAGAGGCAAAGGAGACCCTAAGGCACATATAAGATAGTTTTTCATAGTTTGCATTGAGGTAGAATCAGAAGAAACATACATGATGAGATTGTTCCCACAAAGCTTAGGTGATCAAGCTATGGAATGGTTATCCCAACTTCCACTTAGAATTAAGTCATGGGGTGATTTAGCAAAAGCTTTTATCCAACATTTGTCATACAACATAGAGACAGATATATCAGTTACCACTTTGTGCAACACCAAGCAAAAGGATTGAGAGTCATTTTCATCATTCCTATAAAGATGGAGGAATTTAGCCAACATATGCTCTTGTGAAATTCCACAAAAACAAATCGTAGAGATGTTCACCCAGAATGTCAACAAAGACGTTGGTTATGACCTGAGAAAATCTTGTTTGTCCACCTTCAAGGATGTCATTGAGAAAGGCTTAGCGATAAAGAAGGTCCTAATTGAGCAAGGTGTCGTCAAAATATTCAAAGAAAACAAAGAGGACTTTAGAGGAAAAGACAAGCCAAGATTTTGGAATAAAAACAAGAACACAGTCAATGATGGTGTTGTTGATGCCAATACAGTACGACCCAAAATAGTTTTTTCTAGATCAAGCTCTACAAAAAATCAAGTGAATACTTAAACAACTTCAAAACCACAAAGGAAATACACCCCATTGGGAGAACCAATTGAATCATCTTTCAAGAAGCTAGTGGAAAACAAGATAATAACAATTCCTGACAATCCTCCATATGAACCAAAGATCAAACCAAATTGGTGGAATGATGATGAGTACAGTGAATATCACAAGATCAAAGGACATAAAACAGGAAATTGTCATCGTTTGAAGAACATTATACAAGATCTTATTGATAGAGGTGACATTGAGATCAGGGGACACTCATCTAACCAAGAACATGAAATGTTTAAAGAACCATTCCCAAAACATGACAAGGGAAAAGCCAAAGCCACAAATGAGTAGACAAACTATACCAGAACATCCTATAACTATGATTCAACTGTCAATCACATTTCTTTGGAAAATTATGTCTCTACCATTATCATAAAGGACCCAAATACCCAAGCTTGTCCTAAAAGGAATTGGACCTTCTTCTGAACCCGCCTCAAAATGTAATGTTACAACTTGTCGAGGTAAATTCACTTTGCAAGGTGCTCCAACTAAAACCACCACTTCCTCATCAACCAAACCTGAGTATGACCTAGTAGAATAGTTAGGGAAGACACCCTTTCTTATCTCCATCCTTGAGCTTTTACACATATCCCCGCACATAAAGCCATCCTTGAAAAAACTTTGAGAGAAACTTTTGTCCCTGCTGATCTAAACATGGACCAGTTTCAAGCCATGGTGGGATACCTTTCTATTCCACACTCCCTTACATTCACAAAAGCTAATGATGCCTCCGTAAGCCAACCACATAATGCACCTTTACACATTGAAACCTTCCTACACAAACATCAAATAAAATGAGTCCTGATAGATGGAGGAGCTAGTCTCAATATATGTACTTTGAACACAATAATACAATTGGGATATCTAGACAAAGCTATGAATTCTACAAACAAAATTACCATCAAGGCATATGATGATGAAGAGCATTCATCCAAAGGCACAGTCACCTTGCCTCTCAGAGTTGGGCCAATTACAAAGGATGTGGTTTGTCAAGTCCTAGACCTTGATCTCACATACAAAATATTGCTAGGATGCCCATGGATTCATGAGATGAGAGCAGTCCCATCTACATACCACCAATGCATTAAGTTTCCTCACAATGGAGTTGAAGTAATAGTTAATGGTGATCCCAATCCATTCATATATTGCAACAATCTGCGACCTAGATCAGAAATAACAATATCAGTCAATCAAGAGGCTATTCCATCTTCAGCATATGTGGATCCAGAATCCTTGAAAGCTTCTACATCAAAACAAGTAGAGATCAAATAAAAGTTCAAGTTTAAAGACATGGGATGTGGTGAGTATATATTTCATGTTGATCAACTCCCACAATCTCATAACACATTTTATCGACAGGAACAACCAACAAATAATTTGCAAGGAATTGGGTACGAACCACCTAGTGTTGTGGCTACTAAGTTTGAATGCAAATCTCCTCTAGTGGTGCAAGCAACTCTTGATATCAATAGTCCTAAGAGTGGTTCCAACGAAGAATGTATTGAGCATATCACTAGCTCTCTCGAGAACTCATATAGCTTTACCATTTCATCCACTCATTCCATTTCCACTCCTCTCTCAGGCTTGGATCGACAAGAATTACAAAAGCCCTTACACATTAGGGATCAAAAATGAAACTTTGAAAAGAAAAATCTAAAAGTCAAAAATAAAGAAAAGTCCTTTAGTTCAAAATCAAAATCTATTAGACTCTGGCAAAATCAAGGTCAAGGATAAAAATCCTATGAAAGAAAAAGAGCAAGAGTTGATCTCCCCTAATATCAAAATAACTAGGGGCAAAAGTTCTAAAATTTCAAGTAAAAAAGAATACTTGTTGATCCTAAGTCTCTATCTTTCTATCCTACATTCACTTCTTTTTGCAATCATAAGCTTGCATTCCTCATCCACTTGTTCCACAAATCCATCCCCTTCTCACGATACATCATGGACCTTTAATGGAGATTCTTTGAAGGACTTTATTATCAGGGATGCCCAAACTTCTTTAGGTGACACACATATGGGCTTGTGTAGTCCACAAACTAGTAATTCTATTTTAGTTCCTTTATCAAGGAAGACAGTCACTCAAGCTACACATCATTCAATCAAGAAACAATGCAACTACAATCATAAGGTAAAGCCTTGTACATTTAAGGTGGATGACTTAGTTCTCAGAGAAAATCATAAAAATCAGCAAGACAGAGAGAAGAGGGAAAGTTCAAACTAAATTGGCTTTGTCCTTACATCATTACAACAACCTATGGATCTCGTGCATATCAACTCTCAACTCTAGATGGTGAACCTTTGGAGGATCCTATCAATAGCATGCACGTTCACAAGTTTTACACATAGCTCTTCAGAGTATCCTAATTCAAAAAAGACAAAAAAAAAAAAAAATTCAAAAATACAAAAAAATCATTAAAAAAAAAAATCGTTACTTGGTGAAAACTTGGCAAACATGCGCCTTGTGACACAAAAAAAAAAATAAAAAAAAGAAAAAAAGGTAAAGACAAATAAATGCGTCCAACGATGAAAACCACTTCGATGGTACCTTGGGAAAGTACCATGTTGAAAACCGGGTCACCAGCACAATCTGTAGAGACATTGCTTCTCCCTCCTTTAGGATTCCATTTCATCTTTCACTTTTGCACACACTCACAACCTATCCATCCATAACAAACATACCCATTCCCATCATGGCTTGTTATTGATCTACCTAAGATTGGTTAGCCATTCCATTTCAATCCCTCCTTTTCACCTCTTTCCGTCCATAATAAATCAGCTCCTATCTATGGCTAAGGCAAATCTTACATCTAGTGATGGGTGTGGAACTAAGCGCATCACATGTTTCAAGGAGTACGGTTTCTTCCAGCTTTCTTCAGTCTATCCACGCACAATCCATAATAAAGCAACACTTGAATCACAAATCCGCAATAAAGTTTCATCTTCTCCGCAATAAAATATCAGTTTCATGGATTCATTCACTTTCAGATGAGACACAGCAACAACAATGGGCTTCAACAAATCAAATCTTTCAATAGACTCAAACAACATTATGGTTCAGTGCTATCTATCCTTTTGTGAAAGTGAACATTGTGACCACAATCAAATAGACTTATACAAGTGACAAGAGACACTAAACTTGAGGACTAAAGTGGATGTTGGTGTCAAGTCTTTCTTTTCTTTTGATTTTATCTTTTGGTGACATGTCTTTTAGCTTTTTGGAGATGTCTCTGACTAGAGATTTTATCTCCAGGATATCTTTGACTAGAAAGGCAACGATGGGGTATCGTCACCTATTTTTCTTTGTTGTCTATGGATTGTCTCTTAGTAATGCTATGACTTGTCCAAAGATATGAGGACACTATGAGTCTAGTGTGAATTGGGGCATTCCTTGACTGCGACTATCTGATCTCCTTGCAAATAGGTACAATGACTTTTTGGGTCAAACATATACCTCGATCATCATAACCTCTTTGCCATAATAAAGCTCAATGATGATAACGCACAAGAAGCTCTTTCACTTTCATATCTTCTATATTTCATCCCCCTTTCTTGATTGACCTCCATTGTCCTTCCGGAGTCTATGTAGCCTTCTATCACATGACTAAGTATAATGACACACCAAAAACATTTGCATTTCATGTAGTTTACACCTACATTATCACATGTTAGCATATCTCATTTCATGCATACATATAGATATCACAATTGCATCAATCCTCCACATAACACATGTTAGCACATTTTACATTCTCATCATGTAAATAGTTATTTGCAAACTCATACCCATTTGCATTTCATACATTCACATTTGCATCATGCATAACATATTAAAAACATAAAAGAACAAAAGTATTGCATTTCCTCATGTACATATTTGCATCCATATCATAAGCATCATATAGAAAAATGCAACATAAAACAAATAGAAGCATCACATAAGTACACATGCATATAGCTACTGCAGAGATGAATCATCTCATATATATAATCATAAGTATCATGATACAATGATGTCAAAATTATATGGCTGCAATCACCCGAAGGTGTCTACATCATCATACAAAATGGTACAAAACTAATACATAGGGAGCCCTCTAATGCTATGATGAACTCCCTCCCTCAGAGCCAGCTGGCCTCAATGGAGTTTGAGCCCTGGAAGGACCCACCCCAGGATCATCTCTCCTTCCCCCTCTATTTGGTGGTGGTGGAGGACCCATAACCCTACCTCTAGATGCCTATCTCTTGTCTCTCCCTCCAGTGGTCGTTGTAGTCCGTGATGGTCTCTGGAAGCTCCTAGACCGCTAATTTGGTGGTACCACTCCATAGTACAGGTCTCTCCAATAGGCTATCTCCTCTCCTGCCCGCAGAAACTAGGCGTATCTGGCCCCTATGTCCTAAGTTGCCTGCCTCCCTACCCTCAGTGTCATCTAAGCCTCTATATAACATTGAATATCCTAATCCTTCTCCCGCTCAGTGTCCCTCAGCTATCTCCTGAGCCTAGTTGTCTCCCTCTCTAGATCCTAGATCTAATCTACTTGTCCCTGACAAATCTCCCTAAAGGATAGTAAATCATCCTCCTCCTCTCTCCCCTCAACCTGTCCCTGGCAGATCTCCCTCAAGGATAGTATTTCATCCTCCCCCATCCCACAGCTGACCCTTTTGTCACCCTGTCCAGATAGAGGAACCCACTAATCACTCCTGCCATCACCACCGGTAGTGCCAATCCTTTCTGTGTCATGGTGTGCAAAGCCACATGTCCATCCCTCATCTCTAGTCCCGGATCTTGAAACACTCGTCTCAGTGCATCCCTGTCTCCCTCTCGATCATAATGAACTAAATCCCCATCGATCGGTATCCTCAGTATCCTATACACATCCTATAAGGTGACTATCATCTCACCCATCGGCAAAGGAAATGTGCGAGTCTTTGAGTGCCATCTCTTAGCTAGCATAGTCAGCAATCCCATGTTCGCCTGAAATTAGGCACATACAAAATATATCGCAAACCCATAGCCTGAACTGCTACTCTATCCTCGGTTGTCAGCTCTGGTCATAAACTCTGAGTCAATGAGAATCTCTCTCATGACTCCAGCATAGGTAAGTCCTCTTGCAGTCAGGAAAATCAACTATGTCAATCCTAGTGGCATTTCATGTTCATCACAAAGGGCTTCTTTTTATCCTATTGCTTATATCTATCATATGGCACTCTATCCTAGTGGCATTTCCTGTTCATCACAAAGTGTTTCTCTTTTTAGTACTCCCTATTCATCACAAAGTACTACTTCCTATCCTAGTGGCATTCCCTATTCATCACAAAGTGTTGCTTTCTATCCTAGTAGCATTCCCTGTTCATCACAAAGTACTTCTTTGTTCCTATATTTTAGGGCACCTACTTGAGTGTATCCTCTTGAGTAGCTTATCCAATTGAAAACGTATGTTCTATCACAAAATTGTCAATTTCTATGGTACTCCCTATTCATCACAAAGTGCCTTGCTCTATCCTATCCTAGGCCTCTACTTGAGTGTATCCTCTTGAGTAGTTTTCTAATTGGAAATGTATGTTCTATCACAAAATTATCAATCCTAGCCCTATCTGTTATTCTAGTCTTCCCTAAAGGACCTTCTTGAGTGTATCCTCTCAGTAGCTTATCCAATCGACAACATATGTTTATCAAAAACTGTCGATTTTTCCTTGAAGACATAAACGTGCATTCATGACACAAGCATGCTTACATACTTCCTAAACATACCTATCCTGCATAGATGCACCTGAAACACATAGACATGCCTCTATTCTGCACAGATGTGCCTGCCTTTCATAACACACCTGAAATACACAAATGTAGTCGTATTGAACACATACGCTATTACAATCGTAGACATGCCTAGCACAAGCACAGACGTGCTTGGCACCAACACAGATGTGCCTTAGCGTTTTTCCCCCACTTGGCATTTTCTAAAGCGCATTTATTGTTCTACTTGACATGCATTTATGACAACAATTAATGCAACAAAGTACAAGGAGGTTTTGCAGTACTTATTGGCTCTCTTGCGTCTGCTGGCCTCTGAAATTGATGAATGCGATTGAATCTATGCACCAATAGCATCGATGTTGACTGCTCTATGCTCTCTTTGTATTTTGATCTCTTAGGTGTGTGGATGACAATGAGGGTGTTTTCCCTCGTAGTCTATCTTGTAGACTACCCTAGCCCTAGTCTCCCATGTCAGTCTTCTTTATCCCGTAACTGTGTCACTCAATCCTATCTTGTCACTCCTTTCTAGCATTTCTTTCTTATCGAGAGATTGTCTGCAATCTTTTCAGACATTTTCTTCCAATCTCTCAAGGGGGCATATCATTCCCATCTTGGAGCAACTTTGTATCATTTCATCTTATCTTCTTTGAAACAACGCAACAAGTTGCATTGTCTCAAAGAGGGGCAAAATGTAGACATCTAAAATTGTCCTATCTAATTAAATAAATAATATTTATTTAATTATTTTAGCCTAATTCTTCTATTAATTAAATAAATCTTTATCTATTTAATTAATTCATTTATCCTCTTCTAGCCTTATTTCTCATTTAAATAAATACTTCTATTTATATAAATTGTCCTTTTTCTAAATTAAATAAATATCTTATTTATTTAATTGATCCCACTTCCTCTATTAATTAAATGAATCTTTATTTATTTAATCAATTCATTAGCCTTTTCTACCCATGACACATGTCATTCATCTCTTAATTCCTACACTACCTACCCTCTCATTATTTTCTTATTTCCTCTACCTACCCTCTAATTCTAGCCAAACATTTATCTTTTACACCTCTTAATGTTATCCCTCCATTTCTTACAGTGTCTTCTATATAAGGAGATACTTCCTTCATTATCAATCCTTCTAATAAATCTCGACTACACTTTCAAAGTTTCATATGCGCTCAAGCCTACTTGCAACCACATTTCTGTTCTTTATTGAGCTCTTGTGCACACATAGAATCTAAGAGCAAATATATCAAGTAAGATCAATGGAGATAGGAAGAATGAATATCCAAAACCTATTGGACATGTGATGGTATAATCATTGTGATTTCATTTAGTTTGCATTGTCTTAGGTAATCTTCATATGTTATGGTGGATCTTTGTTGTTGTTAGGCTAGGGTTTTGTGGTTGAATTCATTTAGTCTTTCAATATTGTTATTCCATTTTTAACATAAATAATAATTTTATTATTAGGTGTTGAGGGTTTGACTGACCTTGTAGTCAAGGTTGATGATTTGTATAAATAAGTGTTATATTCATATAGTTTGGATATGGGTGTTGTGTCTGCATTATCAAAGGGTGGTGTATATACGAATAAGGGAATTCATCATTCAGTGTGGTATATTGACTAGAGAATGTTGTAGGGAAAACAAATGAGTTTAACTGAAACTGTCATCAGGCATTAGGATATGTTATTGTTTCAATTCATCTTAACTGGATTGTAATCCAAATATAATTGTAAGGTAGTGAACCTTCCATGAGTGTTGTAGCCTTCCAAGTTATCATATTTTTAGCAGTGAGCTCTAGGCAGTGTGCCTGAAGCCATGTGCATTCCCCATTGTAATATTTTCACATACTACTATAGAGCATCATAGATTATTGTGGGTAGGTTCCCACTGTGGTTTTTCCCTTAACCAGGTTTTCCACATCAAATATTGGTGTTATGTGTTTCGTTGTTATTGTGTTTATCTTTATTCTTACTACAGTTGATTAGATTTGAGATTATGCTTAAATTCTCTAATCTGGTGAAAATTGATTCAACCCCCCCTCTCAGTTTTCTTTCATTGTTATTTCCAACAATTGGTATCAGAGCCAAGTTCTCCAAAAGAATCTTGACTGGTTGAGGAGATCTGGGATGGAAACCTATATGTTCAAGAAGGAGAGTATGAGATTTGATGGAATCAGTTATATTGTATGGAAGGACCGGATGGAAGTTCACTTGGCAATGATTATTGAAATATTACAAAGAATACCTACAATGTTTCTCAGAATGGTTCGGTCACTACTGATGAGATCAAGGATGTTGAACATAAAATAAGAGCTAAAGAAGCATTTTTGAGTGCCTTGATTGATTCAGAGATGACTAATCTGATGGGTATGTAGACTACACATGAGATCTGGAAAAAGTTAGAGATCTTATATGAAGGAGATGCACAAGTTAAAGTCTCTAAGTTGCAGAGTTTGAAAGGAAAGTATGAGACGTTGAAGATAAAAGAAGATAAGGACATAACATCCTTTATGGCTAAAGTGAATGAACTTTTTATGAACATCAAATGTGCCAGTGGAACTCTTGAAGAAGGTGAGATTGTTGCTAAGGTGCTGAGATCCTTGCCTCTTGCCTACAAGCCTAAAGTAGTAGCTAATGTTGAGATTCGAAGTGTGACTATTGTGACAAGAGACATGTTGGCTGGTTAGCTTGTTGCATTTGAGTTTAGTGAATTTAGAGAATTAAATGGTAAATTTGAGACTACATTTAAAGCAGCTGTATCGGAGAAGCAGAAGTATGATTCAAGAGAGAGTTCATCTAGGGTTTCTAGATATGAGAGAAAGATGAGAGAGATGGATGAAGAAGAAAGGGAATTAGATGAGCTTGAAGCACTTATTGCTTGAAGATTGCCTAAAGGAGTCGGTAAGTATGATGGAAAGTTACCTTTGAAATGTTTCTCTTGTAATAAGATAGGACATTTTGCTTCTAGGTGTCCTCAGAGAATGTCTAGATATGATAAACATGATAAATATGGTAGATCTGATAAGAATGATATATATGAGAAGCATGATAAGCATGATAAGTATGTTAAGCCCTATAAGCCTAACTGGAAGTACAAATATCATAATAGATGTTATCATATTGTTGATGAAGGTGTGACTGATGAAGAGTCTGAGAATGGGAACTCAAAAAAATAATTTGTATTAATTTCTATCAAGGAAGATGATTCAGTACCACCAAAATCTAGAAGTTGCATTATTGAGGAGAAAGCTTTCACTACTAAGATTGAAGAGGAAGATTAATGAGTAATTGACTGTTGGCAATTGAAACTCATTTGATTGGTTTCAATATGTTGTCATTGATGGCAACATGTTTTGACTTTCATATTTTGGTTTGGTTGTTCATCGACATCGGCACCAACAGGAAGAATTCTATGGGTACCGGTATAGGAGGCCAACATCATTTGGGAGATCCAACAATTGACAATTGATTTTTATATTTAAGTACATATGTAATTGAGCCGGCTTGTATATTCCTTTTGTAATTATCTATGTAAGCCAACATAAGGCATGAAGGATTGTAAGGGTATATATGTCAGTTGATTAGATCATTTTGTGATATAGTAGGATGTGAAAAGGATATGAGAGTGATATTTGTAATGTCAGAAATGTTGATAATGTAAGAGGTTATTCTGGTAAGGGTTTAGGGTATCGGAACTGAAATAGTCAGAGCGTGAACCGGAACTCTATTAGGTAGAGCAGATGCATTATATGAGTTTAGTTTTATGTTTTCTTATTCAGATTAACTATAGTCAGTGAGACTCCTTTGTGATGAGAAGTGTGCTCTAGGCTGTAAGCCTTCTTGCATGTACAAACACCCATATTTTGTAATATCTCTTCATATGGCCAGTGGATTGATATTGTGGGTCACAAATCCCACTGTGGTTTTTCCTCTTTGATGCTTTCCACGTATGATTCTCTATGTTATGGTATTCATTTGTGTGATTGGCTTATTGGTTACTTTACTTATTTCAATCTTATATGTATTGGTTTACCGGTTGGTGAATGCACATTTTAATAGGGTTAAAATTGGTCATTCCGGTAGAACACTGATTCATTCCCCCTCTAAGTGTTCTTGGATTCCAACATTGACAACAGTTGTTCACATCATATGGCAGGTGATAAAACCAAATTTATGAATATGGAGTGGCATGATGGTGGTATAGTGAGATTTGGAGATGATAAATCTTGTGTGATTCGTGGTAAAGGTTCAATTTATTTTAATGGTAAGCATAATACTGATGATGTCTTATATGTTGAAGGTCTGAAGCATAATCTTTTAAGTGTTGGACAAATGGTTGACAAGATATATGATTTGCAATTCAAGAATGGTAAATGCAAAATTTTGAATGCCTCTGGAATAAAGATTGCATTAGGGACAAAGACTAAAGGTAATATCTTTCACTTGAATGCTGGTGAGAAAATATGTTTGATTTCTCAGATTGATGAAATTTGGCTATGGCATAGAAGGATGTGTCATATTAATTTTGACTACATGACAAGGATAAGTTCTATTCAAGTTGTTAGATATTTTCCTAAAATTGTGACACCTTCTAATCTGGTGTGTAAAGAATGCCAGTTGGGAAATAAAACAAAAACTTCATTCAAAAGTAAGTTGTATACATCTAATGGTTTATTGGATTTTGTGCATACTGACTTATGTGGTCCTACAAGAATGAAAAGCATGCATGGTGATGAATATTTTATGGTGTTGATTGATGACTACTCTAGAATGATGTGGGTTACAATTGTAAGGGAGAAATAAAAAAAACTAGAGAAATTCAAGATATTCAAAGCTAAGGTGGAGACTGAGACAGGGTTGAAGTTGAAGTGTCTGAGATCTAACAAAGGAGGACAATTCACATCCGATGAGTTTGATACATTTTGTGAGAGGAATGAAATTAGAAGATATTTATCTGCTCCTAGAACCCCTCAGCGGAATGGAGTTGTAGAAAGGAATAAAAAAACCATTTTAGATGCTACTAGGACTATGTTGATTGAAAGAAAATGTTGCACAAACCTTTTGGAAGGAAGGTGTTAGTACTGTTGTTAAAATGATTTTCAGATATTTGAAGGGAACTATTGATTATTGGTTGTGGTATCTGAAGAATGATGATTCCATGCTATGTACCTATACTGATGCTAATTGGGTAGGTGATGTAGATGACCAAAAGAGCACTACTGGTGGAGCTTTCTTTTTGGGGAAGAAGTTGGTTTCATGGACAAGACAGAAACAAGATGCTATATCTCTATCTACTACTGAAGCTAAATACATTGTTGCTGCTAGCAACTATACTTAGGTTGTTTGGATGAAACTACCTGACTAAATATAACCAGGTGCATATAAAAGGTGATCCTGGTAAGATTCCTTATGAGTTGTGGTTTGGTCAAGTTCCTACAGTTATATATTTTAGTTTTTGGAAGAAAATGTTATATCAAAAGAGATGAGGATATAAGGAAGTTTGATGCAAGATGTGATGAAGGAATCTACTTGGGGTATTCTATTAAGAGCAAGGTCTACTGGTGTTACAATAAGAGATTGAAGAAGATAGTCGAAAGTACAAATGTAAAGGTTGATGAATGTCATGGAAAGAAGATCAAAGCATGTTGATATGAGTTTGATGATCAAGACATTAATTCAAAGCCTATGCAGTATGAGATCTTAAAGCAGAATGCTCTGGTAGAGAGACTTAATCCGAATATCGTTGCTGTCGATGTAGGAGTTCAAGAACTTGAGAGCCAAAACAATCAGAAGAGTTTGAGGTATGTCAGACTGAATCATTAAGAAAATTAGATTATTCATGATAAGAATAAAGGTGTGATGACTAGGAGAAGGATTCTCCTCAAGAGTTATGTTTGATTTCAAAGATTGAACCTTATCATGTTGCAGAAGAATGTAAAGATGAGAATTGGATAAAAGTAATGGAAGAAGAGCTGAATTAGATTTAGAAGAATAATACATGGGAGCTTGTTCTGAGACCTAAAGGCAAGAATGTGATTGGCACTAAGTGGGTGTTCCAGAATAAACATAATGAAGCTGGTGAAGTGGTTAGAAACAAAGCATGATTGGTATGTATGGGATGTTCTCAAATGGAAGGAATTGATTATGAGGAGACTTTTGCTTCAGTATCTAGAATTGAAGTTGTTATATTTCTTCTTGCATATGCTGCATACAAAAAATTTAAGGCATATTAGATGGATGTCAAGTCAGACTTTTTGAATGGTGATTTGGAAGAGGAAGTCAACATTGAGCAACCAGGTGGATTTTCATTATCAGATGAAGGAGATATGGTATGCAAATTGAAGAAAGCATTGTATGGACTTAAGCAAGCCACTAGAGGTTGGTATGCTAAACTAGACAGGTATTTAATGAACTTGGGATTTTGTAAAGGTATTGCTTATAGTAATCTATACTTTAAAGTTGACAATGATAATATTTTGATTGTTAAATTTTTTGTTGATGATATCATTTTTGGAGGAGATGATGATTTGAGTATGAAGTTTGTTAATGATATGCAAAAGGAATTTGAGATGTCTATGATAGGTGAGATGAAATTCTTCTTAAAATTGTTGATTACACACACTAACAAAGGCATTTTCATTTCTCAATCTAAGTATGTGAAGGAATTGTTGAAGAATTTTTAGTTAGTTGATTCTAAACCTGTTGGAACTCATATGGTGACTAGATACAAGTTGTCTAAGAATGATGAATCTCAAAAAGTTAATCAGACTTTGTATAAATCTACGGTTGGTGGATTGTTGTACTTAACTCATACTAGACTAGATATTTGCATGTTGTTTATCTTTGTGCTAGGTTTTAGGTTGATCCTAAAGATACTCATGTTACTGTTGTGAAGAGGATTTTCAAATACTTGAAGGGGACAATTAACTATGATTTACGATATTCGAAGAATGGTGATTTCATGTTGTGTGTTTATACTGATGTTGATGACTAAAATAGCACTATCGGTGGAGCTTTCTTTTTAGGAAAGAAGTTGGTTTCATGGGCGAGTAAGAAACTAGATGCTATATCTCTATCTACTCCTAAAGTTGAATGCATTGATGCTGCTAGCAACTGTACTCAGGTAGTTTGGATGAAGAAAATGTTGAAGGATATTAGAGTTGTGTATGATGAGCCTACTATTATATATTGTGATAATTCAAGTATTATTAATATTTCAAAAAATCTCATGGACTTTAGAGCCTTATCTTCTTTTTTGAATTGATTAGTTGGTGTTGCTACTCAACCAATGTAGTCAATGAGTGGTTCAGATGTTCAGTTGTGAGTTTATCCCAAGGAGGAGAGATTTTTATTGTTACAGGGAGAGAAGCATGATTTGCATTTTGTCTTTGGAATTGTATAAAAGGGGGAGAGAATCACATGAAAAACTACCTTATCTTTGGAGCTTTGTGTGCAAGATTTTAGAGGGAGTTTGTTGGTGATGATTTATTCATTTGCATTGATTTATTTTTACATTCATATGTTGCCATCAATGTGAAAGGGGAAGATTGTTGGATATTGTTGTTGCTAGGATATGTTTTTTTCATTGATGTCAACTTATTCTTGTGCTTTGGTGTTGTAGAGAATTGTTTTGGTGATCTGGTGATTGCAGTGAGTTGATCTAGTTGCTTTATCCATTTTCTATGCTGAATCAGCTAGAGATACTTCATTATTTATTGATATCATGATGCTATGTGGTGATTTGATGGAGTTGTGGATCCTAGTATGAAGATTGGTTTTCAGTGTTCAGTGTTGCAGTGTTCTACTATTTGATATGTTGTGCACCAGTATGATCATATCTTTAGTTGTGAATTTGGGATAGTGTTTTGGATGTTTGTGTGTATCTTCATTTTAGATGTTTTGTGATTTGGTGCTCTGCGGGTTACCTTTCTTGTTTGAGTTGCTATTATTGACTATTATTGAGTATCAATGTGTTGATCGATGAAGACTTGATTAAGTGGTGTTGGTGCAACTATTGCAGATAGTTCTAATGTACTTGTTGGTGTTTCCAAATTGTGCTCTATTTGTTTTGATTGTCTGCATTGATCATTGTGTGTGTTATTGAATATCTTATGGGTTCAGTGATATTCTTCATGTTATGCAAAATTTTTGGTGGTGTAGTGTGTTGCGGTTGATCTTAGTGAGGTTTCTAGTGGTGTTGCATGTTCAAGGATTTTATTTGTGTCCATACTATGTTTTTTGTGGCAATGTATTGGTCCAGTGGTTTATTTATGTATTGTGTGATGTAATTTTGTAATTAGGTGTTGAGGGTTTGGTCGACCTTGTAGTCAAGGTTGATGATTTGTATAAATAGGTGTTATATTCATGTAATTTAGATATGGGTGTTGTTTATGCATTATAAAAGAGTGGTGTATGTGCAAATAAGTGAATTCATCTTTTAGTGTGGTGTATTGAGCAGAGAATGTTACAGGGTAGACAAATGAGGTTAACTGAAACTATCATCAGGCATTAGGAGATACTATTCTTTCAACTCATCTTATCTTGATAGTAGTCTGAATATCATCGTAAGGTAGTAAACCTTCCCTGAGGATTGTAGCCCTCTAGGTTATCATATTTTGAGCAGTGAGCTCTAGGTAGCACACTTGAATGCATGTGCATTCCCCATTGTAATATTTTCACATACTACTATAGAGTATCATCTTATTGTGGGTAGGTTCCCACCATGGCTTTTCCCTTAACCGGGTTTTCCATGTCAAAATCTTGGTGTTATGTGTATTGTTGTTATTGTGTTTATCTTTATTTTTGCTGTAGTTGATCAGATTTGAGATTGTTCTTAAATTGTCTAATCCGGTGAAAATTGATTCACCCCCGGCCCCTCTAAGTTTTCCTTCATTGTTGTTGCCAACAAACATATATTTACTACTAGCATCAAGTAGAATAGAATTTAGGTTTACCATAGATTACAATGTGTAAGTAAAAGGTAATCTAGCCTAATAGAAAATGTAACCAAAGGAATTCAAAGTAGATAAAATTAAATCAATTAATATTTAAAGAAAATAAATTCTATTGCTCCTAGTTTCTATATGAATAACTAGGATTGGACAACCCAACAACTATGACTAAAAGTAGTCTCAACATGATTGTATTCAAGAAAATGTGACAAAAATGTAGTTAGGTTTTGGATAAAAATTAGGTGGATATGATGAGAGGCCCAAAATCTAGTTCCCACTCTTTGAGAATAATTTTAAAGGGAATGATGCCTACAAAATATCTCACTAAATTTAAAATTCAAAGCACGTCATGTACATTATTATACTCAACAATTAGAAGAACAATATTCAAGGTGTTGAAGGTGTTTTACCTCATAAAACATCTTGAGGAAAAACTTCTAGAGTTACTTTAGTTTGGCTACAATTATTTATGGTATATGAACTATCAACTCGAATAAGAACATCTAGAAACTAATTTAAGGTCAAGGCTATTTAGAGGGATAGAAAAACATTTGCAAATTGGTACTTAATTAAGTACCACGTGATGGTAAGATATTGATATTTGATTTCATCCCAAAGTATTTCATATAATTGACCAGATTGGCTTGAAACGCTTCAAATTGATTTTTCTTTCAAATAGAACCATTGTTGGGAAATATGTCATCATGATATCACAATACCATAATCAGAGCTTATTCTTGCTGGCAATTGCGAAATTGACGCTCCTTATTAATCCGCAAATGTATGGAAACCAAGACCATTTTAGCTTTTCTATTTTGGAACATCTTCAACCAAGCAATCATGACACTCAATAAGTGCATCCCATGTTTTCCTAACATACACGGTGAAATAATTCGGAGAGAATGGTAGCTGCAGAAAAGAATTATGATCTTCAGAAATTACAAGAGATTCACTTAAAAACTCAAGTATAATTTATAGCTTTTTCTGTTACAGGAAAACAAAGCCCACAAACATTATTGAACAACTATACAAACTATAGAGGAAATGGAGCGAGAAATAATTAAAGCCTTATGAGACTGGTAGTTAAGCAGACCACCGATAACAAGCTATAATGATCATGGACGTCTATATTTCTGGACGAGGACAAGAAACAGTGATGAATAAACATATTATTTAAGCTTTTGTAATATACGTTTAAACAGTGATCTCGGCAAGCTTGTTTAGCTCCTAGAAGCATGGTATCCACATAATTAAACATGATTTGTTTTACCTCAATAGATTATGGACTATTAATTTCAGTTTCGTTATGCCGACAAACAATCATGGACTTCTTTATTTCTGGACGAGGACAGAAAACAGTAATTAAACATGATTTGTTTTACTTGAATGGATTATGGACTAGTAATTGCAGTTTCGTTATGCTAACAAACAACTATTCTCTAGCTTTTCCTCAGCCAAGACTCTCTTTACCAATGTTGATGTACTGCATGATGCCACAAACAAGGAGAAATCTACTTTGATCATAATTCCTGTCTTGAATAATCTTTTACATTATTTCAAGGGATATCCAACTGCAGTGAAAATGTCTTTACCGAGGAAAACGTGACGTTTTAGGTGATGAATAGTTTGGGGTCTAATTATATCTAACGCATGGCTTGAAGTTATAAATTCGAGAAACACATTATGTGGAAATCAGCATTATGTTTGCATATCTTTGCTAAGGAGTTGCAAGTATAGCTTGAAATGATTTTTTATCATTGTGCCATTTAGTTTTAGTTTAGTTTTTTGGATCCTAGCATCCAGTTCTAGGCTGAGCTTCACAACTTCACAAAATTGTAGAAGAACTATGAGGCGAACAAAGTCAAGTGTTAGTGTCAATAGAGGCGCCTGGACACCCGCTGAGGATCTTCTATTGAAAAAACATATACAACTTCACGGAGAGAAACACTGGAATTCTATTGCTGATAAAGCAGGTAGGACATAGTTTTTAAAGTAGAGCTCAAATAGCTGGTATTTTGTGTTTTTCAGTTTGGAAGAAGTAAAAATGTGGAAGCTATTGAATTTCTTAAAAGTAGGTGAATTAGACAAGATAGTGGTAAGATGAATTGCTTATAATTTAAAATATTCAATTCAAGCATATGGGTAACTATGACTAATCTAATTTTGTAAAGTAATTTGCGGTAATAGATAAGTGAGGGATTCAAAAACCTAGCTTTTTAAAGGACCATTCACTTAATTTTGTGTCCAGGTTTACAACGAACTGGAAAGAGTTGCAGGCTCAGGTGGATGAACTACCTCCGTCCCAGTGTCAAACGAGGTCATATATCCGCTGATGAAGAAGAACTCATTATCAGACTTCATAAATTGCTGGGGAATCGGTATGGGATTTCGATTTATTTACTTGGTTGCCATTGTCTTCTCTGGTTCTATTTTATTAGTTGTATTGGGAAAAGTTTAAATCTCACATATTAAGCTTATGTTTCTAAGCTTTAAAGTGTTAAACATTTAAAATTGATTGACATTTTTTAGTCTTAATATGTTGTTTGAGGTGTGTGGTCACACTAAGATTACATTTTTATGCTTAAAAGTGTTAAACACTCAGACTTGACTAACATTCTCTAGACTTAATATGTTCCTTAATATGTGTTATTTAAAGCTGACGGTTCCATTGATCTAGATTTTCCAGTTGAGCTGAAAGATTATTTGTATGGATTTTAGACCAAATTAGTCTTGAATCACTTGTAATTTTACGCAGGTGGTCGTTGATTGCGGGCAGAATGCCTGGACGAACAGATAATCAAATCAAGAACTATTGGAATACACATTTGAGCAAGAAACTCAGCAGAAAAGATCCTAAACGAACCAAACAAGGTTATAAACATCATGTTGGTGCTGCTACGCATCTACAGCTCTCGTCTGATCAGAATGAAAAATTGTGCAGTGAAACAGAAAGAGGAAGGACAGATGTGGATAATATTATAGCCACAAATGAACTCATGGGTTCAGCAAAGTCCGATGACTATTCTGTATGCATTGTCAAAGATCAGACCAGTTTTTCATATGAAGAAATTGAGAGCGCTCTGGTGGAAATAGATTGGGACATACAATGGAATATTTCTTCCACCTGGGGAAATGCGAATTACAAACAGTTTAATGGATGCGATGAAACTTCAGTGCAGGGTGTGTCAATCGATATGGAGGAAATCACAGATATAACCAATGATGCTAGCAACATGTATCATGTTGATTCTCTTCCAAATTCATCTTCGTTATTATCAGGATTAACATACCCACCAAATTTTTGCTGGTCATCCCCTGACATTTCATTTAATATGATTTCAAATGAACCATGGTTCCCAAATACTGCAGAAGAGATTTCAAACAATTCCTCCCCTCAAGCAGATATATCTGCTTTGTTCTTTTGAACAATTATGTATATATCCAATTTAGATAATGTTTCAGAAAATATGGCACGGACTTTCAGTTAATTATAAGTTGGTGCTCCGTTCTTTTTAAATGTATCAAGCTTATTTTGATTGTTTTCTATCATTCTGATGATGGATCAATACAGAGTGTGATCCAAAATATTGATGTAAATTTTTTTTACACAATCTAATTTAAAAGTTGTGATTTTTAACATAGATTATGGAAACTTAATATCTGTTATTGTACCAAACCTATTAGAATTCATTTCATTACGTAATTATTCACATCTAGAATTTTACTGCTGGGAGCTTTCCTTTCTCTAAATTTCAAAACTTGCTGAGCTTATTTACAAGGTGTAAATTAAAATATATTATAAATCTGTAAACTGTGTGACTGATAACTCTTCTAAATTATAATTGTTACGTAGGGAATATAACATAAATGATACCAATCATTTTAATTAGGCTAATGGCACTTGAAAGGTTAAATTGTTTAAAAATTAATGACATTGTGCCAACAAAACAAATTACTTGTCATTCTTTTTATTGATGAAAATATCTACAATGTTATGATAGAGTTTGCATACATATAAATAACATTTTAAAATATTAATAATTTTATTACAATATTGTTTTGATTAATAAAAGTAGGATAGGTCCATATTGTTATATATTTACAAGGTGACATCTAGAGTGCATCAGTGATGCACAACCAACCAAAAACTCGCCACCAAAGCAAAACAAAAATCCAACAGGGCGAACAAAAAGCCAACAACTAAACTAATAAACTAGCAAACATAGAACAACCACCGAGCACAGACACAAAGAGATGGTCTATTACATGGGGGTACCCTTTTCCTGTCAATATTGACACAAGCTAAGCAATTTATCAGGAAATAAAAGTTTTTTAATCGACCCAATCCCAAAGCCAAAGGAGACCAACATGGAGTCGGGTGGCTTTAACCAAGGAAGTTGTGGGGCTAGAGCCTATGACCAAGGACTCCATGCATTTTCTTTTTTTCATCCTCCTTCTCTCCATCTCATAATGAATAGCCTATACGGAGGCATTGTGCTTACTAACCTCATTCCTACAAGCAAGGTTGACCTCCTCAATTTTTTTTAAGGGCCTCCTAGGTTTTCTTGACCTCTTCAGCTCAGCCTTAGTCCCTACCATCTTAATCTTGGAGTCCATATCATTGATCTTTCCGACCACCTTATCCAATTTCCCCATAATGCTAACATGATCATTAGTAGTTCTCCAAACTCTTTCATCATCCAAATCATCAACCCAAGTATTAGTCCTAGCCTTTGCCTCAGTCGTTGCATCCAACTGATTGATCATTTTAATGACCATATTTATTTGCATAAAGAACTATTTTAACAAGTCAACTTGTCTTTCTACGTCCTCATGCAAGTCGTTCACAATTTTAGTGACAAAGGTAGAGTTTAGAGATTTGGTATTAGCGGATGAGGGAGGGTTTATGGGGGAAGGGCTAGGGTTAACACTAGGTATAGTAGGGGACCAATCCAGCCCTATAGTGTCTAAGGAGTTTGAATCATCCAAGGAAAAAGACTCAAAGCCAAAATCATCATCAATCTCCAGATTTGGTTTCATCATAGGTTGAGCATCCACATCCTTGTCCTGTTTGGTGGTGGCTATGGCCTTAAATTGGACCATTCTAGCAGGGTTTTTCCTAGTGAGAATTTTAGAACCTGAATGAGAGACTTATCCAAAATTAGAGGAGAGAACAATAAGGTCCACATATAAATTGAGATCATAGGTGTACCCAATCTCAATAGAAGTGACTCATCTAGAGGGGCTTAAAGATAGGTGAAAATAATATAATCTACGAATGAGCCCCTGATTGAGAGAGGGTTTACTATTAAAAATGGATTTAGAAATATACTAAGACAAAGAAGACATAACCTAGAAGGGAAAATTTATTCTTACCCCGTGGCAGGGATGATTTAACATGGGGAAGATTTGCAGATGGAACCTCATTTTCTTTCAATCCAAGGTGACGTACTTCATAAATAGTAGACTGGTGTCCTTCTATATTTGTGGTAGTTCCTCCCTATTGTAACCACTTTGAAGCCTAGAAAGCCCTTCATCTAGTTCAATGAACTGATAAAAGTCATCCTTGTAATTCCCTTTGGGTTTCTCGGGAAAGGATACACTATCAAGGGCCAACCTAGTCACCTCCGCTATTGTCTTTACTAAAACGACAAAGGTGACATTGCTAATATTCACATTACCATTATCCTAAGCATGAACAAATGTAATAGAGAGCTTGGGATCATGACTAGTCATCCCCTCAACATAAGTATCCAAATTTTTATTAATCACCTTATCCCAAACCTCCCCAATATTCTTAAATTCAAAGAATTCATTGGGTTTGGGCTAAATCAAATCACCACTCATATCCACGTAATAAAAAATGAGGTTGAGAAAATGACAAGCATGGGAGATACAGTGGTAGGTGGTACCAACAAAATTTAAATCTCACCACCTTAACCAACAAGGAAAGGAAAAGGCAAGAAAGGCAAGTACCAAAAAGGAAACATTGAGATTATTCATCATTAATAAATAAGTCCTTCAAAATCATGGCATGGTCCTCAATCAGGATTTTGTGCAAGTGAAACCAAATTTCAGAATCATTAACATACATGTCTAACATTGCCAACTCGTTTGCCATGGAGTTGTTTTCCTGTTGCATGTGGCAGACCCTGATATCTCTGAGAGAAGGAAGAAGAGAACGACAATTGGCGATGAGTGGGTTACATTTTTAGTATGGTTTAGCCACCCCTTTAAGCATCACGATTGTATTGCTAGAATTGCCTTCAATAATGACGTGTTTACGTCCCTTGTCCCTAGCTGCAATTAACATATTATAGATAGCTGCCACTTTAACCAAGATAAAGTTTTGAATTCTAAAATTTGCCACATAGGAAAGGATGAGGCTGCCACCTATGTCTTTGAACACTCCACCTCTTCTCTCTCGATCAGGGTTCCCATGAGAAGACATATCAAAATTTAGCTTCAACCAACCAAGGTCAAGTGGGTCCATTTGATAGAATTATGGAAACCAATAGGAAGGGTACTGAATCCTGAAAAGATTATTTAAAATATTAAAGTTAATTATTTTGTTTCCAAAATTTTGAGTTTGGTTGTAAGATATTGAGTATAAGGATTGGTGTAGGAGCACCTACCTATGAAGGAAATATCCAAAGATAAGATGATTTTCTATTAGTCTAAGATGAATGTAATAAGACCCTATGGGTCATTTTTGTATTTCACTGTCCCAGGAGTGTGACAAGTTTGTCCATGTATGGGTCAAATTGTCACCTAGGGTCATGTAGAGCAAATTCAGTAAATAAGGGTCACAATGTTCTAAATTGAGGGATCAAGTGGCTAAAGGTTTACTTGAGTCATTTTTTATATTTAGAATCAAATGAAATCATTTTGGGGGACTATGATAGTCAGTAGTATAAGTTGGTCGAATAATGCAAAAATTGTCATATTGTCAATTTGTTGTCATGAAAATTTTGCACTTTTTGTAAGTTGTAATTCTCCAATGGTCCATTCAGTTTGAAAAACAGTTGGAGGAGGTTGTGTTTGTTTGAGGTGACACCTTTAAGGACCCCAAAACACCAAAATATGTAGGTTGGTTGATTTTGGTTGATTTGGAAAGGAAATTGAAGCATCAAAATTGTTGGAAACTCAGAAAACTATCTAATTTCTGTTGATTGCATACTAAAGGTGGATTGGCAAGAATAATCATCATATAGATCTTAAAAATAGATTGTTTTAGCCTTTTTTCATTCGGTGTGAAGACTTGAAGTCTTGAAGTTATCATTGCCACATTCTACAAGCAAATCTCTACCAAGTAGATTAAAACCCTCAAACCCCTAGGGTTTGACTGCAATAATGGGTTTTGGCCTATCAATCCTTAACTGAACACTCTGCCATTATAGGAGATGGTAGGAAACTATATCATATGTCAGTTCCAAAATCCATTAAGAGGACACAATAGGGTGAAGAGGATGGAGAACTAACCCTAGGTCTGGCTACTCTATGTGACAGACCAGTTCGACGAGTGTAGTGCATGATAATTGAGTGGTAGAGCAGTGGAAAGGGTTTTTAATGTGGTATAAGAGTACTTTGGAGGTTTACATAACATTTGATGGTCAGTGATGGTCACCAATTAGGATAACCAAACAATTTTGTGGAAGGTGTCTAGTCAAATAGGCCTAAAAGCCCTATTAGGCCTATTAGTGCAGTATAGGTTGGGATATATGCAAGTTGGTCTGGTATTGGAAACTGAGATATTGTTGATAACTCCCAAAAGGTATCTGAAAATATAATTTATTTGCCTAGATCCTTAAGGTGTCAAAAGTTATCACCTGATTCCTTCAAATGGAGACGTAATTGCAACCGGTTTTGTTTGTGGGCAAGTGAGTCAAAATTGGTGTTCCGGTGGGCCTAAACAATAAAATCATATTTCATTTGTGTTAAGGTGTTGTGAGAACACCCCTCCAAGGGTTGTTGTATTGAATTGGTCAAGTGGGCCATTCAAACCCCTAAAGCCTAGTAGTAGCCCACTCATGTATGCAAGGGTGTGTGGAGTCACACAAGACTTGAGAGTGTTAGTTGTTTATAAGTGGACATTTTGGATCCTTTGAGTCTCCCATGGCACTTTTTAGTTTCACTGAACCATTGCTTGAATTGGTGCTGTGTAAGGACCCTTTGGTAGTAGTGATTTGGTTGAGCTTGTGAGCCTTAGAGGTTGGTTGGTTCAAGGTTATCCTTCCAGTCTATTGCCTCCTCATCAAGGACTCTTCAAAAGTTCCAAAAATATTTAAAATTAGGTCATATTACTATTATTTTCATTATCAATAAAGCAACAAAGATTAGAAAAAGAAGGGCAAAATGAGCTTTATGTACCTTAGGCAAACATTAAATTTTTGTTCTTGTTGTAGAATAGTACTATTACTTTATGTGCGAAATACAAGCTTTGAGGTACACTTTTCTACAACTAATTTACTCAAAATTTTGATTATGAGAACTTAGGTTTCACTTGTTTAAAGATGCAAGCTCTAGAAGAGTTCTTGAAGAGGTTTTCAGGGAGAGAGAAGTTGTTAGATGGTGAAAAAAGGATCTTCATTGGGATGTAAATGTTATCAATAATATATAGATGATTCTAATTGTTTTAAACATGCCAACATCAAATATGGAAAAGAATATTTTGGAGGATTCGAGCGAAAGAGATGGTTGAAGTAGGTCATTTTCTAGAATCTATAAGATATCTTCTAATTTAGGATTGACAATCAAAAAGAGAAAATAGAGGCAAAATAAAATTTCTTCAATGATTCAACAAGTTAAATTGTTAGTTGAGTTTAGCATTGTAAAGAGCTATTCATTTTATGTTTTATACCTAATAGTATGTTGGACTTCATTATTATATGTATTATTATCTTTTGTAGAGATTTGTACCTTTTAAAAAAATGTATTAATCATTTATTGAATTTACATGGTTTTAATATATTAATTAGAATTCCAAAAAACTAATTATAATAATAATAAAATATAAATTATAATGATGTGAATGTATTAAAAAAATGTTAAGTATAAAGAATACAACATTTAAATATTAAATCTTTCAGTTGTACACAAAACTTTAATTGTAGTTTGGGGAAAACATTCATCATCCATAATATTCAAGACTCCTTTCCAAAAAGCTAAAGCTCACAATCTTATTTTGTATTATTTGTCCATGCCTCTTTTGGTGAAGCTCTACCATTGTGTTCTATAAACCTAGATCTTAAGATTTATATTTATAATCTGGAATAGGAAAATTAGTGCAACAAACTATACATAAAATTATATTAGACATTGATTAGACTAGTAAAAATGAATAGTTATAATGAAAATCGATAAAGTTATTATAATAGTACTATATGTCAATTATAGTGAACAAATCCTTTTTTCTACGGCCAAACGTCTATTTAATGCTTTGAAAACTTTATGTTCAATTCATTAGGTAGTTTTTTGGTTGCTTGTAAGAATGTAATTAAAGGAATTTTTATTGAATTTTTTCTCTAAATTTATATAAGGTATGTTATACATCCATTTAAAGATAGTGGATTGAATATCCTCATTGCAAATCTAGAGCTATGATGAGTGACTTAAATCGGGCTACAATTTAGGGAGGAAAACTAATTTGGAGATATATTTGACCATGAGATGTTAGTGCTACAACAACATTTCTTCATTTCTTTTGGGAGAACCATTCTTCAACTATATTGTTGCTCTTTTATTCTTGAAGCACACAGTAGAAATATGTCTCAACATATTTGTCAAATCATTAGTAAAGCATGTAGGGTGTCAAAACTTGGTGGAATCATGTGAGGTATGATGTAGCATAGCTTACTGCTCTGTATTGTAAAAATATCAACCAACATGCTTATCATTCAATCGCTATAATATTTTAAGAATAAAAAATTAATAAAAATATTTTTTTTTGCAGAGGACCCAAAACCCTATCTTTTCAATATTTGTTTTTGATCGGTAAGAGGTCGAAGCCAAAATTTTATTAATCATTATTAAATTTTACATCACTCCACTCATGCAGGTGCCGATAGGAAAGAGTGGAGGCAAGAAAACCTCTGGCCTTGCCCGAGACCGTAGTCTAGATAATATCTACATCTAATTATAGATAAGCACAGATTCTGAATAATACAATAGCACCCTGGTCTAGGGTGAGAAGGTGGGAAGATATTTTCTTTCCCTTACAAGCCCATATTACAATTTTTCAATTATCACAGTTCTCCTTGAGCTTTGTCTTTGAGTTTGAGCATTGATTGCATATAGTCATCTTTCATCCTATTATTTGTTTAAAGATGACCCTGCGCCTCCTACATGGTTAGTATTCAAATTACTTGCCTAGATTGTTAGTAACATTTAGTATTCTATTTCAGATAAAATTTTATCTTCCATACCAGGATACTTCCTCAGCCATATATCCTATTGGACCTGTCATCCTAGAACTTATACAGAGAAATGTAAATAGAACATTATAAGCAGTGTGATTTGACATTTTTCTATGCTGTTTCTAAATTCTTAACCTCATTTTTCTAAACTTATAAAGTAGTCGATATGACATATTCATAAGAAGAGTTTTAAGAAAATGTCCCTTTTTTTGAAAAATGATCATCCAGAGTTATGAATCACCTGTTTACCACCTCTTGCTTATGTACTCGGAAGTTATCCCTGATAATGGATGATATCCAGGATATAATAACAATAGGGGGTAAATGGGATTCTGACATTCTTGAGTCCATCATACATGCTCATCCATGTAGATTATACTTAGAGAGGGTAATAGGGGTAGATGAGTTTCATGGAAGAATTTAACCTACATTCTTACCCAGAATATTTTGCATGCATGCCACATATAACCTACAGTCTTGGGAGTGTCAGATAGCCTTTCATTTATAGAAAGCTCAGCAGCAAGTATCAAATGAGTATATGGCAGGGCACTTAAGCATTACAACTGATTTTCTTAGTTCAAATAGGCCAACGCATGCAGAAATTGAGGGCCTTTATTTCTTTAACATATCCCGCCCTGATTAAGTATCCACCAATGTGAATATATACCTTTATATGAGTAAATCTTGTTGCTTATAATCATATATGTGATTATATATTCATATTAATGAATATCAAAATAGAGTACGAATATATTGGCCAATTTTCCACATCTGTGGACCTATATGAACAGAAACAATCAATAGTAACTCAAAATGACAATTTCAGGCTAATCTTATGATGTTTATCTAAGTGAGCCATAAAATTAACAGTTAATGCATGCTATTTTAATATCATTTAAACCAACTATGTTTATCTATAAGATTTGGCGAGATTATTATCTCCTCCGAAGTCTGTGTTTGATCAAAAGTTAACATTGTTTTACTTGATATAACTTAATAAGCTAAATAACTAGTTTATGCCGAATATATGGTGACAAGGAAGGGGCAGAATTGTCACATTATCTAACTATGAGCTGAAGCCTCCTTATTCCGAGCTTGAAGAAGGGGTCGCAGCTTCACCCTTGTCCAATTCTAAGCCTTCTTCCTTTAGGACTTGTCCTCAAACCAAGTGGGCTTTGGTGGGTTTCTCACATGAAATAAATGTAGCATAAAATTAACATTACTATTAATTGCATCACTCCTTTCCCTGGTAAAGGCTGCTTCATCCATAGTGATAATGGGGTATCTAGGTACCAGCCTATTGTTTCTTACGAAGACATCATAGTCTCTAGGCCTTGGAATTGTCCATTCATTGGCAATGTTGACAAGAACCCTCTCCAAATCACCTAAGATTGAGGCAATGAAGACCTCCTTGTAGAGAGCACCTGTGTCATCTCTTTTCTTGGTGGAGGTCACCGTAATAGTCAAGAACATGGCCGCCACATCAGAGTTGGCCCTGGTTAGGTCAGTATTTATGAGATAGTCTGGGCCAAGGATAGTTTCTACAGTATCTATAACTAAGGTATGAGGAAAGCGGATGATGCATTTGAGGCAATCCCTAGTAATAGCACCATCAAAGGCTATCTGCCTCTTTGAAATACTTAGTTTGATCAGGGTGTCCATCTCTGGTTCTACTTCAGTCCAAGAGGTATCGATATCACATAGCTATACCAATCTAGCTTGGTTAGAAAGCTTCTGAATTTTAAATGAAGGCTTGGTTTAATAGCCATGTAGGATAATTATGTTAATGACTGAGCTTTCACATCCTTTATTAATTCATACATACCATACATTCACCTCAGGCATTTCAAATTGGCTTATATAAATGCCAAATCTTCAAATGATGATCCGCCTGTAGGAATATCATTTTGAGTTGAGAGACTTAATTTTGGCGAATGATCTTTTAGGTTGCCAATTCAGACAGCCAGCTAATGCCCTTCTCATCATGACACTAACCTACCATAATGGCCTAGATCTCTTTGAGATCAGATTTATAATGATGATCCGACACTTTTAATTAAGAGTTTGATTTTTTATAGTTGTATATATTTAGCTATGAGTGTCCCCATCCTAAGAGCTAATGATTCACATATTCTTCGGAAGGTGAAATGTTTTATCATTTATGCAGAGTATATATAAATGATGACTTATATAAGTATTTATATATGATTATATATTGTATATTAATATATTTGAATATATGTGTAAAAAATATTGAGTGAATAATTATAAATATATAAATATATTTGTGTCTTTATAGATCTAAAATGTATATTTATATGTATGAACAACTATGTATATATATATATCCAGTTTATTTGTGTAATTATATAAATTATAAAATAAATATATATAAATTTTTTATATAAATATTCGTATATATCCATTATATAGTATTATAGATATATCTATCTATAAATCTACATAAATCCCTATATTTTTATTTATATATATAAATATATACATATATATACATATACATATACATATACATATATATATATGTGTGTGTGTGTGTGTGTGTGTGTGTGTATACATATGTATATGTAAATATATATATGTATATGTAAAGTATATATATATATATATATATATATGTATATATATATATATGTATATATATATATATGTATATATATATATATGTATATATATATATATATATATATAGATATACATATACATATATATATATGTATACATATATATATATATATATATATATATATATATATATATATATATATATATATATATAAAAGAATTTATATATATGTCTGTATTTATGTATATATATATCTGTGTGTGTGTACATATATATATATATATATACATACATGTATATATATACATACATATATATCTAGATATATGTATATACATATACATATATATCTATATATATGTATATACATATACATATATATATATACATATGTATATATGTATGTATATATGTATGTATATATACCTATATATGTATGTATACATATATATACATATATGTATATATACATATGTATATACATATGTACATGTACATATATACATGTATACATATATATACATATATATATACATATGTATATATATACATATGTATATATATACATATATATATATACACACACATATATATATATATACATATATATATATATATATGTATATATATATATGTCTGTAAATATGTGATATCTGTGTAATATATAACTTATATAATATTTTTATTATGTGTTTTTGTTTATGCATACATAATATGTATTCATATGTAGAATTGTATATTGCCTCAATCTATACAATTATTAAGTGTATGTAAATGAAGTAATATGGGTGATTCTGAATGATCTAAAGTAGAGAGTGTAAAAGGTTGTGTTAGATGTTTAATTCTCATCCCCTGCCTCTAGTTTTGGGCTCAGGCTATCTCTAGGATAAAGTGTATGGATAAATTGTGTGAATGCTACTATATGGTGTGAATACTGTTGTTTTTATAGGTTTTGTGTCGATGTGAAATATTGTTTAAGGATAAATGCTAGGTGCCACATAGATCACCGTCTTACCATCAGCCCCCATGTTAGCTAGGGAATCGACCCTTTTGTTGCCCTCCCTATAGATGTGATTAAAGATGACCCTACCAAATGTTTTGATGTCCGTCGGTATCTTAGAAAGGGAAGAATTTAGCTTCCAATCAGGCATTGCCCCTTTTCTAAGGGCATTGATGATTATAGTTGAATCCCCTTCAATGTTAATCCTTTTTATATTTAGTAAAATGCATAGGTTTATACCTATAGCTAATGATTTCATTTCTACTTCATTGTTTGTGCATTTACCCAAGGGAAAGGCCATATAGGCCAATTTGTCCCCATTTGAATTGTGAAGGCTACACGCAAGTTCGGCTTCCCCTAGGTTGCCCCTAGAAGCCCTGTCAAAATTAAGCTTGATCCATCCAGCATTGGGAGGGAGCCACTTGCATTCAACACGTGTTATATTGTTGGATGGTGGACCTTTACCTATGAAGGGTGGGATCTTTAGACCCTTCCACCTTAGTCTAATTTTTTCATCCCAATAGGACATATTGACATCCCTCTGATAGTTAGAGGTCTGGTTGTTTATCATTTCAACTATGGTTGCTTCGATTTTATTGGTTACTTGGGCCCAGTGCATTTTACTATCTTTGAAAATCTTCCTATTTCTTTCTTTCCATATTTCCCATATCATAATGGAGGGGGCAATGATCCATAAATTCTCATACATACAACCTATGTTCCGAATGGGCCATGCATCGAATAGGTTAGAGATAATGTTGGGAATAGGGGTATACTAGTTCAGCTATGTTTTCAACCATCCCAAACAATTATGTGCATATTCACAGGTTAACAGTAGATGATTAGATTTTTCTTCCTCCATTTCACATAATGGGCACCTGCTGGGGCATTCATAACCTAGTTTTCTGAAGGTTTCATTGGTGAGGAGCTGATTTTGAATTGCCAACCATGCAAATAGGCCAGCTTTCAGAAGGCACCTTTTATCCCAACAGAGTGTTAGGGGTAGGTTGGAACTTGGGTTATTTTCCTTGATTAATAGTTGTTTATATCCCTCCTTAGTTTCATACTTTCCCCTCTTGGATCTAGTGCACACCAGTTTGTCTTCTTTGAAATTTAAAGCAGGGCTTATTGAGGCTAGGATCTGAGATAAGAGGGATCTTTCTTGGTTCGGAAGGTTTAGATTATCCATTGGTTTCCATCTCCATTGTTTGAGGCCCCCAATACAGATTTCCTCCACATAGTCTTTTACATTCTCTCCCCATTGTTCTTCAAGGGTGGGTATAATTTGGTTGAAGTTATGAAGTTTGTTGATGCAATTTTGAGCACCCTAGGAGTCTCTCCAGAAAAGGGCATCCTCCCCATTTCCAATATTCCATGTTAGCTTGTCCGTTATGATATCTCTACATTCAAGCATAAAGTTCAAAATTCTGGAGCCTTTATGTGCATGGGTTGTCCTAAAGGTGCTTATAGGGTCCTGATTATGCAGGTATATCTTATAAAGGATTCATGCCCATTTGAATTTTTGGTTATTATACATTCTCAAGACAAGCTTTGCTCCCAAAGCCTTTCTTTGGATTTTTAGATCTTTGATACCCAAATCCCCCAGATCCTTGGGCATGCATATCTTATCCCATGCTATCAATGGTAGTCTGAATTTGTCTTCAAAGCCTTGCCAGAAAAATGTCCTCATATGTTTTTTGATTTCCTTTCTCTTGGTTGAGGGAAGATCCATGCATGAGAGTTGGTAAATTGTCATTGTTGAGAGAACCGACTTAATCATGGTGGCCTTACTGGTAGAGGATAACCATTTTCCTTTCCAGGAGGAGATCCTTTTTGTAATTTTGGAGACCATGTGATCCCACAATTTGGATGATCTGATCTGTTTGTCTAAGGGAAGTCCTATGTATTTGCATGGTAATTCTCTTGATTTGTATTTAAGAATGTTTAAGATTTTCCTTTGGAGTTCTTTATTTGTGTTAAAAAAGATAATGTTGGATTTCAAAGTATTAATTTCCTATCTAGAGATGGTAGAGTAGTTGTTTAATATTTTTTTAAGTGTTTTTGCTTCAATTATATCACTAAATCCAAAAAACATGGTGTCATCAACAAATTGTTGATCAGTAATTGATTCCATGTCAGAAATAATTTTAATACATTTTAGTTGTTGTGTTTCTCTCTCCCTATTGATCATCCTTCCCAATGATTCTACCATTATGATAAAAAGAAAGGGGGAGAGGGGATCCCCCTATCTGAGACCTCTTGAGATATCAAAAAAACCTTCCGAGGCCCCGTTGACTAAGATTGAAACTCTAGGTGTTGCAATGCATTCATAGACTAGATTGATCCCTTTCTTATTGAACCCGAATGATTCAAGAAATTTGCATAGAAAGTGCCAATCTACTTTATCATATGCCTTTTTAATATCTAGTTTTATCATCATGCTTGGAGCCTTATTTTTTTGTACTAAATGGATTGCTTCTTGAGCAATGATTATTCCATCATAAATAGATCTTCCTAGCACAAAACCAGTCTGATCCTCACTGATGATTATGGGGAGAAGTTTGTGAAGTCTATTAGCAATTATTTTTGTGAGTAATTTATAAAGGGTATTGCATAATGCTATTGGTCGGAAATCCTCAAAACAGTCCACTATTTCCTTTTTTGGGATTAAAGCTATGAATGTGTTATTTAGTTCTCTTAGAATCTTTCCTGAGTTTCTCATTCCCTCTAGTGCTTCTGTAATTTCCTTTCCCATGAAGCTCCAACATTTTTGAAAAAAGTGAGCTGGGAACCCCATCAGGGCCAAGAGCCTTATCTGGTCCCATTCAAAATAAAGTTGTTTCCACTACTTCCATAGATAGTTTTTCATTAAGCATCAAGTTGTGTTCTTTAGAGATTAATTTGGGAATTTATTTTAAGAATTCGCTCTCATTAGTCCACCTGGAGCCTTCTTTATTATTAATGATAGTTTCAAAATACTCTACTGCTTCCTTGGCTATCTTCTCAGGGTCATCACTAAAGTCTCTTGAGTTTAGTTTTATTTTGTTTATTTTGTTTATAGCTCTTCGTTGTTTTGTGCTATTGTGGAAGAAGCTTGTGTTTCTATCCCCAACATCTAGCCAATGTTCCTTGGATTTCTATTTCCAATATATTTCTTCTTTGGCAAGGATTTCTTCATACTAGGCCAGATTGGTTTTTTCCTTTTGATAAATCATGTTATCCATCCCAAGCCTGATTACCTCCTCATTAGTTTTCTCCATTTCTATCTCAGTTTCTCTTTTTTGTGTGAAGATATTTCCAAAGTGCACTTTGTTCCATATTGTTAATTTTTTCTTTATCTTTTTTAGTTTGGTTACTACTTTGAAAGTTTTGGAGCCTATGACTTCTCTTTCATTCCACCATTTTTCTATTAAGTGTATTAGATTTTCATACCTAAGACACATTTTTTCAAAGTGAAAGGGGGTTTTGGTTGGCTTTAGTTCCTCTGATATGATCAAATGGACCAAGAAATGGTCTGATCTTGAGAACGGGAGGACTGAGGAATCTTAAGACTGTGTGAGATTCCCACAAAGGAAGAATCTGTCTAGTTTTTCTGCAATGTTGCAGAAACCTTGTTTTCTATTATTCCACATAAAGGCATCATTTTTAGTCTTGAATTCCATCAAGTTACACTTATGTGTCCAATCTTTGAAGTGTTGACTTGTTTGGGTCATTTTTTTATTACCTCCCCATTTTTCCTTGGGATCTAAGATTGCATTGAAATCCCCACCTATTATGTATGTTTGATCTATGTCACTTAAGAGGAAACTCTCAATTTCATTCCACACTTGTCTTTTTTCTTGTGTTTGGATAGGTCCATAGACATTAAGTATAATAAATTTTAAGTTGCTTTTGATGCTTATGGCCCAGCCACACAACCAATTTGGGCTTTTGCTTATTAGTTTAAAGGATATTCGCCTGGGATCCCATATGATGGCCAATCCACCTGAGGCTCCATAAGCAGTTTGTCCTTCTAATTCTCTGATACCTAATTTTCTGTTAAGGTTTATCATTTCACTATTATTTAATTTAGTTTCATGTATTAAGAATAACTCTAGATTGAATTTAGCTATGAAATGCTTAAAGATACATTGCTTGTTAGGGGCATTTAGGCCCCTAACATTCCAAGTAAGGAGTTTCATAACACTATGGGAAGGTCCTTCCCCTTCCCTACCTCAAAAAGGTTTGTGATTTTAGTCTCGCCAGCATCGCTCCCTGCTTTGGTTAGTAATTCAGCAATTGATTTTCTTTCCCTCTTTTTTAGTTCGGAAGCATAATCTGGGGGTGAGAAGGTTTCTATGGTTTTAGCTATCCCCAGGTTGTTCATTTTATTCGTTACTACATCATATTTATGGTTATGTACTTCTTCCTTGGTTATATTAAGCTTGCATAATTTTCTTGCTAGTAATGTTTTTTGTAATGCCAGTTCCTCCTCATCTGCTATTTCATTAATGAATAGTTCAATGAGGTAATTTGTAACTTCATTGCCAACATACTCAAGGATGCATTTATTTTCTTTTTCCCTCCTTTCTTCACTTTCCATATCCTTTTCACTGTTGTTATTGTTGGAGTTCTTTTTCTTTTTCTTTTTTCCTTTTTTATTATTATGTTTTTTTCCTTTTTTGTTCTTGTTCTTTTTCTTCTTTTTAGAGCATCTTGCCTTCTTTGTTGTGTGTGGAATGGGGTGGTTATCTAGTTCCTCATTATTTTCCTCCATATTTCCAGTGTTTTCTATTGTTTCTTCCTGGTTATCAATGTTAGCATCATACCTCAAGGGACTATGTACTTGTCGAGTATCTTCACTTTGTGCCTTAGAATCCTTGTTTATTAATGGTGTAGCATCACTTTATTTGTTCTCTCACTGGTTCTTTAGGTGTGTTTTCAATTTTTGCTTTATCTTTTTTATATTCTACCATTTTTTCAATGTTTACTAGTTCCTTAGCCCTGGGGTTTTGTTTGTTGAACACAAAACCTCCTTTTGGGTTGAATTTTATGTTTATATCCTTATCTATTCCAGAATCAATCTTAGTCTTTGTACATTTTCTCTCAATGTTTTGAATAGGGGAGATAACATCCTTGGATGTGATATCACTCATTAGGATTTTTGGTTGAATCTGGTAGATCGAATGGTTTGTAATGATTTTGATGGGTTCAAATTTTAGTTTATCTATCTCAACGTTGGCTAATATTTTAATATCAGAGGATTCCATGTAATTTTCCTCCAAACCCTCAAATCCTCCTAAAAAACCCCCTAATTGTTTTAGGGTATGGTTGTGGATTAATTCAACTAGCATTTTAGGGAGTCGAATCCATTTTGGAACCCTTTGTTTATCAAAATTTATGGGGGACAAATTAGGTTTCCAATTAAAAAATTTGAAACAATAACCTTTAAAAAATCTATGATTGTTCCTAAGTAAATGATTTTTAAGTTCACATGAATTGAATTTGATAAACAGAAAATCACTTTCCAAATAGGTAATACTTATCTAATTTTTTGTGGTGGACTTCAACCAATGGAGGACATTAGAGGTCGATGCTCCAAATTGAAACCATTTGCCAAAGAGCCCTAGTTCATTGTAACATTCCCATAATTCATCTGTCTGTTTGCCGCTTATTATCACTATGTTATCCGTGTTGAAGCATGGTAACTTCTGGATGATTTTAGGGCATTGCTTAGGGTTACCCTCCCTGCATCTGGTTTGGATGGTTGACTTTGAGCTTATCATGGAGGGTCTTCTTAACCCTAATTTTATTTTGTTAGCCCCTGAAGCAACATCTTTTTGGGCTCGAGAAAAACTCTCTGCTTGGGAGAATGGTAAAAATGAAATCCATCCATTGTTAGGGTACCATTTATCCCAAGAGGCCTTCAAGATGTTGTAAAATTCCTCTCTCTGCTATGTTAAAGGATTTGCCTTTTTTTTTAAAGGTTCCCTAGGGTTCTGTTGAGTCTGTTTCTAGGCCAACTTTTTTGAAGTTAAGGAAGGATCATTTGTATTCCTCTGGCCAAGAAGGAAACCCTTTGGAACCCCGACAACCTTTTTGTATATTTCATTAAACTATAAATTAGTTGAATTTGCTCTTGTGGTGCATGAATGAGAGGTATTCAAGGAATCAAATCTATTTGAGGTGCTCACAACATTTTTATGGACCCCTTGTAGATTAAAACCATTTTTCCATGTCTCGTTAATCTTCCCCTGCCTACGGGGGAGTTTTAGGGGATTTGCAGAAATGTTTCTGCTTATCGCATTATTTCACATTTTCACAATCCTTATTTTCAATATCTCCCCTATCTCTTCAATATTAACATCTTACAAAGTCAAAATTTAATATGTTTTGCTTAAGTAGCTACACCAAAAATTGAATTTTAATTTCTACACCAAATCAATAGGTTTTGTTTTTTATTGACAGTGTTTGTTGCAATTAAGATGTCTCAACCTTAGAGTCTAACAATGTTTATTTAAATTATTTTATTTTATTATACTCACTTTGGAAGTCTTAAAAAGAGGGGACTATTTTCATAGGTTGCTATGTTGGAACTATGATAATTTCTTTTATTTACTATGATGGTTACTAGTTTGGTGGAAGAGTCATAGAGAGTTATTACTTTGTAGTTGGTATTTATGGCAGAGTTCACTTTTGACAAGTGGTATGAGGTAATTTTTTCATATGGAAAGGTGACTATTATGGATGAACTTTATTCTTTGTTTCTTTGGAAGTTTCTATGTGCAATGTCTCATGGCTCTAGCAAGTTATATTTTATGACACCACATACCTCTTTGGTGTTGGAGTTAGTTTTGGAAATCATGGGAACTTTCCACTTGTATTGAGCTCTATAAATATGTAGCTTCGTAGTGTCTTTTGTATGATATGTTGGATATTATCTAAGAAGCTTCTATGTGCTATATATTCTCTAGAATTATGCATTGTTGTGTTTCCTCCTTGAGAGAATTGGCTCTAGGCATTGTATGTTGAACAATATCAGATTTTGAGAGGGGAGGTGAATTAGCATACACTAAAACAATTATATTTAACATTTTACTTAACATCCATTCCATCCACTATATACATGAAAGTAAACAATTGAAACCACAAATGAAACCATTCAAAAACACCAATATTTTTATGTGGAAAACCCAAATTGGTAAAAACCACTGTGAGAACTATCTCACTATTGGATAATCAAGTCACAATGTGTAGGCCAGAGGCCAAGGATCTCACTACCCCTAAGATGACTTGCAAGATAAAGAAGCTTACTTATAACTTTGTATCCTCTTGAGAAAATCCACTAAAACTCAAATATAATGTACGTTTTTGTGCAACCTTACTTCATATCCAAATTGCAAGTCAAAAATCTCAACTATGATGGAATGTGGTATTCAAAACAATCACAAATAATATTTATACATAGATGTATCAGAGAAATAAACTTTTCTAACTCAACGTAGTCACTTCTAAACCTCCACAAATATACTAGGGGAGAGGGACCAGTAGTCATGAGGGCTAACTTCGTCAACATGTAGCCACCACATGGAATATCGTAAGACCTTAGTTATCTTTTATAAATGTAATATGGACACTTAAATATCTACAACTAAGGTTTTAATGAATGACTTGTCATGCGAGCCATCAAAATAACACGTCTAGTGTGAAGTGTCCAAAAATGATATTGTAAAGATTCAACCAAAACTTAATCTAAAAATCCCTTGTTGTTGAATAAAAAAATATCATTTGTAATTAATATAATATCATATTTTTATGTAAAATATAAATTATATAGAACTTAAATGGACCAAATACCTATTAGTAATCATAAAAGTGTGTTATCTCTAACTTTTATATCCAACACAGAGGAGCAATAGTTGAACAGAAAAAAAAAAGTATTGTTTATAACAACAAATATTATTATATTAAATAAAACTTATATGAACACAAAGGGACCAATTGTTGAACACTTAAACCTTTGGAAAATCCCTCACATTTCATGGAGAAAATCAAGGCATTTATTGTGTTCACCTTTTATATTTGTGATAAGAAAAATTATTAATATTCAAAATACTCCAATTCATATAAATTACTACCCCAATAGATGTACACATAAGAATAATATTTTTTCAATATGATAATAGTACTTTTTTAAGTGAGTGTCTTATTTTATAAATGACATGCTTATAGAGGATAGATATGATATTTTATTTAAAACAAAAAGATCTATTTCACTTGTTAATTAATGTATTCACGCCTTTTTTATATAACATTTTTAGGTTCTATTATGTTCAAGTATTGGTCCAGTTTAATCAACATTTGACATTTTTTTCATTTACATGCAGATTATTTATTTCCAATATATAGTATAAATTTGTGTCAAGATTAAATATTATAAGGATAATTTCTATAACAATTGTTGGACCCCATACCACTAGTGGCCTCTCTCCCCTGGGCATTTAGGAATAACCAATTTTGGTACATACCCACAATGTTTCTTTTGTGATAATAGCATAAAACATTTTCAATTGAGCATTCCATCATGATACCAATCATAGTATTTGTAGATAACTAAAATTGTCCAACTTAATTTAATAAATATTTTTATTTAATTAATTATTTTATCCTAAGTCTTCTATTAATTAAATAATATTTTATTTATATAAAAACCTCATATAATAAACTGGCTCCAAGGTACTTGTTCCAATATAAGATACATTAGTTACATGATTCTCTACAATCAATATGAGATGAAAGTTGTAAGTATCAAAATATTCAATTAAGTTTCAAATAAAACTAATAATAATATATTTTTTATATTATATCATGACATGCATATTGTAACTAGATTACATTCACAATTATCTTTGAGTCACTAAAGGCCTACAGTTCTTTAATCTTCTTCTTTGAGGCAATCTATAACCCTTAAATTAGAACTCAAAATTATATAATATTGTTACTACATGTAAAGTACACTTCATGAGCTTCCCAAAAAAAAATTAGTATCTTTAAATTGTACTCTTTCCTCTTGAATATAGACCCATCAATTTGAAATTTCAACTTTGGAAATAGGTTTAATTTTTAATTTAATTTAGTTTAGTATAAAATTTGTTGAAACTTACCTTAATTATCTTTTTATTCTATGTGTTTTATTTATTAAAAAAATATAAAAATCTCAACTACACAAAAAAGAAACTAAAAGCATATGCAATCAAAAATTGAAATAAAATGACCTTCAAATATCAAAATGAAATGAAATTAAATTTAAATATCAGTTTCGTTGGATTTAATCATATTGAAAAATAACCATTTGATTGTTGTCTTTAAGCACTTGAATTGATATTTTCCTAATATAATATATAAAACATGAAATTAAAAATGAGAAGATCACAAGTGAGAGGTATTTAAATAGATTGATTTTAACATCATGGAATACCAATAAAATATTTCATACGTAAAAGATCCATTGAACTAGCCAGACTTCCATGATTATGAATCCAATTAAAGCTATATATGGATAATAGTGAACAAAACTAGATGAGTCAAAGTGTATCTTATCACATATTAGATAAATATCAATCACATGCATAATTCAAAGATACACAAGTAATTAAAAAAAAAAACGCAAAGCTTATATTATCTAGATGCATATACTACAATAAAATGATAAATTAAATGCAATTAAAATAATTTGCACCAATAAGTACAACATTGTTTGATAAAAAATAAAGAGGCATTCAACTTGAAAAAAAAGCATTATTCACATAATCTAAAATATAGTATAAATCATATAATTTATTCTAATTTTATTTAGAGATGGTTTTAAAATAAAATAAAAATATAAGATAATATCACTATATATTTTTATCGATTTATGTATTCAAATGCACTATATTAGGTACATTGGCCTTTCATAAGAACATATATGTTTGGTTACAAGTATTTTGTAGAGATGCTTGAGAAGGTCGAAGTCAAGGTAAAATTTGAATATAATGTGTATTCCTTAGAATATTAAGTTTGACTATATATGAAATCAACTATGAGATTGTGTAAAAGGGTATATGTGCTATGGATTCTTCCATACACAACATTTATAATAGAGACACTCTATACATGTTAAATATATTTTAAAATAGAGACCTTTCCTCTACAATAAGCAAGATATCTCAAAATATTTTTATTTATTCTCTTTTGAAACAAAAGAAAAAATGTTTATTAATTTTATAAATTTATTTGTAACAATTATCATAGAATTTAGCAAACAATGTGTTAGGCCATATGAAAGATAGACTAGATTGTATCAAGTTATTGTTAAAAATTTCAATGATAGAATGATTTACAAATTAATTACAAACTCATTTAATGGTATGATTAAAACTAATTTAAAACATATTTCGTACACATAACTTTGAGTTTTATTGCAAATGCTTCAATATTGTATTAAATTTTGAAATATTTCTACTAAAAAATTACATTATTCAATGTCATAAGACTAAACAACTAAAAAGTTCAAAGAATACAAAGTCACTTTTATCTAATATGATCATGAAATCATATTATAAATGATAAACTAGCCATAAATTTAATTGATCATCACATAATATATGTTATCTAAATAAAAATAATTTTTATAATCTAATCATAAAAATCTAAATAATGTATGAAATTCAATTTCAAATTAATCATACAACTTGCTAAAATAAATAAAAAATAATTACTACCAATTATTTTAGAATAGAGAAAACTTCAGCATAACAATAATGTATAGGGATTTATTTATTCCTACCTAAATTATTAAAGCATCTAAATACTATTAAATAAAGTGATAATGATCACGATGATATTTGATTATATTCCGATATATTTTATGTGAGTGGCCAATTTGCCTTGGAGGTAATTATTATCAGCGTGCACAAAATAAATACCATTGTTGCAAAATATTCCTCATCATACCAGTAGACCACAATTATTGTTTAGCCTTGCCCATAATAATTAATACGATCCTCTGACTAAGCCAATAAAGTAGGATATATGACTCAAAATTAGTATTAAAACCGGGACTGTTTTAGCTTTTCTATGGTCGAATAGCTTCAACCACGCCATAATAATACTCAATACTGGCATCCTATCTTCTCCTTACGTACGATGTGAAATTATTATGAGGCAAGACAAATATTTGTTTTCTCTGTTCAGTAAAGGAGTTATAGATAGTAATGAATGGTTGTTGCAGCAATAAATTATGATCTTCAGAAATTAAGCGCGATACACTTAGGAACTAAAAGATAATTTATAGCTTTTTCCATTACACGAAAACGAAGTCCACGAACATGATTGAACAAAGATGAAAACTATAGAGGAAATGGAGTAGAGAAATAATTGAAGTTTTATTAGACTGGTAGTTGGGCAGATCATCGACAATGAGCTACAACGTAAGGTTTTAACTCTTGCAATGCTATAAATAAAAATGTCTAGGAGTACAGAAATTTCAAGATGAGATTAAAAATTCATCAAACAAAATATGTTAAAAGCAGCATTATGTTTGCATATCTTTTCTAAGGAGTTGCGAGTAGTGTTTGAAATAATTTGTGACCACCGCACCATTTAATCTAGCTTGATGGATATTTAGCAACATAACTTCGTATTACTTCGTTAGTGGATGAATTGGACACGACGGTGGTATGATAAGCTGATCATAATTTACAGAATCCAATTCAAGCACACCGCTAGTTTTGAGTGGTCTAATTTTGTTAAGTAATTTGTAGTTAAAGATGATTTGGGGTTTCAGATAGTTAATTTTTTTTATTAAGTTAGTTATATTTCCAGGTTTCCAAGGAACGGTAAAAGCTTGTGTATATGAACCAGAGGGGGTCATATCTCTCTGATGATGAAGAAAACATTAAAACACTCAATAGATTGATGGAGAATCGGTATAGATTTTGATTCATTTACTTGGTCCCTACTGTTTTCTCTTGTTCTAAATTAACAGTTCCCTTGATTTAAACTTTGCAATCGAGGTTAAAGATTATTTCTATTATTTCTAGACCCAATCACCAGTAATTATGCGCAGGTGGTCGTCGATTGAGAGCAGAACGCCGGGGCGAGCGGATAACGAGATCAAAAACAATTGGAGTACACATTTGAGCAAGAAAGTCGCCAAAAAAGACACCAAATGCACCAACCAATGCTATATACGTTGTTTTGGTCAAGCCACTCATCTACAGCACTCGTCTGATCAGAATGAGCAAGTGTACAGTGAACCAGAAAGAGGAAGGTCATTAATGGATAATATTCTATCCATAAATGAATACATGGGTTCAGCAGAGTCCTCTGGACATTCTTTATTCGCTGTCAAAGATCAGACCAGTTTTTTGTATGAAGAAATTCAGAGCTTTCTCGTAGAATATATCTTCCAACTGGGCAACTGCAAATTACAAACAGCTCAATGGATGTGGAGGAGCTGTAGTACCTGATGTTTCACTCAGTATGGAGCAAATAAGAGATATAAACAATGATGCTAACACCATCTATCGTGTTGAATCTATTCCAATTTCATCTTCGTTATAGTCAGGATTAATACCCAATTTTTACTGCTCATGCCCGTTTAATATGATTTCAAATGGACAAAGGTTCCCGTATAATGGAGAAGAGATTTCAAACAACTCCTCTCAAACTATGATCATTGATTCTTCCTTTTGAACAGATACGTGTTCATCAACTTTAAATAATGCTTCTGTAAATGTACAGCGCGGATCCAGCTATCTATGAGTTGGTGCTACTAGAGAAATTTGAAGATTCGTATTGTTTGGAAGGCAAATTGTTTATTGTTCCGAAGAGTTTAATAGTATTTGGTACCTTTCACTAACATGTTAAGAGTTTGTTACATATAAATTCACTTCCAAAAGTTCATTTCTGAGCCATCTAATTTCATCATTTTTCAGATCAATCCGCCTGATTTGTCTTTCACATTTGATGGAGGGCGTATCTATTTGATGATTTTATCTAGTTGTCAATTTGTCTTTGGAGCTTGTTCTACATTCGTTTCCACATTAGTCTCAGCTTTCACCTTCTTCATTGATTAGGCATGTACCTGATTTTATTGCAAGTTCATCATCATGGACAAGGAGGCATGAGCAGTTCAGAGACATCATCTTTAGCTTCCTATCTGAGTTGGGAGGCATTCCTACATTTCTACATGAGTTTGTTTCTTTCTATGAGAGAAAAGTTGTTTGCATGCATAACATTATGTTAAGATACTTACCATTTTGTAGATGATCGTTCATTATGTGGGGTCTACATAGTCTCTTTTTTTTCCTCTTGTGAGAGGTGACATAAATTGTATCTTCATGATTGTTGGTGTAAATAATTATTCATGTTGGATATTATTACATCTTACTTAAGTTTACTTAGGAAATGCATTTCATAGTAGTTTGGGTATGAGACACTTGGGTGTTTGTGTCACATTGGGATAGTGTGTGTAGGAGAATTTCCATCTTTTATGATGTGATCTTGTTACTACTCTATCGTATCCACTTATTGTGGAGTGATAATTCCACCTTCGGTGGGTGATCCATCTCATGTGGAATATTTTATTGTTTTTCCTACCTACCACACCTATTTCATACCTACCCTTGTTTCTTATTGAGCCGCATGTCATGTTTGTGTGCTCACATATCCATATAGCCTTACCTATATATGTAGGCTCATCTACATTGTATGTAACAACTATTAATCTATTAATCATCTATCTATTGATGAGAATACAACTTATTCTTGTCTTTTATTTTCTCTCTCTATTTTGTACTTTTCATTGAGCTCTTGATCTTGGCAAAATCTCACATGGTATCAAAGCCATTAGAGCATCATTGATTCATCTTTGAGATGCATTTTTGCTACGTCAAGAGGCAGATCTGAGGAGTAGCATCTTTCGGAGGTGTCCTAGAATAGATCCAACCTCGTCATTGCGTCCCAGTAGCCGTTTCCATAAATTTTGATTATAAATTCGCCTATATTGGGTGAAAGTCAATTTTGGAGCTTGGAGGAAATTTTTGCCCAATCTAAGCGTACGGTATGATTTTTTGAAAAAAAATTCAAAAAATAAATAAATTATTTTCTGCAATTTTTATTCATTTCGTACAAAATATTTTAACCTCGAGTTTAGTGCCACCTCATCATTTACCATACGACACGTTAGCACATTTAGCCAATCCGGTTCTGCCACATGTCAGTTCGTAAAGTACAGACGCCCAGACAGCAAGGAGGCAAAGTTTTGGTGACGGCCATAAGGCTATCAAATTTAACCTCATGTTTTGCTAACATCATCATATTTTGAAAATTTGGCAGGCCCCCTCCATTGAGCTTTTCGATTTTATAGTTCAACTTTGGAAGGCCATATCTTGCTAACTTTTGCTCCTTTTTTGGTGCAATTGTTTTTTAAATGGGCTAATTTTTCATTTACTTTCTCGTGGTGGAATTATTTTCTGATTTTGATGGATAAATGTTTCAGAAATCCTAGTTTTTTGTGACTGTACCTGTCCAATCCCTGTTTCTGCAACTTCCAGGACTCCATTTGGGCTCATACAAATTGCTTTTCAGGTACCATTTGTTTTGAAAGTGCATAATTTTTTGTCTACTCTCATAATATTCTATCATTTTGCAGTGATTTTGGGTAGAAATTGTACTTTCAGCATATGGTCTTTTTTGGCCAATTTGGCACTTGTATTGCATAGATCTATCTTACTGGTCTTTTGCATTGTAGTTCTCAGCCTATTGGGGCAATTGTAAAACAAAATTAGAAGTCCACCTTGCCATTGTTTGCAAGTGGCCTATTGTACACGCATTACATATAAAGTTTCAAAATCATCATTTTGGGTGGGGATACATTGATTGAGTGAATTTGAGGGAGGGGGGGGTGTCTCTTGTGCTTTTGTGTTATTTTTTATTTTTTTTTTGGTATGGGTTCTCCTAAGTTTCCTCTCTTAACTCCTCATAATTATGCTACTTGAAAAATTGATGCATGGAGTAAACATATGGAAAAAGGACTAACTCATTATATTGATGGAACTATTGTTGCTCCTGCTAATCCCATTTCTCACTTGGACTAGCTCACTAAAAATATCATGGCAATTGGTACTATAAGAAAGTATGTATCGAAGGATCTCATTTTTTGTATTGAGAAATGTACTCTAATCAAGGATGCTTGGCAAAATTTTCAAGACTTGTATGCTCAAGTTGATGAGATTAGGGGATATCAAATTGATAGTGATCTAACCATGTTAGATCCCAAGAACTTTGATACAATACAAGATTATGTCACTAAGGAAAAAGAGTTAAGGGCACAAATCAAGGATTGTGGCATTGATAAGAAGGATACTCAGATGATCTTCAATTTGATGGGCAAGCTTCCACAATAATATGTAACATTCGTTTCTAGTTTCCAAACCCATAGGATGACAATGGGTTCAAGCTACACAATGCCTACATTTGATACTTTCGCTGAAATATTGATGATGGAATAAACTAAGTTGATAAGAATGGGCATTCTTAAGACTTCTAAGTCTCAAGCATTAGTGGAAAATCAAGGGAACAAAGGAAATCAAGGAAAGGATAACTCAAACAAGAAGGAATTGCAATCAAAGCCTAAGGATAAAGTATCACCTTCTCCACAACAAGAAGATTCATCCTCTTCCAAGAGGGACAATTCACCAAAGAGGGAGAGACCTACTTGTGCCTATTGTAAAAAGGTTGTTCATGAGGAGCGTTGTTACCATTCTAAGAAGATTGATGAGCTCTCACATATCCTCAAAAAGCACAACATTGATTTGCCTAATGCCTACAAGAAGGAGGATTCATCAACTTCCACTTCCTCTCGTTCAAAAGGGAAAGGGCAAGCATTCATGGCTTCTACAAGAGGGACGACTCACTCTTTTGGGACAAGAAAAGGAAAATCTCTTTGTGCTACCACATGTCATGATTCAAAGAGATGGCTTCTAGATTCAGGGGCTTCTCATCATATGACATCTTCACAATTTATGTTCTCTTCATTTGATCCTTGCACCATGCCACAAATTTTGATGGGAAATCATACATACATGGATGTGATTGGGAAAGGATCTATTGCTATTGGGGATAACTCCTTCAATGATGTGTTGTGTGTACCCCACTTGACAAACAATCTCCTTTCCATCTATCAAATCATACATGGGGCAACTAAGAGAATTGTGAAGTTCACACCTAAGTCAGTTTTCATTAGAGACTTGGAGACTAGAGCTATCATTGCGACTTGGGTGGTTGATCATCCATCTCGATTATACTCTTTTTCAGATTTTGTTCATGAGGATGATTCTACATATGATGATTTAGATTTTGAGGAGAACTTTGGGTATTTGAACTTGGGGATTGTGACATGTAACCCAATTCTTGAGCCTTGTCTTTCATCTCCTCCTATTGATATCACATCACCTATTGCACCTGATGATGCAGATAGTGCAACAATTTTGCCTTCTTGTGATTCAGTGCAGCAGGATATATCTTGTCTTCCAGCTTTAGTTTCATGAGATGACTACTTGACAGACATTGCAGGTTTGTTTGTGGAATCCTACATCGAAGACTTGGTAGACATCATTGATGATATTCATCTTCTCTTTTATGAAGATGATCCTTCTTCGATTGTTGTGAGGGAACACTCTCACCCTCTTGTTCATTCTCTACATGATCATTCTTTGGAGGTTGACATGATTGTGAATTCTTATGTAAAACAGTTGGAGGAGGTCTCTTTATCCTTAGAGGAGATGTGTGAGTCTTTGGATATTGTTCTACATTCATCTCCACTAGGTCTTGGAGTATCCTTTTAAGCAATGTGGAGCAGTTTACCACCTTTGGAGGGGGTATCTTTCATCATCGACATGGGGAAACTTGAGAAGTTTTCAGAGACTTCATTCATCATGAGTTTTTTTCATACATCTTCCCTTCATGGGGAGACTTAATGGACACACCTTTGGTTTTGTTTCTTCCTAAGGGGAAGAATGTTGTTCGACGTTCTTGGAGCAGTTTCTTCATTCATTCTCAATCTTCTATCTTTGGTGCAGATTCTACATTGAGAGGGGGCTACCTAGCTTCTCTTCTTCTCTCATATGGGGGGGACTTTTTCCTCACATGGGGTTTTGTTCCTCACATGCTTTTATGAAAGTTCTCTTGTATTCTTTTCATCTCTCTTTTGGGGAACGGATTTTTCCAATTGGGTTTTTCTCTCTTTCCTTGCTTTGTGAGAGATTTCATTGCATTTGCATTTGTACATGGGTACCTAATATGGCCTCGTAGCCGAGACCCATCTTGCATTGCTTAGTTGCATTGTAGACTTAAGTGCATTCCCCTAAGTTGCACTTAAGGGGGGTGTTGGTGTAAATAATTATTCATGTTGGATATTATTACACCTTAAATAAGTTTACTTAGGAAATGCATTTCATAGTAGTTTGGGTATGAGACACTTGGGTGTTTGTGCCACATTAGGATAGTGTGTGTAGGAGAATTTCCACCTTTTATGGTGTTATCTTGTTACTACTCTATCATATCCACTTATTGTGGAGTGATAATTCCACCTTCGATGGGTGATCCATCTCATGTGGAATATTTTATTGTTTTTCCTACCTACCACACCTATTTCCTACCTACCCTTGTTTCTTATTGAGCCACATGTCATGTTTGTGTGCTCACATATCCATATAGCCTTGTCTATATATGCAGGCTCATCTACATTATATGTAACAACTATTGATCTATTGACCATCTATCTATTTATGAGAATACATTTTATTCTTGTCCTATATTTTGTACTTTTCTTTGAGCTCTTGATCTTGTCAAAATATCATAGTGATGGATGTAGTTTTGGGGGGGTATTAATGTTGAAACCTCCATACATCACTCATCCTATCACTTACCTTTATTAGCATTATCTCTTTTTTGGAGAGAAGGTTTGTCTCATGAAGATTTCTTCTTTTTTCTATTTGTGATAGATCATTTGTTTTGTACATAGGTACCTAGCATGCCCTTTTTTTCGTGACCTTTCATCATCATATCATGTTGCATATTGCATCATCATCTTGCATCGTTTGCATAATAACCTTCTCCCTAAGCTGCACTTAAAGGGGGTGTTATAGTAAAAGTTGTTTACTCTTCCTTAAGTTTATTTAGGCATTTATCTTTTAGTTATTAGTTGTCAAATGCACAGGTATTTGTGTTAGGGTAGTTGTACCCACCCTTGCATCTAATTGAGACAAACTTTTTTTGAATATGATCGCCCACCTAGTGCTTTGCCTATATAAGCAAGCTTATGTACATTTGTAATTCATCTCAACTCAATACATTTTTTTCTCATTTAGTGATTCGTTTGCTTCTCTCCATAAAGATTTATACAAATTGCGATGCAAGCTTTAGAGTTATTCTCCTACATGCACATCAGTACTTATTAACACGAGCACTTTATGGAAAGTAATTTGATATATTTAATTCTATAAAATTAAAATTAAATAAAGCATATTATAATTTAATGATACAAGAAAGGAAATGGCATGCAACGCTTCTTTTACGACACCATCACGCCCCTCCTTTTAAGGATAATCAGCCTCACCTCAGATACCATCATTGTAGACAATATATTTAAACGCAATAGTCATAAGAATTCCCTCATGAGCACCGTCAGCAATATCGGAATCAATTAGTTGTTGCTCGAAAAGAGAAACCAAATGTTCCGTAACAATATGAATAATTCCTTCAACTGTTGGAACGGCCGAGAAAGCCCATCAATCCGTTGTGAGAAAAATTTGTAAAGAATAAGCATAAATCAGTTAATGCATTACGTAATGAAATCAATATTTTTCATATGAAAATTTGAGGTCAAGTTCTATTTTTGTTGTCAGAAACTTACACAAATTACACTGAGCCTATTATTGGTTTTTGACGTGTGTAACAACACCTCACTTCCTCCAATCTACATGCCTAGGCAAATTGTCGCGAGGTTTGATGCTAGAGGGTGGTGTTCCTCTAGCCGGTTTTGAAACTTCACAAATACATCCTCTTGAAGTCATCATGGCTAAGGTCTGAGAAGTCATTGAGGCCCACGACATAGGAGAGATTTTCCTGGTTGCACTCATGGATGTACCACAAATTGTCTTTGAAAATCTCAAACCTCATGTATTTCTCATGGGTATCATGTAAGCCTTTCCTCGCCTGCCCAGCCATTGTTTGAATCTTCTCATCATTATTTCTTCAGAAGACAAATCTAAGGGGTTGCACCCTAGCTCGATAGATAACTCCATTGAGAAAGGCAATTTTCCAAGACAGAGAAAAATCAGTTAAGGCAATACTAGGGAAATGGAATGCTCCATTGCTATTCTAATGCGAAACTATGTAATGAACACCAAAACACCGTTCAGCCGCTATGTAAGTCGGTGATATTGAGTGACGAGCAGGAGGCTTGTAATATAATGGGGCTTGTCTACGTATGCGTAGAAGATATCTGTACAACTCATGTGATTGACACAGCGTTTTAAAAGTAATAATCCAAGGCGATGCATAGGTAACAAAAGTTTATGCATGCATATTTGGTGTTTAAAAGAGGGTTTATCAATGCACATGAGCCATGATCCATTCTCTTTACCGAGACATTCTTGGAGCATGCCTGTGTTATATATCAAACAATCCTGACCTTTCCCTTTGTCGTCAACAGACAATAGTTGATTATTTTAAAATAAAAATAAACTAGCAATCGCATCTTGGTGTACAATGGGTACGTCGAATAGGTATGGATTGTGAATTAGAGAAAGATTTGGTCTATTATTTGCATACATTTGTGTACATGAATTCAATTGGTAGAGAGATATATAAGGCAAAGAGAAGGAGAGATAGAGGTTTAGAGATATGAATAGAAAGAGATGGAGAGAGAAAGAGACATAGATATAGAAGTCTAAGAAGAGGGAGAGAGGAGAGGGGTAGATGGATAGAGAATCTCCTGGAGATTTGGTCTATCAAACAAAGAGTCTGTGTTGCTTGTCAAAATCTTCTAAGTCTTTGTTTTGGTTCAATGAAAAATAGTATTTTTTTGTAAGTTAAAGTTTCACGTTTATTGTGGGGTAAATCAGATGTCATGATATAAACCTATTTTGATTTCATTATAAGTGTATAGAGTGTAGTTCCGAGAAGTTCATTATGTTATGGGCCCATGAAAGATGCATTCTTAATGACTACTTCTCTATTGTGTATTGCTATGGAAGCAAGCCAAAGAGATAATCAACTACATATGACATAAAGAAATTCAAAGTGATTATTATTTACATATGACAAAAATTCTTTTTTAATTTCCTGAGACAAAAATTGTTGCTCACCTTCTTTCTAATGTATTTCTTCAAGATGAATATATTGTTTGTACCATGTGTTGTGGCTACATAGAAATTGTTGTCTGTGATTTTCCAATTATAAATGAATATCACTTGATTGTGAAATACAACAAATGACGTATTTATGCTTATGAAATTGTTTCATAGCATGTAGGAAAAGGTATTATTAAGGAAAAACATAAGAGATCATTCAAAACAAAACAAATTAAAGAAAAAAGGCAAGGAGATTGCCATTATTATGGAAGCAAACTTTGATTTCCAAAAATAGTGGACAAATAGTGAGCACTGAAGAGTAAGGCAAAGATGCTTTTTTTAATTATATAAGCAGGGAGATGGCCCTAGAATGAGAACAACAGAGAATTACATAGTTAAATCTCCAGGCAAAGAACAACCAACCAGAGACCAAACAAAAAACAAAGCCCACCTTTGAAAAATAATAAAAAACTTTCATAGTTTTATAGCTATTTCTGCACATCCTAACTAACCTCTAGCTTCTAGACTTATCATCCCATTTATAAACATTATCAGTAAGCATACTACTCAAGGTTTTAACAATAACATTAGTAGAGAGCACATTACTAAAAGTCTTACCAGTCCTATCATGATAAAAGTTAACGTTAAAGGGTACGCAGACCCAGCACAACATCCTTAATATGAACATAAGTAGAAAGGAACAAAAAACCAGAACCTAAAGAGCAACTAGTCCTTCTTAAGTAGATTCCAGTCCCGTTGGAGTCTCGTGAGATTGTATTCCCAAGTGTCCATCTTCGCCTCGTCATCGCCTACAGCTTGCTCCATTTGTTCCTGCTTCGCCATCTTCTTCTTGTCCTTTTTAATCCTCCCCTGACCAGAAACCGTGCCCACAACAATATTCTTCATAACCCCATCTGTAATGTAGGAAAGGGAGTTTAAGGCATCACAAAGGTTTCAAATTTTTAGATTCTGTTCCTCATTCTTTGTCTTGAGAGTAGCGACTCTCTCCTTCAGCTCTAGTAAATTCTCATATAGATTATTGTTGTCATCTGTTTTAATAGGGGAGTCCTGGGAATAGGGGACCGTCTCCTCATCACTCGATAAATTAGGGGCCTCAGGGCTTTGTTCTAGAGTATCTGAATCCTCCTTAGTCTTGTTGATCTCATCCCCTTCTTCCTCTTCTTTCATTTCCTCTTTGAAATTCTCTTCAGGGTCCTCCTCCTCCTCCTGGAAATCCTCATCCTCAGGATTGTCAATGGAATTATCATCCTCCTCCAAATCATAAATTTCCTCCAGATTTTTAACATTGGCCCTATTATTAGCTTTTTTGTTTTCCTCTTTTCTTTCCTTAGCCTAAATCCTATCCGACCTTCTTTCCCCGGAGTTGCTATCAATTTTGTCTTGTTCTGAAGGTTTTCCCTCCTCTTCATCCTGATTGTGCAGGTCTAGGTCTATGGTTATACTTTTTCTAGCAGACTCTTTGCTAGTTCTTTTAGCTTTAATCGAGGAATTCTGGGGTTTCAAGCTTTCTCTTATCAAGGTTCACATCTAGCCGAGCAAGCTTTAGGGATTCTTTATCTAGGATAGAAAGGCTTTGTTTCCCTCTTTTCTCAACAGAGGAGGTGGAGCCAAGCAAACACTGAGACATATGGTTGACAAGCACAAGCTTACAGGACTTCCCCAGATTTTTTGGAGAGTTTCCTTCATTCCCAAGCATAGGGGACAAACTACTTAGCCTAGGAGAGTGGTCCACAACAAACTTGTAAAGAAGATAGATAAGGCTTTGGTGGAGAGGGGGGTTGGGGCCATTTTGAATGCAGGATTCTAAAGAAGAAATCAATGAGTTTCCTGTCATAGGCCTTAGAGATGTCAAGTTTAAAAGCCATGACAAGTTTTTTGTTGTTCTCCATCGAGTGGATAACTTCAAGGACAATAATTACAGCATTAAGAATGTATCTCCCTTTCACAAACCCTTTCTAATTACTATAGATTAACTTATCAAGCAGGGTTTTTTTTCTATTAACAACCACCTTGGAGAGGACCTTGTAAACTGTGTTATAAAGACTAATAGGTCTAAAGTCTCTGGTGGAAACAACATTATCATATTTAGGGACTAAAGCTATGAAAGTAGCATTGATCTATTTAAGGAGTTTACCTATTCTAAAGAAGTCCTTAACTGCATTCAACACATTATTTCCCATGTTATCCCTGCGATCTTGGAAGATTGCATGGGGAAACCCACCTGGCCTTGGGGCCTTACAAGGGGCAAAGGAGAATAGAGCAATTTGCACCTCCTGCATGGTGACCCTTTCAATCGGCATAGATAAGCCCTCAACCCCAATAACTTCAAGGATAACATCCAAGAGGTTGTGGGGGTCCTGGAGACCACTTTGGCCATTAGGACAGTTTAAGCTATGGAAATCAATGTAAAGAGCAGCCATTTCTTCCTCATCCTCTTTAAGGAGTTTCCTTATTTTGTTTCTACTTCTGTTCTTCATAGTAGATTGAAGGAAGAACTTAATATTTTTATCACCTTCATTTAGCCACTATATCCTTGATTTCTATTTCCAAAACACCTCTTCTCTTTTGTTAAGGAGAAGCCATTGATTTCTCAAATCCACTTCCTCTTCGTACTCTTTTTCAAGTGTAGTCTTCTCTTCGATCTTAATCTGAATCTTCCTCAGGTCATATTTATAATGGTCTTTATTTGTTCAGAGATATTTCTGAAGGAGTATCAGTTCCAACCCTTGACCTTGTCTTTAAGAAGTTTAAGCTTTTGAGAAATTTGGTACATAGGAGTGCCCAAGACTGGCACATTCCACTACTATTCCACTAGCATTCTGAAATCTAGGTGATGAGACCACATCACCTCATACCTAAAAGGGTAATATTTGTGATCATAAGGGCCATTCATCACCAAAAGGATAACATTATGATCAAACCCCGATCTAGGGAAGGAGTAAAGGGAAAAGGAGTCAAAGTTCTCCCAATTAGTAGAAACCAACACCCTGTCCAGCTTAACCTGAATCAAATGTTTTCTGTGACATTGGTTACGCCAAGTGAACTTAGAACTGTAGACACCTAAAACTTGCACAACTAATTTAATGAATTCATATTTGTTTAATTACCTTAATCTGCCTATTGACTAAACTAAGGTTTAATCAATATCCCTTTTCTTCTAATCAACCATTAATCAAATTAAATATTTAATAATTGCCCCTTTCTTCTTTCTAAGCCATTTTAATTAAATTCAACATTTAACTAAATATCCCCTTCTAGCCATTTTAATTAAATACAACAGTTAATTAAATATCCCCTTCTAGTCATTTTAATCAAATTCAACATTTAGCTAAATATCCCCATTTAGCCATTTTAATTAAATTCAACATTTAATTAAATATCCCCTTCTAGCCATTTTAATTAAATACAACAGTTAATTAAATATCCCCTTCTAGCCATTTTAATCAAATTCAACATTTAATTAAAATCCCCTTTCAATTTTAATTAAATTCAACATTTAATTAAAATCCCCTTTCCATTTTAATTAAATTCAACATTTAATTATAATCCCCTTTCCCATTTAATTAAATTTACATTTAATTAAAAATCCCTATTTCCCTACTGAGCAAAAAAAAATCCCTCTTTACCTCACCCCACTTGCATTTTACAAGATATGCAGGTTCCATCTTCTTTTGGCTAAAATAAATCTTTTATTTTATCTAAAAATCCTATTTTCCTCCACCCACTTGCATTTTCCTACAAATGCAAGTTGCACCACAATTTTAAATAAATAAATTATTTATTTGAAATCCTATTTATCCCAACCCACTTGAAACCTTTAATGGCTTCCTTCTAGAGTCTTCTCAAACCTTTAATGGTTTCCCTTAAAGTCTTCTTAAGACTTTAATGGTTTCCCTCAAAGTCTTCAAGCATTTAATGTTTTATCCCCCCTTTTTCTCATTTAAATAAATTGAGATTTATTTAAATAAATTAATATTTATTTAAATATCTATCTAAATGCAAGCTGCATTCATTTTAGTTGAAATAAATCTTTTTATTTTAATTAAAAAATCCTATTTCTCCCACTTCCATTCTCCTACATTTTCCATTAACTTCCTAAGAATTATTGTAGAACCTCTCAAAACCCACTTGATTAGTCTAATTCTTCTATCATGGTCACATCCCTAAATTTTGCGGAAGTCACTTCTAATTTTGGAAGAATATCTTCTAAATGCATTTAAAGTGTTATCTTTTCAACAAACTAACTTTGTGGAGTTCCCCAAATTTGTAGGACTCTCACAAAAGTCTTGAAGGTTATCTAACTTCCAACAAGATAACCTCCAAGGTCTCCAAATGAGATTTTGATGCTCTTACAAACTTCAAATTTTCAACACATTGAGCTTTGCACAAGATTTTGGCCATTGGACAATATCTTTATTCATTGGATAAAATCTTTATTCCATATATTTTCCCACATTGGATTAACCATTAAGTCTTCGAAAGCATTTAATGCCTCCTACCTCTCCTCTCAAGAAATCTCACAGTGACACTTGTCAACATGGGATTGGGTTGAAAATCTCACATGGATTGATAACTTTCAATCTTGACCCTGCTTAAACCAATTCAATCTTGGCCATCCAATTCTCCAATTCTTCTATAAATAGAGCCCATTTCTCCTTCAATTCATATCTCAATCTTGTGCATCTAAATTATAGTCATTTTGCAGGTGAAGGAGCTCATCTTGTCATATTTAAGCATTCAAGCCATCTTCAAACATCCAAGCCATTTAGCATTAGCATTAGAATTTTAGCTTCATTTTAGCATATCATCTAGTTAATTGCATATCATTTCATAGTATTTTATACTCATCTAGTTTAATTAACTCATCTAGCATCATCTAATCTTCAATTTGGAATACATTCAACATCTTAATCATCTAGTATTGCATCTTGCATCCTATCTCCATCCATCATCTCATCTTAGCTAATATCTTAGTTGCACCCATTTTGATCTTAGCACATCACTAAAATCTCATTCTCTAGGTTGTCATCTAAGAGATCATGTGCTCTTCACCTTAAATCTTTAAGATCTCTAGAGATAGAGGACAATGAGGCAATTTTAGGAGTTTTAAATCCACTAACTTGTGTATGATTTCTAACTCTAATGCAATTTTTCATTGGTGTATTTGAAGTGTTTTTTCTTTTTGCAGGTTGAAGACCACATTTTTGGCATACATTAATTGGCGCCCACCATGGGGCAACCCACAAATTTCTAACAAATTTTCCGTAGGTTCATGCTGAGATATTTGAGTGCATATGTGGACCTTTCTAATCTAATTTGTCTTACTTTCTCTTAGCACATGGAATCATCAGAATAGTGCAACAGCAGGAGAGCTAATTTTTATAACACAAGGAAATTTTAGGCTTGTAAAGCCCACCATATGAACTAAATTTTTGAGAGGTTTTTGCAAGTTTAATATTTTGTTATAGGTTCCAAGGAGTTAAAGTAGATTTTGATTTATTTTCTGAAAATTTTCTTTTATAAAGGGGTTTAAAAAAAGAACAGACTTTTATTTTGCAAGGACCTAAAAGAACCTCATCATTTCTTTGGTGTTTAAAATGAGACCTCACTTAATATTTTGCAAAAGGTTAAAAAGAACTACAAACAAACCTTTATTTTTGCAAAGTTAAAAAGGATCTCACTTTCATTCTGGTGCAAACTAAAAAGAACCTCATTTTCTTTGGTACAAAATAAAAAAGAACCTCATTTATAATTGGTTACATGATTTTCATTTTGTTGACCAATACACAATTTTATTTTGTTGACTAGGTTCATTTTCCAAAGTTTTGAAATACACATTATGCTATGAAGGGCTAAAAAGAACACCATGCTTGTTTGGAGCAACATCTCCAATTAGAAGTTAGAAAATCATAGCTTTGAGGGTTAAAAATAATCATTTTATTTTTATTTTGAGTGGTAGGTATATGCTCTCCCCTTAATTGGGTGATCAAAAAGCCAAATCCAATTTTTCATTGCTTTATTTACTTTCAAAGCATTAAAACCTTTAGAGTGCCTACCTTCTCGAAGCCTCGAAAGGGCTAGTGTGAAGGGTACGACCCAAGTGGGGAACAACTTTATTGCCAAGTTTACCAACACACTATGATCAAATGTGGAGGCTGATGAAAATCTCTGCCAATGGAAGTGTGTATTTGATAGCCTTCCCCTAGTATCCTTGTGATGCCAAAAATCTTTGTTCTAAAGGTTGTGAAGCCTCTTAATTGAGTTTATCATTTGTCACGCTGAATGGAATCCTTACTACAAACCTTAGCATTAGAATCTTTGAACTAAGTTAGTTGCCATACATTGGCAATATCATAGTGCAAGGGTGGGGAAGAATCCACCCCCAAGATTACTCACCATATATCTCCCAAGCTAACTACTCAATTGTAAAGCAATTAACTTTGGGTTAATTTTTGGCAAAAGGCAAAAAAACGAGTGCCCTCTAGGGGGTGACAAGGTTGTTTGAGCTTACAAAGCATCGAGACTAGTGGGCTATGATATTGTCAATGACCTTTTGAATAAAGAGTCTATCTTATATGTCTTTTGTTTTAAATCAAACCAGTGATAACATTAGGGATTTGAAAACATCCTCACAAAACATACACTCAATGTTTAGCATAGGGATGACCACTTCTTTCATGTGTACTATGTCTTCTTGTCATAAACATTAAAATATATTACAAATCAATCAATACAACAATCAAGTTCAAAACAAAGAGCAAAGAGAAACCTTAGTGAGAAGAGAATTTTCAAATCCAACTAAGAACCCTTAGAAAAAGGTATCAAATTTTCAACTATCTTGAGATCAGATTTCATCCAACAAAATTGAGGAGTATCAAAACAATGATCAAAGGTTCCACCATCCAACGAATCCTATCAAAACAAATACCTAGTTAGGTTCTCAAGTTGTTAAATTGTTTCCACATCATGAAACTTAACTCATATCATTTGACACACTTTGTCGTGGAAGTGAATCAGACTATACTTCTACTTGATAAGTAAACTTGAGTTTCCAAAATGAAGTATCTATATCCAGCATGAACATCAACATTGATTATTTGTGTATGACCACTCCCCACAGTTTTAGAATAATTCTTCATCAAAAGACTAAGTTGAAGAAGAGACAACCTAGTTCTGAGTCACTTATCAAGAGGAGTAAATTTCTCTATATCAACCATAAACTCTTTACATCACATCGTGCATTATTGCATCATATGCAGTTATATATCCAAGGAAAAACCAATGAATTTGACAAAGAACCTTTGAGAAGTAGGGATTACATTCAAAAAGCAGCATTCAACAAACACCTTAATAGGGGAGGAAGGATTAACCTCACCTTGTTTCAAAAGTTTCTTATCACTTACAACAAAGCTTGACCTGAGCCACCAAATCCACCAAGAACCCCAATAGAAGAAGAAGAATTCATTACTATAGAGATATGTTAATGCCCATTGTCACTCGATCTCAAAGAAACAAAAAGAAGGAATCACAACCAAAATCAAGCATGAGTCGTAGATTGTCCAATCCTTTTGATGAATATGAAAATATGGGAGAAACAAAGATCACTGAAGAACTTCTCAAAGAATGTCAAGAGAATGCGTCTTTCCAAAAACTCGTAGAAAAACTTATAGAAGAAGATAAGAAAAAATATCTACTCATGCTGACTAGTAAAGGAGTCAATATTCCTGAGGATTTTGACACAGAAAACTTAAGGAATACAGATGAGATAATTTCACGAACAAGGGCGAGAAACTATGCTTACAATCAAGAACAACTAAGAGAAGAAGAAGCGCATGATCAAGAAAACATACACAACCAAGATCACACCCATGAATAAGCTAACACTCACAAACAAGACCATACCTGTAATCGATACAATCTTAATGAACGAGGGGAAGCTCCCCATTGAAGGAAAAATGCACCCCTAGCTGTTCTTACACAACAACTCCAAACACTTCAACAAAAAATGCAGGACATGCAACAAGGGACCACGATAAGATACTCATTGGAGGAAATTTTTCCTTATCCTTTTGATAGGAGATTAAACATGGTACCTTTCCCCCAAAATTCAGATATACCAAAGTATGACAAATACAATGGTAAAAGTGATCCCTATGATAACGTCCGGGAATTTTGTACTATGAGCTTGGAGTTCACTCACAACAACACATGCCTGATGAGGCTATTCCCAAGAAGTTTAGGAGGGCAAACAATGGAGTGGCTATCAAAACTCACACCTCCCATTAGATAATTTGATGAGTTGGTGAATAAATTCATAATACAATACTCCTATAATATCCAACATGTGAGCACCATGCTTGACGTGTGCAATACAAAGAAAAAAAACATTGAAACATTCATAGTGTTTCTACAATGATGGAGATGCATGGTCTCAAGGTATCCACGAGATGTACCTAAAATGAAAAAGATGGAGATCTTCATAAACAATTTAAATAGTGAGATGAGTTATCAACTCAAACTACAATGTATACCATCTTTTGCAAAATTAATAGAGAATGGTATCCAAGTAGAGGAAGCTTCCATCAAGAAAGGATCCTTGAAGTTCTTCAAGGAAGGTGTTAGTTCATCAAACAATAACACCTTTAACAATCTGAACAATAACAACACCTTAGACAAGTCTAAAATTTGGACTAGAAACTGTTGGCAAATGCACACTCCAATGAGAAATTGTAGGTGATTGAAGGTTTTGTCATTGATGGCAACCTTGCAATCATATGATACCAGCAAGACAATATACCGGCACACAGGACATTGGCAGACAAAGGAAGGATATCGGCACCCTGGCTGATAGGAATTTTGTTTATAATGTATTTTGTAATTAATTGCAAAATCATTGTAAGCCGAAATGGTGAGTTGTAATATGACTCATATATGTATGAGATCATTGTAGAACATTTTGTAATAGCGTGATAGGTGAAATAAGGCAGACCTAATATGTGAATTATAGGTTAAAGGTTTCTGTATGAAGTAGAGCTAAAACTGGTACTAGATCTAGCATAGCAGATGTTAATTTGAAGCAGTACAAGACATTAGATTTGTATAATCCATTTTGTAAGTCAGTGTGACTTCTTATTTTGTATTTAAGTAGTGAGCTCTAGGCACTTGGCCTTCCTACATGTGCAGGCCCCTATTGTAAGAGTAATATTCACTTATTGGCTAGTAAGCGAATATTGTGGGTCACAAATCCCACCGAGGTTTTTCCCAGACTAGGTTTCCTCATTAAACTACTGTGTTATGGTGTGCTTTTCATGTGGTTGTTGTTATCTTTGTTTGTTGCATTATTTCTGGTTTACTGGTATACTGTATTGATATGTTTTACATGTTTTAAATCAAGTAAATTATATAACCGGTTAGATACTGATTCACCCCCCTCTCAGTATCTTTGGGAATCCTAACAATTGGTATCAGAGCCTTGTCCTCTATTTTCAGAAGCCTAACAACTTGAGGAAGATCTTCCAACTGGTAGAGATGGATAACTTGAAGAAATAATTGGAAACAACTCTTTCAGACTATGATACAAAAAAATTGAAGAATATCAAACTTGAAGATGATCTAAAAGCTGCTCAGGATATCATTCAAGCACTTCAAGAAAATTACACTATAGCGAGGAATAAAAGAAGAGAACTTTGTGAGAAGATGTAGAAAGAGGGAGATGAAAAGGAAACTCTTAATGATCTGGTAAACAAACTAAGACAAGAGATAAGTACAACACAGAATGAGATGCAGGATATGACTATGAGATTTTGCAAAGAAATTGAAGATAGGAAGAAAAATGAAGAAGATTTGACTAGAAGATTGAATGATGCTGCAAATGAAAATACAAGACTTAGTTATGAAAATGATATGTTGAAGATAGATCTGATGCACACACAAAATGAATCAAATGAACTTATGAGACAGAAAGAAATCTTGGAAAGAGAACTGACTACTGGAAATCAGCACAAGGAGAAATTCAAGAAAAGCTCAGAAGAACTTGGTGACATGCTGAAGAATCAGAAACCAAATGGTGACACTAATGACCTTGGCTTTGAAGCTGGTGAAAGCTTCGGTACTGCAAACACACATGATCATAGCAAACAGGTAAGACAACCTACTGCTTATAAATTTAATGGCAAATGCTTTAACTGTAACAAGTATGGTCATAGAGAAAATCAATGTAGATCTAGAAATTATCAGAACACCAATACACCCACTAGTCAATGTTCTAAATGAAACAAAGTTGGTCATAATTCAGAAAATTGCAGAATCAATGTAAGATGATATGTTTGTGGAAGATTTGGACACTTATCTAATCAATGCAAAACAAACACCAGAATACGATATGGGAAAGCAATTCAAAAAAACAATGTGACTTGTTATGTCTGTAACAAGATTGGACACATTGCTAAATTTTGTAGAAGCAAGTCCTCATTGACAAATAACAAAGGTCCTAGTTTGAAAGGTAAAGAAAAGGTTGAAGAGGTAAAACAAGAATTCTCAAAACAATGGATCAGAAAATCAGAACTGAATCTTGATGGGAATACTCCTCCATAGGCAGACCAGAGTAACGCTCCACCGACAAGAGACTCTTCATCTAATTGAAGGGAAATCCTTTTGAGGGTTTAGCAACTAAATGTAAAAACATGCTATTATTCCCTCGGTTGATGGTGAGAGCTTGAGATTACTTCTTTACCGATAGATAAGTTAAGTTGTGACTTAACCAGCAAGCATTAAATGTGGCAGGTGAAGAAAATAACATTATAAAACAAGTGTTTTGGCTCCATTTTCATTTCACCAAGAATTCAAATCTTCGAGAGCGCGAAAATCCTGAGCAAAGGCATTCCAAGCAAAGAAGCTAAGCAATCTATCAAATCTTTCATCCCTAAGGCAGATTAAGGTATTTATAGCTATGGCATCCTCATCTACTCCTGAATTTACTGCAAACCCTACTATTGTTGAAGTTATTAAATGCCCTAGACCTGTATTCCAGCTAGTTCTAAAAATTGCGAAGAAAGATGATAGTTTAGGTGCATTTTCTCAAATACCTAAAGGGGTTGTATATGCTGAAGACCCTAGAATGTATATACACTGTCATATTGATGAACTAGGTGACGAGGAAATTAAGAATATGTATGAATCTGTGATTTGTGATGAACCGAGAAATGTCAAACTTGAACACAAGATAATAGAAACCCTAGGTTTTACAGAAATCCTTAGTATCCCGAATTTTCCCAAGGATATCGTAAGAATTGTGCTAAGCAGGGTTCATGGTGAATTCTTTTGGTTGGACTCTATTCACAAGATTACTAAAGAAGCAGTAAAGGTTGTGACAGGGTTACCCTCCATCGGCAACAGAACTAACAAAACTAAGAAGGTCTCAAATGACATTGTAATAAACCTAACTGGTGCAACATTCGACAAAAGGTCTCTAAGGGTAAATGATGTAATGGATATCAATGTCAAATTTATCAGCATGATCTTAGCTAACAAGACCACACATGCAAGTCGGTTAAACTCAGTTTCTAGCCTATGCATTAAAAGTACCTATGATATGGTAGATGATAATGCAAGGATAGACATATGTGAATGGCTTAAAGATGAACTGATTGATAATGTGGGAAAGATAAAGAAAGACAAGAAAGGAACATTTAGATTTGGAAACCTACTTGTTTGTCTGATGCTATATATAACCAAACAAGTACCCGGTATTGGCACCAAAGATTTTGGATATGATATACCAGTAGGAAAACAACTATCAATATTACTAAACAACATGGGAGAGAATAGGGAAAAGAACTTAAATGAGTATTTTTAGGCATTGAAAGCTCGAATGAAAACAAGAGTAAGGTTATCACAAGCTATTGTAGATAAGTACCAGAAGGAAATTTGTTTTGTAATAAACAAAGATGAAATTTTGATGGAGGCAGTTGTTCCTAGAACCATCTGGGTCACTGAAATGGGGTATGAGACTGATGACAACATAATAGAAACCTATGCAAAAGCCCTCCTAGAAGCTCCTAAGGAACTTGAAGAAGAAGTATTTGGCAATGCTAAAACTGTAGAAAGTCAATTCAATCAAAGAAAAGAGTTAAAAATGTTGAGGCAACTGTTAGAAAAGGAACCCAGTAGGAAAAATCTATTAAAGAAGATGTGTTAAAGCAAACTGGTATAACTGAAGGTGAATTAGAAGCAAGCCAACCAAAAACACACCTTTCACTGATAGGAACTTCCTCAGAAAGTGATATGCCTACAGTATTCAAGAGAGTTGAGAGGAAGAGAAAACCTTCACCAACACCTTCTCCTATACCAAAAAGACAGAAGCAATAGGCAGTAAGGCGCCCAACGAAGAAATTAACCTAAAGAAAAAGAAGTTGACTCCTAAGAAGAAGTCAAAACAATCTATAGCTCCTATTGATAAATTACTGGATGAAATTACTGAGGATGGCAAGTTGAAGAATATCAGCAAACTCTATAACACACTATCTGCTGATGAAAAGGAGAAAGTAGAGAATAGTGTAATATTACACTTAGATATTTTTAAGAAATTTTTTATGCAAGTTGTTGATGAAATACCGACAGATCTATACAACAGACTAGAAGCTAGAAGATTAGCTATTGTTGAGCTTGATAAGAAAATAAAGATTGAAAAATTACTTGCTGTACATCTTGTTAACTCACCTAATGAGATAGATCAATTAATCTCTGAGGCTAACTGGACAGTATTTTCAACTGCTCACCGACATGTAGCACTAATGGTAGGAAGAGTGAATCAGATAACAAAGGAAACAATAGATGCATGGGATATATTCCTAGTAGAAAAAGAAAAACACGAAGAGTATCAAAAGCCTAAAACCTTCAAGGTATACCAAAAGGATAGGGACAAAGGAAAAGGCAAGGTTGGTGGACCTCCCAGTATAAAGATAACAGACAACTTACCCCCTCCGCCTCTAGATACTCCACTAGTAGACACTAGTGAAAATCAACCGGCAACAAAGAGTATGAAGACAACACATGAGGACACAAATCCTGATTCTGAGGTGTTGTGCACAATGAATATTGACACAAAGGAAGTCAACATTGTGGTTGATAAGGAAAAAAGTGAGAAAAGAGATGTGGCAATTGAGCCACCGGTAGAAGACACAATAGCTGAGACAAATGTTGAAGATACAGTTGGAGACATAGAAATTGGGAATGAGCAACAAACTGAACAGACAATGGATACAAGAAAAACTGATAGCTCTGGTATTAAGCAACCGACTGAAAATATTTTAGGGGCAAGCATAGAGAAACCGGTAGAAAATACAATCACAAGCAAGGAAACCAATAGTGGATACCACTGAAAAATCATCAGAGGCACTATCAGAGAAACCATCAGTAGAGAGAACAAAGAAACAGGAAGAACAATAGGTTCATTCTCAAGTACATTCAGAGACAGTGCCACCAGCTACAACTGAAAAACCTAAACCTTTGGTAGCTGAAATGGAGACATAAACCGATCCTCCAGTAAAAGAGGAAAGCAATGCTATTATCACCACTGGCGGAGTACAAATTGTGAAGTCAGTTGGATAGACATCCAGAATCTCCATGTTTGAATTTAGACCAATAAATGTGAAAGAGGTACTGCTAGATTCAATTGAGAAAATAACAGATTGTAATGTACTAGCATATAAGGCTATTGATGACACCATACCAATTTTGAAGATGATAGCTCCAAAGTGTAACATAGACAACAAAGATTCTTTGAACCAATTAGACACATTGTCTAAGTATATAACTAGTAATCTAATAACATTGGACAAAATAAATAAGGATACATTTAAGGAGGGATTGATAAAGGAAAAAGAAAAATTCTTTGAGGATATAGTTAAGAAGAACAAGGGTGAGATGGACACTCTTTTATCGGAACTCAATGAAATCATTTTTGACTTCAAGAAACTATACAGGGATACATGCAAAACGGATGTATTAACAAAAGGTCTTGACAAAGAAATAAGAAAGATACAAGATAAGATTAATAATATTGCTGACAATCTGATTGGGACATCAAATTCATTTTTGGAATTAGAAAAGAAAATTGCAAAGCAAGAAGAGAAAATCAGGAAACTAGAAAATGAAAAACAAAGAATAAAGGCCAAAGGAAAGGACTTAAAATGTCGACTTAGTCCAAGATTAGAGTATCTTATTTCTTTGAGAAAAGAAATATTTGAGGCTCTGGTTCTTGGACTAAAGACACTGGAAGAGCAAATGCACATATTCACCGGTACAGTGCAGAGAACCCATGAGGCTATAAAAGATAGTAAAACATTCAGCAATGACATCATTTCAATTTTGATAGATATTTTTCAAAGTTTAACCCACTAGTTACAAGAAACCAGGCATGACTCCACTGATAGTGATTGACAACCTTTGTCATTGATGTCAAAGGGGGAATAGAGGCTATGAGAAAAATGATTAGCAAATGGCTCATCAGCTCAAGGGGAGCTCATATTTTTTTGGTAAGAGAATTCTGGCAAACTCATTTTTGGATGACACTTTTTGGATTTTTCTGATGAGTGTTGCCATCAATGCCAAAGGGGGAGATTGTTGGCAAATGCAAACTCCAATGAGAAATTGTAGGTGATTGAAGGTTTTGTCATTGATGGCAACCTTGCAATCATATGATACCAGTAAGACAATATATCGACACCGACAGTGATAGACTCTATACCAGTACATAGGACACCGACAGACAAAGGAAGGATACTGGCACCCTGGCCGACAAGAATTTTGTTTATAATGTATTTTGTAATTAATTGTAAAATCATTATAAGCCGACATGGCGAGTCGTAATATTACTCATATTTGTATGAGATCATTGTAGAACATTTTGTAATAGCGTGATAGGTGAAATAAGGCAGACCTAATATGCAAATTATAGGTTAAGCGTTTATGTATGAAGTAGAGCTAAAACCGGTACTGGATCTAGCATAATAGATGCTAATTTGAAGCAGTAAAAGACATTGGATTTGTATAGTCTATTTTGTAAGTTAGTGTGACTTCTTATTTTGTATTTGAGTAGTGAGCTCTAGGCACTTATTCTTTCTGCATGTGCAGGCCCCTATTGTAAGAGTAATATTCACTTATTGGCCAGTAAGAGAATATTGTGGGTCACAAATCCCACCGAGGTTTTTCCCACACCAGGTTTCCTCATTAAACTGCTCTATTATGGTGTTCTTTTCATGTGGTTGTTGTTATCTTTGTTTGCTGCATTATTTCTGTTTTACCGGTATACTGTATTGATATGTTTTACATGTTTTAAATCAAGTAAATTATATAACCAGTTAGATACTGATTCACCCCCCCTCTCAGTATCTTTGGGAATCATAACAAAAACAAAAATGTTGTTAATGATGGGGTAGTTGATTCCAACAATGTAAAGTCTAAACAACCAATGTTGACTTTATTAGGTAACCCACCATCCAATAATGATCAAAGAAGTGCCAATCAAGACACTAACACTTATGAACTCAATACCAACCAAGGAGCTTCAACATAAAACAACAACAACAATCACCGAGCCAACAACAACAACTACTGAGGGAACAACAATAATAATCAAGGGGGCAATGCTAACACTCCACCTCCCCCACATCGAAGAACATATACACCATTAGGACAAACCTTAGAATCGGCATTCCGAGAACTATTGGAAAATAAGATCATTACATTGCCAACCACAAGAAATTTTCAACCCCAAGTCAAACCACCATGGTGGAATGACTCACATTATTGTGATTATCATCGAAACAAGGGGCATAGAATAAATGATTTCATGAGGTTGAAAAACCTAGTTCAAGATATGATAGACAAGGGATACCTAATAATCGTTGGACATAAAACCAATGATGATCATGAGGCTTTCAAAAATCCTCTTCCTAATTACGACAAGGGAGGAGAATCAACGCTGAACAACAACAAACAAGCCCGCATCAATTACATATACAATAGCATCCTAAATCACATATCAGCATATGACAATCAAGTGACTGTCATAAAAATCAAAGACAAACAAGAACATGCACTGGTAAATGTGACAACGTGAGCTCAAAAATATGACTTGAAAGGGAGTACATCAAAAAGAAGCACTATCCCCAAGATTCATTATAACTTGGTTGACCAACTACAAAGGACACCCACTCAGACATCCATATTAGAATTGCTCAAACTTTGACCAAGACACAAGGATATATTGGAGCAAGCTCTTGTAAAAAAAATGGTTCCAAGCCGTGGTGGCACATATGACGGTGCCACATAACATATCTTTTTCCGAACACAATGACGTCTCCTTGAGTCATCTGCATAACACCCCACTACATATCGAAGTCTTAGTCTATAAACATCGAGTAAAAAGAGTATTAATAGATGGAGGAGCCGACGTCAATATATGTACTTTAAAGCCTATCTATGCATTGGGATTCTCTGAGCAAGCTATTGATCCTAAAAAGAAAATCACTATCAAAGCCTATGATGATGAAGAAAGGTCATCTGAAAGAAGTATGATACTACCCATTCGGGTAGGTCCTATTAAAAGAGATACAATGTGCCACATCTTGGACATAGACTTGGCATACAACATACCCTTGGGTCATCCTTGGATCCATGAAATGAAAGTAGTACCCGAACCAAGGGAAAACTCCAAAATGCAAGGTTAGATTGAATCAATGACAAAGGATATAAAACAATCAAAAGATCAAAATATAAATCAACCTCTATACCTTGCCAAGAGAGGATTTTGTTGTTCCTCTTATTTTGACTCTTGTTGAAGCCAAGAACATGCCTCTTCCTATCTTGATATGATTGGTCTGATAGGAATAATATGGTTGGCTCTCCAATATTGTGCACAAATGGAATATGATGGATGGATGAGATAGGATGGATTGATGACTAAAGGATGAAAGGGCTAAGCATGGATGAGTGCGAATTCTGGCATGGTAAGGGTATGAGGATGATTTCTGGGCACAAACTACCAGTATGGATTTAGTAAACTTGGAGATGACATATGAGGGGATGGACTCCTCAATTTATAGGAAGAGAGGAGGAAAAATGGAGGGCTAGGATTGACCCAAGACGGAGGGTCGGGATTACTTGTGAGCCCACCCAAGTCCTAAGAGGAGATGACAAGACAAGTGTGGAGACAAAGAGATATGCCTTAAAGGCATTTCTTGTCTCCACACTCCTCAAGGCAATGTGCCTAGGGAAGAACAAGGAGTAAAATATTCGTTGAGAGAGAGATATGAAGAATTAAAAATTATTCAAAAAGGATGTTCAAGGGGATTAGAGGAATAAGGAGGAATTAAAAATTCCTTGGAGGATGGGATGCCTAAAGGAGTGTGAGATATTGAAAATCTCACAATCACCTAAGAAAAGATCATTTAAGGAAAGTGGTTGGGTGGAAAGGACAAGGAGTTGACTTTGTGGCTAATCATGATGATTAGCCACTAGCAACTCATTACGAGAGGGATTAGAAGAATGATTAGGTGAGATTAGGGTAGGTAAGATTTGTAGGAGGATTTGACTAGTAGAGAGAATTCATGCTAAGTGAGTTTAGGGAGCTTCTAGAAGAATTCATTAGGTAAATGATGGATTAGGCAAAAAGGTAATTTGTAGGAATCACCTAGATTAATTAATTAATTTCAATTAATTAATTAAAAGGAGGAATTTGAGGAGACTCAATATTAAGGATTTTTAGAAGAATAAAGGTGGATTGATTTATTAAATAAATCAATCAACAGACTATAGTGACAACATTAATTACAATCAATTAATATTGAGGAGGAATTAAAAATTGGTTATTAAAATAATTATTTCTAAGTGTCTACATTTTGCCCCTCTTTAACGCAGCGGCAAATTTGACTGTGGGTAAAAGATAGAAGAAAAAAGAAATAGATGCCCCAGTGTAAAGCATGGAAGGTGTATTTTTTTAAATTTTTTTTGTAAAAATTTGACAAAAATCTCTCGAAATGAAGAAGGAAGAATTTGGGTTGAGGAGATAAGTGAAAGAGAAAGAGGGAGCAGATGTAGAAAAACTAGAAGAGGAAATAGAAGAAGAGAGACCACAGAGGGAATGGGCCCTCAAGGGGGTCCATATAATCCACAAAGGGCCAAATGAGGAGTCATTGTTACACACAAGCCTTGGAGCCAATCAGAGCCTAGAAGGAGAGAAGGAGAGATGGACCGCATTCCCACATGTGAGCATCACACTGAGAGGATCCGACGGTATGACAGACCCATAGGCTATGGACCACCAGTATGTAGGACTATCCTAGTTTGTGGATTTTTAGGTTTAGGGTAGAATTAGGGCTTAGTTTAGTGCCAAAATTAGGTGAGGCGCACACGCTGATTGTCATTTCAACGCGTGCACCTATGGGGTAGCACGAGTGCTTGTGGGTGAAAGACAGATAGAAAGATTTTTGGAGGGGAAAACTGGTGTTTAGCGTAGGCACTCATGTTGAAGGAGTTTCTAGGTAGGGGTGGGATAGGCTAGGGTTTCTGTTAGTGCATGTGCTTGCAAAATGGCATGAGCGCCATGATTTTGGCACGAGCACGGAGTGAATCAGCGCGTACACTAGGGAAAGAATAAATTAGAAATAGGTTTAGAATTTTGGGATAGGTTGAGGGTATGGCTGCACCCAGAGGGTATAATAGGGCTTGAGGACATGGAATAATAAATTATATTGTTGGATGCAGGCTGAGTTGGGGCCATTGAGTTTGAGGGAGCATTGGCCCTCTACCATAAGTTTATATCGATAGTTGTAGCCAAATGAGTTGGAGGTCTTAGCTGCTCTAGGATTGCATTTTGTGGATAGGTGGCTGAGGATACGAGCTCATACTGCGATGATGACGACTTTAGTTGAGAGGTGGGATAGTAGATATAACACCTTTCATCTACCTACTAGTGAGGCAATAGTGACTCTTCTCGATGTATGGAGGATCTTGAACATCCTCGTTCATGCTATCATCCCAGAGTACCATTTGGATACAGCAGATTTTTATCTTTGGGAGGTTTGCGAGTATGAGACCCTACCGATGCTGGACAGGAGTGGGATGCACTTGAGTAGGGCGATGGGTATTCGGCATATTCCTTGTGGTACTGGTGATTTGTGGATTTTTTAGCAGATGGATTATACCGGATCTCAGAGGGCATGGATTTCCTGTTGGATGGAGAGGGTGTCTTTATTTCATGGTACATGATGGCATGTAGTATGCCTGGGGAGCCACAATGTTGGCTTAGTTATATCATGATATACATCTGGTGGTGTACAGGGAGTATGCTAGCTTGTCCATGGGAGTGACACTTCTCAATATCTGGGCTTGGGAGCATATTGTGGTTACTTGGCCACTAGGTGTATAGGATAGGTGGGGCCGTCAGCCATATGTAGATAGGTACAGGGGGCTGCTGCATTACACCTGGATAGGGTCTGTATGGTTTTGGCACTGGATTCTTGATGAGCTTATGCAGTTTACATGGCGGCTATTTTTGGGTTGTGAGAGATAGAGGGGGGATTGGCAACTATACTAGGCTGGAGTGGAGATGTGGATGTTTGGAAGGTTGGTATACAATATGGAGTATTATGCACCTTATAGAATAGTGAGACAACTTAGGCAGGCTCAGGACATAGTGGGAGACATCCCATTATATCTTGGGGCTCGACAATGAGTCCATTGGAGGGAAGGACCAATTTTCAGACTGTCACATTTGGTCTGGGATGAGTGGATGGGGTAGGTGAGGATCCGGGGATGATAGGTGGATATAGGAGTTAGTGGGAGGGGCACTTTCTAGTATGTCTTACCATTCATGGTGTTTTGGAGGAGGATGAGCTGTAGCCGGTAGTAGATCAGGTAGTCAGTGGGGAGGATGATGAACCAGGTGAGAGAGTTGTGGTTGGTGTAGGGCGTGGTGCTAGCAAATAGTAGAGGAGGGTTAGAGTTGTATGGAGGAGGGATCTCGAGGAGGCAGAGGGAGATGGAGGAGCAGTACTAGTAGGAGAGGCCATAGAGGAAGGGGTTGGTGGGGGAAAGGATGATGTACCCATGGATATTCCTAAGGCACAGGTGGAGGGTAGGGCAAGAGTATTATAGGTTGATCTTGAGAGAGTACAATATGAGAGAGAAACGACTCGGGAAAGGCTCCACAACCTTGAGGATGGGATACAAATAGAGAGAGCTACGAGGGAGAACCTGGAGGAAGAGGTAGAGAGGCTGTTGCGGGAGATAACAGATTTGACATAGAGCCTCCATACAATGAGGACATAGGTAGATGCTTTGAGGGAGGAGAGGGAGGAGTCTAAGAGAATGTTAGAGGAGGCACGAATAGAAATGGCTATTGAGGCCTTACAAGATGTTCTCTCTCAGCAGGATGATGAGCTAGAGGAGCTATGAGGTTGAGTACAGAGGGCAGAAGTAGATGTGATATGACTGTGAGGGGAGAGGGATGCAGCCCATCAGATGCTCGTTCTTGTAGGGCTAGGGCAGATGTACTCTCATATGATGCAACAAAGGGATAGGGCAAAGATGGCAATTCAGGAGGTAGGGTACTGTAGTGGACTATACCATGAAGTTGTACCTACGGTGTAGTGAGCAACCTCATACACTGAGAGTGTGCGATCCCATAGGACATAGAGTCAGCGACCCACACAGAGCCAGAAGACAGGTGGATCGGTGGGTTTTAGCCCACGTAGAGGAGGGGGGTGGAGAGACAAGAGGGGAGAGCTAGCTCCATTTTGTCTTGTGTATCATATTTTAACCCTTCAGGGTGATCATTGTATTATGACAAACATATTCATCTTTTTGAGCTTATATGCATATATATAATTTGTGGTGGCAGATGATGTGTGTACTTTATTATGATGGACTCTATTTATTATCTTTTGATGTGATGTATGGATGGTGATTATGGATATGTTGTGCTAACCTATTTGTGATGTAGTGTGGATGCTTATATATGTATGATTATGATATTTTGCTGACATGTTTATAGATGCAGGATGAGTGATCATGTTTTTGATGTGTATATATGTTGCATATGCAAATGTATGATGGATGTGTAGATGTAAATGATTTATGATGAATGATTAATTAGCATAGATGCAATCTAAATGAGAAATGAATGTAATGTCATTTATACAGATATTGCAACGTAAATCACCAATGCTATTAAAATGATGTGATCTAAATGAATGATGAAATGAATGAGTAATGTAATGTAACCTAAGTGGATGAATTAATGTCATCTATTATAAATGGATAATGATGTATGCAATGCAATCTATGTGGTAAACGTTTGGGAAAAATGAGAATCTAAATGAGTAGTGTAATGAAATGAATAAGTAATGCAACCTAAATAAAATCTTTATGAATAATGTCACCTACGTGGATAAAGTGAATGAATAATGCAAAGAGGGAATATGCTGATAGTAATACAATGATCTTAGATAGAAAATAGAAGAATATGGAAGAGTGGGGGGAGGGGAATTGAGGACTCCATGGGATTATTAGATTAGGACTTTATGGAATGATGGTGAGAGTTGTGCACAAAAATGTGGAGAGCCAACCTAGTTTGATATTGCCATGGGTAACCTGCACCACTGATTATAGGAATCAAGATGCCATGAGAAACCCAAGGCATGGACCGACTCATAGTCAAACGGGAATTCCTTACACATAGCTATACAAGTGTTGAGAAACACTAATACAAAGTTGTGGGTATGTGCAAGGAAACCCTCAAACACACTGATACCTCTTGTACACAAGAAGGTAAGTGTTGATAAACACTAGTACCAGGTCACCGGTTTATACAAGAGAGATCCAAAACATGCCATACTATGAAAATATGCCCTAGTATGCACCTATTGTAAACATACCTAGATATGGAAAATCTGGGCAGTCATAGATAGATGCAGTCGTAGGGCAAAAGATGCAAGTCTAAATGAAAAATCTAAGAAATCAAACAAGTCACTCATTTATGACTAACTGACACCTCTTTCCAAGAGTAGGATTAGGGTGGAGGATTAAGGTGCTAGATGAGGAAAGGATTCATCCCTAGGGAAAAGGACAGAGTGGGTGGACTTTTGGATTAGGAAAGTGATTAGATGGCCTTGAAGATTAACTTGTGGACTTAGGACTATTCTCAAGACTTCATGAATCTCACATAGAGGCACACAAGCTCAGTTTGATGGGACATTATTTATTCATGATTTAGGCAAAGACTCATCATCATATGCATGATTTATTCGAAGGTGGAAGGGGAGGAATGTTGCAATGGGTAGATTGGATAGTGAGGGTAACGGAGCATCGACCTGATAGACAATGGATCCAGATTATTTACCTTGGTGCCTGCATGGAGGTTTTCACCAAGGTACGTGCCCATAGTGCCATAAAGTGGTTTTCACTGATAGACGAATTGATTTTTTTTTTGGCATCACAAGGCGCCTGTTTGCCAGGTATTCACCAGAGTGACAGTCTTTTTTTAGGATCTTTTTCACATTTTTTATGTATTTTTCATGATTTTTTTATTTTTTTGATAATTAATGTCTTTATGAGGACTAGGCATAGAATCTTTTTAGGTGCATGATATTCATTGGATCATGTAGAGGATCTCCTTTAGGAGTAGCCAACTGATAGGCCCCTGATCCATATTTTATTGTGATTACATATGGTCCAATCCAATTAGGCTTGAACTTGCCTTTCTTTTCTCTTTCTTGAAGGTTTTTCTGATTCTCCATGACAAGATCACCAGTTTCAAATTCTTGGGTTCTGACCTTCTTGTGGTAACTCATGTGTAGAAGATACTGGTATACCCAGAGATGGTTCAAGGCCTTGAGGCACCTTTCATCTAACAATTCTAGCTCTTGTAGTCGAGCAATTCTATATTCTTCATCTGGTAGGATATTTTGTAGTAATACCCTTAGAGAGGGGATCCCAATCTCAAGGGAGAGGATGACTTTAGAGCCAAAGACAAGGGAATAGGGGGTGGTGCATGGGGGTGTGCAGATGGAAGTGCAGTAGGCCCACAAAGCAGGATGGAGTTGGAGGTGCCAATCACGGCCAATTTCATTGACTATCTTTTTGAGGATTTTTTATTAGGGTTTTGTTAGAAGCCTCAACTTGACCATTTCCTTGTGGGTATATGGGGTGGAGAAGCGATGTTGGATGTCAAATTTTTGGCAGAGTTCTTTGACATCCTGGTTTTTGAATTGTCTACCATTATCTGTAATGATAACTTTTGGGATGCCATATCAACAAATCAAGTAGTTCAGGATGAATTTGGATATCTGCTTACTAGTGGTGAAAGTAAGAGGGATAGCCTCTACCCACTTGGTGAAATACTCGGTAGCGGTGGTAATGAATTTTTGCTTGTTGGAGGATGAAGGGTGGATTTTCCCAATGAGATTGAGCTCCCACTGTGAGAAGGGCTAGGGTGTAATGAATGACTATAATTCTTATGATGGAGTATGGATCTTGTCGCCATGTTGCTAGCAAGGGATGTATTTTTTCATAGTTATATGCATCTACTTCCATTTTAGGCCAGTAATATCATGTTCTAAAAAGCCTTTTAGCCAAGGTGAGCCCACTAGAGTGTGCCCCATAGATGCCTTCGTGCACTTCACGTAGTGCCTATTCCACCTCTTGTTTATCTAAACACCTTAGGAGGGAACCATCAAAATGCCTTTTGAATAGGGTGTCTCCAAGGATGGTGTAACAAGCACATCGGCAAATGAAGGTTTGTTGTTGGGTTTTGGTAAGGTATGGGGGAATGGTGTTGTCTTTTATGAAAGCGAAGGTTTCTTAGCACCATGGGGAGTCGGGCCCAATGAGTAGACACACCATTTCAGACTTTGGTAGATCGTATGCTGGTATGAATAGTTGCTCGACCAAGAACACACACTTCTGACTATGTGTTGGCATTTGAAGGAGGGAGCCAATGGTGGCCATTGTATCTACAGCCCTATTGATTGTCCATGGGACTTGATCAAACTCGATCATTGTGAAGTGCTTCTTAAGGTCTTCAACCATGCTATGATAGGGGAGAAGTTTGTCATCTTTTTTTTGATATTCATCATTGACTTCTTTTATGACAAGTTGGGAATCACCATAGACTTGTAATTCCCTTATCTTCCATTGGTTAGCCAAGTGTAGTCCTTTAATGAGTGCCTCATATTCTGTGATGTTGTTGGTACATGCAAAAGTTATCTTGTATGGCTTTGGGATGCAATCTCCTTGAGGTGTGATCAGTAGTATTCCTACCCCCGCTCCATTTTGGGTGCAAGAGCCATCAAGATCGTATGCTGGTATGAATAGTTGCTCGACCAAGAACACACACTTCTAACTATGTGTTGGCATCTGAAGGAGGGAGCCAATGGTGGCCATTGTATCTATAGCCCTATTGATTGTCCATGGGACTTGATCAAACTCGACCATTGTGAAGTGCTTCTTAAGGTCTTCAACCATGCTATGATAGGGGAGAAGTTTGTCATCTTTTGTTTGATATTCATCATTGACTTCTTTTATGAAAAGTTGGGAATCACCATAGTCTTGTAATTCCCTTATCTTCCATTAGATAGCCAAGCGTAGTCCTTTAATGAGTGCCTCATATTCTACGATGTTGTTGGTACATGCAAAAGTTATCTTGTATGGCTTTGGGATGCAATCTCCTTGAGGTGTGATCAGTAGTATTCCTGCCCCCACTCCATTTTGGGTGCAAGAGCCATCAAAGTATAACTACCATGTGGAGGATGTGGTGATAGTCATAATGAATTTGTCTTTTAAATCTGCAAGAATAGGATGGTCACCTAGAAGTGGAGTGTTAGCCAGCTAGTCTGCATTGACTTGTCCCTTGATTACTTTTCTTTCAACATATTCAATGTCAAACTCTCTTAAAAACATGACCCATTCAATGGTTCTTCCAGTGAGGGCAACTTTTGACAAGAGATATTTAAGAGGGTCAATCTTAGCAATCAATTTTGTTTTGTTGTTTAGCATATAGTGTCAAAGTTTCTGTGTACTAAACACCAATGTCAAGCATGCTCTTTCAATGAGGATATAATTGAGTTCATACCCCACTAGTGTCTGACTAATGTAATATATGGCATGTTCCTTCCCTTGATCATATGTTTGTGCCAATAATGCCCCCAATTCCACTGTAGTAGTACATATGTACAAAATAAGAGGCTTTCCAAGGGTAGGAGGCATAAGCACTGGGGTTGATGCTAGATATTCTTTGAGTTTTTCAAAGGCCTTTTGACACAAGCAGTCCCATTTGAATTTTGTGTCTTTGCGCAACAAGTGTGCAAATGGATGGCCTTTATCTGCAAGTTGTGAAATAAAACATCTAATAGATTAGAGTTTCCCTTGGAGGTTGCACAATTGTCTGAGAGTTTTCGGTGGAGGCATTTCCATGATGGCTTTCACCTTTGTAGGGTCGACCTCGATGCCTCTATGAGAAACAATGAAACCTAGTAGTTTTCCTGATGTGACACCAAAAACACACTTCTTAGGATCGAGGCACAGTTTGTATTTTTCCAATCTTTCAAATTTCTACTTTAAGATAGGGATGTTCTCCTGTCTTTTCTTTGATTTGCCTAGCAGATTGTCCACATAGTCCTCCATAATTTTATGCAAGAGGTCATGAAAAATTATTGTCATGGCACGCTGATATGTGGCTCCAACATTTTTGAGGCAAAAAGGCATGACCGGGTAATAGAAAGTCCCCCATGGTGTTGTGAACGCAGTTTTATGTTGATCTTCGTCTGCAATCTTGATTTGATTATATCCAGAAAATCCATCCATAAGTGATAGCATCTCATGTCCTATTGTAAGGTCCACAATCATATCTATCTTGGGTAGTGGGAAATCATCTTTAGGAAAAGCCTTGTTTAGATCTCAAAAATTAGTATAGATGCGGATACCCCTAGTAGGTTTGCACAGGTGCAATGTTGGATACCCATTCAGCGTAGTCTATTGGTTTGATGAATTCTATGTCCAACATCGTTTGGAGTTTTACCTTGACCAGGAGTGCAATATGTGGATGCATTTTGCACAACTTCTATTTTACAGGTTTTGCATCTGGGTGGATAGCAAGATTATGAACCACCAAGTTAGGATCTAGATCTGGCATGTCAACATAGGACCATGCGAAATTTATTTTTGTCTTTGTGAGGAAATTGATGAAGTCTTGTTTCTCTTGCTCTATGAGGGACTTGACAATGAGCATGTTTTTTGGAATGTCTTCGGTGCCCATATTGATATTGTCTGTTTCCTCTATTAACAAATTTGGCATGTCTTGCAGAAGGTAACCAATGGTAGGGAGGTCAATTTCCTCATCCTAAAGTGCCTTTTCCTAGTTTTCACTTTCGGATACGCCCTTGGTTTTTTCTTTTTGCTCATCCAAAGGTGCCTCAGAGAGGTTTTCACCTAGGGAATCATGTTTTTTCTTTTTATTATCTTTTTTTGTGGCTAAGGGCATTGACTTGACTACCAAAGTATCCCTTTCATGTAGTTGAATACCATGTACTCTTTTGTAGTCTTCCAAATTTTGCATAGTCGGGAGAGTAATGAGAGCATTATCATTGGTGCATATATCTAAATTGGGTTTGTCTCATTGGCCCCAATCTATGAGTTCAGTATGGACAAGATGTAGCTCATGTGAAATGGGAGGGGTTATGGGGGTGATGGTGTTGATGTGAGTGTCAAAGAAGATGTCATTTTTTGTATTCATAATGCATTTTATGGAACTCCACTTTGTTAGAGTTTTTGATATCCAAAGAAGGACTTGAAGGGGTACTAGTGATAGTAATCTTAGGCACCAAGGTGTACCCCAAGCCTCTGTTGTACTTGTAGGAGATAGGATTTATTGGTGCTTTTCTTCCTTTCTGCTCTAGCCCCAAGCTGTGTCCTTTGTAACACATTTGTCAACTATAGCTGATGCTTTTGGATATATTTTTTTAGGTATTTTTGTTGGGTCTTCATCTTCTTCCCGATATAGCCATGAAGAGACATATGTGTTGAGGATCTCCTCATCAAGTGGGCCCCATTACTGAAAGATGGTATCTTTGCATTGTATAACTAGTTTTTGATCTTTTTTGAGTTCTTTTGGTTTGCCAAATGACTTAGGAGATAAGGGGAGGTTGTCTATTAATAAGACATCCTCCAATTTGTATTCTCCATAGCCATTATCTAGGACCTTAATTTGTGGGTCTGCTTGGGATGAGGTGGATGCAACATTTGATGTGTCAGATGGCCGAGTTGGCGAGGGTCTATTTAGTGGGCAATGATATTGATGCTTCCCCTCTAGGAGCTCACAATATTGAAAAGGTTGTGGATCACCTTTGATAGTGATCTTTCTTCTATTGAATAGGAATTTGATGTATTGGTGATAAGTGGAGGGTACATCCTGCAAGGAGTAAATCCATGCCCAATCGAGAAGGATCTTGTAGGGGAGATCAAGATCTAGTACTTGGCAAGGGAATTAACTTGTATGTACACAAATTGAGTCCGGATCCACCATCTATCAGGATACATTTGACCTTGTGTTTCTAGATAAGGGATTTGATGTGCAAAGGTTTATTATGGTCTTCATCTGCAAGAGCATCATTGGAAGTGAACACAAGGTGTTGCTGGGCGACAAGGTTTCCAATGAGAGCTTGAAATTGGGTAGCATTGATATTATCAAGTGTGTGTGTGAAAAGTGGACCTGTATTTGTAATACGGATTACACGACACTTCAATTAAGTCATAAAAATGCATGGTTAGTAAATCAATAATCAATGAATAATAAACCATTACAAAGTGACCCATTTCCTTCTAGTAGATGCGAGTTTAGATTTCTCTCAAATTTCTAAGCTATCTAGTGACTAGACAACACCTAAACGAAAGATTTCCAAATCTATATGAGCATGAATTCAAGCTAGATGGATGCAAGATTTAAGCTAGATGAATAAAAGATATGCAAGATTAATCTATCATGATTTAAGCAATATTAAGCTAAATGATGTAAGTAATATGAAATAATTAATATGAAATATCTCAATGCAAATTCTCAGTGAACCTAGAGCAAAAACAACATAATAACAATACATTCTCCAGGATTTTGAATGAGAGATGAGAGCTTGAATTTATAGAAAATTTAGAAAGAAACCAAAGGCTGAGATCAAATGATGATGAGCGGTCAAGATTTTCCAAGAGGAAGCACAATCCAGGTGAATTAATGTGATTGGATGCTTTTCTCAGTTTTTAAAGGAAATTGAACTAAAATTAAGATAAAATCAGAAAAAATTGATTTGTTCTCTATTTCATTCAATTTTGAGATTTAATTGTTTTAATTGTTTTCTTTGAGATTATTCATCAATTTTTAATTTTCTTTTTTCAAGATTATCTCCAATTGATTTCTTTTCTCAATTTTCAATTCTCTTTTGTCAATTAATTCCTTTTTTGATTTATTTCCATTTTTGAAGATTTGTGCTCATAATTTCCAATTCCTCTTTCTTGATTTGTTTCCTTTTTTGAAGATTTATGGCAAATTGATTTATTTAATTAAATCAATTTCTCTTTTTGATGATTTAATGGCAAATTGATTTATTTAATTAAATATGCTAGGATATTTAATAAAATATATAAGATAATTGCTTAAAATGATTTACTTGGAATGATTTAATTAATTAAATAAATATTTAATTAATATTGATTGATTAATTTTGTCATGTGACATTTGATGATTAAAGAATTAATTGTGTGCTCAAGATTTATTTAATTGCCTTTGGTTAGGACCTTGGTGATGTTGTCGAGATTAGGGGCTCATGGTTTAGATAGCCATTTTTAGGGTATTACATCGAGAATGTGAGACTCAAGGAGGGTTTGTTAAAAATTTTCCTTATGGACAGGGGAAGTCTTGAGAAGTTCTAGGATGGAGATCTATGCGGGGGTCTTCCCAAGTTGGTCAAGGAGGTCATATCGGTGGGTGGAAGACATGGGGGGAGGGTTTGGTGGAGGAGGAGCTCCCTGCACAGTGACTCTGCCTCAGTGGGTGGTTACATTGCAGTCATTCTGAGAGTAGGAGGCAGAAGGTGTAGCACCTTGAATGACTATCCTAGCAAGGTTAGGTCTTCTTTGGGAAGGGGGAGGGTTAGCTCCTTAGACAATTATCACATTGACATGAGTTTTTGCGGGCTCAATGCGACCTACTAGAGAGTCGAAGCCTGTTATGTGATTAGTGTAGTCATAGTTCATGGTGTTAGATGATGAGCCTTTTCCCTTATCATGTTTAGGGAAGGGTTCCTAGTACATGTTGAATTTGTCATTGCTATTACCAGGTTTTGCATTTGCTACCCCAATTTCACCCCTATCAATGAGATCTTGTATGTATATTTTAAGCTTCATGCACTTTCGTGTATCATGTCCCTTGATATGATGATATTCACAATATTTATTCTCATTATATCACCTAGGTTTGGGTTGATTGGGATCAAACAGGTGAGTAATCAGAAAAACCATTGTGCCTACTTGAACAAGCTTTTGAAACACCACTTCAATAGGCTCAGCAAGAGGAGTGAAGTCTCTTGGAGTCCTGTTATTAGATTGTGGTGGTCACCCCTAGATTGAGACATTGTTATGAGACTTTTGGGATTGATTTTGATTATTAAATTGGCAATTGGTAGTGGTGGGTTTTGGAGGAGCGGCCATGGTCTGGACCCATTTTGCATTAGTTACACCGTCATTGATTAGGTTCTTGTTTTTGGACCAAAATTTTGGTTTATCATTATGATAAGAGGAAGAATTTTAACTTGATATTTGATAGTGCTTCAAGGTTCCTTCCTCTAACAAGACACGTTCGAGGGCTAGGCCCTTATCTATCAATTTTTGGAAAGATTTAATACATTAAGATGTTAGAGGCCTTGATAGTTTGGGCACCAAATTCTTTTGAAATAATTCAATTTGGAATTTCTTGATGAGGTGTCACCATCTTTGCAAGAAGTTAGTGAAAGTTTATTTGGGCCTTTACTTCGTGTTACACAAATCCATCATGGAAACATCATTAGCCACGTTGTTGGCATACTGAGCCACAAACTTCTCTACCAAGTCTACGAAGGAGATAATGGAACCTCGCGATAAGGATGAGAATCATGCAAGGGCATCTCCTGTGAGACTCTTAGGGACGAGTCTTTGAAGGTAGAGGTCACTATAGGAGACTTCTTGACATAGGATGTAAAATTCCTAAACATGGTCGTGGGGGTCCCCTTTGCCCTCATACTTGGTGAACTTAGGTATCTCAAACCCTGGGGGGTAAGGTGCAACTGATATAGATGGGTCATAAGGATAATGACAAAATTCCTCAAACAAGTAAGGTTTCCCTTTGTTAGTCCCTTCTGTCATGTCCTTGATGATGTTTTTCATGTCTTGAATTTTTTTAATGAGGTCTTGTTGTGGATTTTGGACATGATGGATTGTGTTTGCTACTAGAATCAGATGAGTCATGGAAGGTGCACCGCTACTAATATATTGATTTGATGAGGAAGTGAGGATGTGAGATTTGATGACCGGCATCATAGGGACTTGAGTGATAGTTGGTTGCAACCTGCAAACTGTTGTGACAGGATTAAGTGAGGCTTGAATGAAGCTAGCAACATTGTTGATGTGGAGGTTTACGGAATATAAATATATGGTTCGGTAGAAGAAGATGGTATAGAGGCATGTTGGAGAATAGATGAGATAATATTTGATAGTGGTATATATGGTAAGATGGAAGAAGGCAGGATGGAGACCACAGGGACGGACACCACGGGTGCTATTGATTGGGGTTGAATGATTGGTGGGGCTGCAATTTATTGAGTTGGAATAATAGGTGTAGTAGTATGAGTGGGAGCAAGGTCACCTTGTGGTTGTTGACCAAGGGTGGATTTATCAAAATCAGGTGGGAGTTGAGCTCCATTTTCAAGGAGGGTCTTTAGAAGTGCACTAGGATTGTGTTCGATAAATTTCTCGAACATCTCTTCATTATAAGAGTCTGTTAGGAAAGTTTGTACTTCTGGAGAGAGTTCATCTTGGTCAACCATTTTAGGATTTTGTGGTTGATTTTGAATGCTAGGTTGAACACTTTGTGTAGGATCTTAATATAGGACACTAATGTCCTACATACCATATTGTTGTTCGGCCATGTTTTTGTTTTGAGATATAGTTGTGACCATACAAGAATAACCTTAGAAACGATTGAAGGAGGAGGAAATTTTTGATGAGAGGACTTATCAAGGCTCTTGGATTTTAGGATTTTAGTTTGATGAAAATGGATTTTGCTGATTGATAGAGTCCTTGGATTAGGACACAGATTTGATTAGGATTGCACCTTAGTCCTTGGATGGGTATTTTAGGTGTGAAATGTTGATAAAACTACAAGCGAGGTAATGACCAAGATGGGTAGAATTTATACCTTGGAATGATGATCAAAAGCCTTTTTTCCATTAAGGGTTGACTAATGACAGTAAAACAAAGACGTGAGATAAGAGTGTTGATTGAATCAAAGGATAAGGCAAAGGTACTTGGAGAGGATTCTTCTTCAAGCACACATCCAAGTGATTAAGGATGAGGTCTAAATGAAACTTAAAAAAGCATGCAACCTTAATGTGAGTTTAAATTGGATTAAAGGATGATTTGATTTGGATTTGAGAATTTATTTGATAATTGAAGGTGATTGATTTTATGATCGATTGATATGTGAAGTCCTTAGGAAAAGATTGAGGATGATTGATTGAAAAGGGATGATAGTGATGATTAGAAGAAATTTGGTGACTAGGCTATCCTTGGCATGAACATGACTCAATAGATGATTGGTTCAGATGGCAAGTTGTATGAAGGGATACGACCACCCTGATTTTGATGATAGTTGTTGTTAAAAGACAAACCTAAACCTTGATGGAGGGCACAGACTCTTAATTCATCACTAGCATCAAACTCATTGCTATGACCATGGATGTAATCATGGTAATGATGCAAGAAGGTCATATGTTTAAGCAAGAGTTTGCGGTTTGTGTACCAAAATTTCCAGCATCTAATGAGTTGTGTTTGTGTGAGCTTCTTCTTCTTGATAGGTCGGTGGATTGACTTCTTAGGATGCTTAAATAAATTGGGTTTATGAAACATGAGATGGATGGAGTTTCAACACAATTGGGACTTTGTGTGGATAGTGACTAGGATGTGACTTGTGTATGACTGTGATTGGAATAGTGACTAGGACCTTCACTTGGATGATTGTTTGTTTTTAGACAAGCGTTTTTGCAAAGTGTTGGAGGATAATGATGTGTTTAGTCTACTCTTGGCAAGTAAGTATCAAGCAAAGGAAACACAATAATCAAATTAATTTTAGCTCAAAGACACTCATGCTCATATACAACATTCTTAAGGATAGCAAGGACAATAGTCATTAGATCCCAATTTGTTTTTTAGTTATTCTTACCCAGAGAAGACACTTAGATGCTTGACCCCAGTGGCTCCCCTCCATGGCACTCACTTCTCTGGGGCAACCAAGCATCAATTCCCATGAAAGCTCCTCATGGCAAACTTTATGTCTCTACTAAGGGCCATAAAAATATGGGCAGCTTCGGAGGTCCAACCTCCTTCACTAATGACTAGAAGGTTTTAGGCCACTATGCACAATTTCTTTAGTATGGCTTCTCATTAGGATCTATCCTTCATAGTTGCGCAAGTGCAATTGAGACCTATAGCCCAATGAAGCACCAAGAACTTAGTAGTCACACAAGCGTGATTGAGATCTATAGGATCCTACAAAGCACCCAATGTGAGAGTGAACTCTCATATAGCCCCAACCATTTATTATTTCAATCTCAATGGCCTATTAGTTATAGTGAGTTGGGAAACCTAGGTCCGGGTGTACTCACTTGGGTCATTCCCCTCTCACTAGCTCAAAGAGAAACTTGGGAGGGCAGGCCATTAATGGTAAACATGCGATAAACATGAAAATCTTGGAGGGTCTGGATTTCTAATCATCTAGATAGATGAGAGAATAATCTCCTACCTTTACGCTTTTCAAAAACACAAAAGGCAATTGTTTATTTACATCGTAATTAGATCCAGATACCTAGTTAGAAAAAATAGACACAATGTTTGTTTGAAACTTGTAGGCAACCTGCTAAACCATTTGTTTAGTAGTTTTGTATTTTTCAAGTCTTGGACAATCGAAGAAGTTGCACGAATCACAAAAAAAAAATGCAATTAGTAGCTATAGGCTTGCAGAAATAGTGTACGCACTGATCTATAGTCAAGCACGCTGAAGCGCCTACGCAGGTGCTGAAATGTTTACATATGAACTAAAGAGGGTCGAAAGCAAAATAAAATATAGAATAAAAACAAATCAAACTATTGATTTATACCTGACTGTCGTGCTAAAGTGCCTGGGCACACTTGAAACACTTTCACTCGTGCTGAAACACTTGCACTCGCACTAAAGCACAACAACTAAAAAAAATTTAGTGGTTAGATCGAAAATTCAAAAAAAAATTAAAATTTTTAAAGTGGGCAGGATTTTGAAAATGGTCATGCTGGTATAGGTTCTTCCATGCTTAGACATGGGCATACATGCTGAAACGCAAGTGCATGCGCTAAAAAAGACCAAAATAGTTAGCAGAATTCAAAAAATGCAAAAAATTGAATTTGAGCAGGGATCCAGTAGAGCGCCGATGCTATTCGCAGGTCGCTCACGCTGAACTGAGAGTACTAAAAAAAAAATGACTAACTTGTAAAACCAAATAACCAAATTTTCCTCCTAGATTTTTTTTATTTCCTTAAGTGTTTTGACTGTTAATCAACAAGAAAGAAGTAGAATGAAAAATGAAGAAGACTGATAGATTAGGTTGGAAATTTTTTAAATCAAATGCGTTGTTCTAGAAATGCACATGCTAATTTGCAGAGTTGCATGGTAGTGGGAAAGTAAATTTAAATCTGGAATGCTCGCGCTAATGCACCTGCGCTCATGCGGATGTGCCTGTGCACACGCTAAAATGCCTTTCTCTCATGCTGATCCTGAGTCACTCGTGCAAATTTGTAGGCGTTCATGTTGTTCCGATACCTATGACTTGAAAACTAAAAAAGTAAAATAAATGTTAGATTTAGGGACGTGGGTCCCACCAAGCATGCCAAAATGAACAAAGGGAAAACTCCAAAATTCAAGGTTCGATGGAATCAATGACAAAAAATATAAAACAATAAAAACATTAAAATATAAATCAACCTTTATACCTCTCCAAGAGAGGATTCTCTTGTTCCTCCGATTCAAACTCTTGTTGAAGCCAAGAACGCGCCTCTTCCTAGCTTGATATGATCAGTTTAATAGGAATAATATGGTTGGATCTCCAATATTGTACACAAATGGAATATGATGGATGGATGAGAGACGATGGATTGATGATCAAAGGATGAAATGGCTAAGCATGGATGAGTGCAAATTTTGGCATAGTAAGGGTATGAGGATGATTTCTTGGGCACAAACTAGCAGCATGGATTTGGTAAACTTGGAGATGAGATATGAGGGGATGGAGTCTCAATTTATAGGAAGAGAGGAGGAGAAATGGAGGGCTAGGATTGATCCAAGATGGAGGGTCAGGATTTCTTGTGATCCCACACAAGGCCCAAGAGGAGATGACAAGACAAGTGTGGAGACCAAGAGATATGCCTTAAAGGCATTTCTTGTCTCCACAGTCTTCAAGGCTCATTGGGAAGACTTCCCAATGTGCCCAGGGAAGAACAAGGAATAAAATATTCATTGAGGGAGAGAGATGAAGAATTAAAAATTCTTCAAAAAGGATGTTCAAGGGGATTGGAGGAATAAGGAGGAATTAAAAATTCCTTGGAGGATGGGATTCCTAGAGGAGTGTGAGATTTTGAAAATCTCACATTCACCTAGGAAAAGAGCATTTAAGGAAAGTGGTTCAGTGGAAGGGACAAGGAGTTGACTTTGTAGATAATCATGATGATTAGCCACTAGCAACTCATTAGGAGAGGGATTAGAAGAATGATTAGGTGGGATTAGGGTAGATAAGATTTGTAGGAGGATTTGACTAGGAGAGAGAATGAGAGGAGGGAATTAAAAATTAGAAGAATAATGCTAAGTGAGTTTAGGGAGCTTCTAGAAGAATTCATTAGGTAAATGATGGATTAGGCAAAAAGGTGATTTGTAGGAATCACCTACATTAATTAATTAATTGAAATTAATTAATCAAAAGGAGGAATTTGAGGAGACTTAATATTAAGGATTTTTAGAAGAATAAAGGTGGATTGATTTATTAAATAAATCAATCAATAGACTATAGTGACAAAATTAATTAGAATCCATTAATATTGAGGAGGAAATAAAAATTTGAACAATTAATAAATTTAATTATGTCAGGAACTTAAAATAATTAAAATAAATATTTTTAAGTGTCTACAGTACCTTCTACGTATTGAATCAATGTCTGAAGTTCCCCTACAATGGATAAGAAATTTCAATATCAGCAGATACCAACCCTTTTCAGTACTACAATGCTATGGGGGTAGCTCAAGATAGCCTGGTTCCACACAACAGGGAGGCGCAAGCTTCCTCATCATCCAACCATCAAGAAGAACTCAAGTCCCTATCTATGAAATTCTAGCAAAAGATGAAAATAAAGGACCAAGGCATGGGGGAGTACTCTTTTGAACCCTTGTGTCTATCTAAGTTGCCACCTTCACCAAAGTCTTATGGACAACCTTCCACATCAAGACATTAGGCAGCACAACCCATCACAAAGTTTGATGGTAAATTTATCCAGATAGGCACACTAGCTGAAGAATCTAAAGATAAAGACATCCTTAGCTTGCTATACAAGGATGAGGATGAAATTAGAGTTGCTACCCTAGAAGTAGTCGTACCAACAGAAAAGTACAGAAATGGGTTCCATATCATGCAACAAATGGTATATAAAGGAAAAGGACCTATTGGACAGTGCCAAGAAGGCATCATAGAACCCATACAACCTCATTCACAATTTGCAAAGGACAAAAAAAGACTTGGGTATGGCCAACATGTTCTACCTATGCAAAAGCAAAATCACCATCAAAGATCTCAATGGAAAGAAAAGAAAAAACATAGCGAAGACTCATGGATAGAAGCACTAAACCAAGCAGCAGAAAAGACAAGGAAGGAGCAAAAACATGAAGAAAATGAGAAATGACAAGAAGAACTCGCTATTCAAAGGGAGGAAGCTTCTTATAAGAAAGTACATCATGTACAAGAACTTGATCAAACCAAGGCTAAGCCACAACCTAAGGAAATTTCTACCCAAAGAAAGGAAATGGTGTATGAAAAAATTCAAAGAGTACAAACAAGCATCGATCCCGAATCAGAGAAAGCTACTAAACTTGTATCAATTATCAGTGATGTTTTGTTACAATACAACATACCTATCAGATTCAGTGAAGTAACCAGGGACAGTGATTCTAAAACCGATTCCAATGAGTATGAATGGGATAGCTGTTTTGATGTTACTGAAGATATTGAGGTGGATACAATCCATGCATACACACCCATTTCTCACAAGGGACAAGGCTCAAGATCTTGATTGTTTGAATTTAGACCACAATATATCTATGAGGCTAGTGAGAACGAGGATTGAGAATACGAACAAGGCAGTGTCGAAGAGAATACCATCGAAGACCTCGAGAATATCATAGACCTCACTGATATCCCAAACAACTATGATAATGTCTCCATCATGACACTTACAGTAGCTAATCTTAACCTGCCAAATGACTCCTTACCACTCATATATCCTGATCTCATAGACTAGGATGAACCCGAACATCATGATATGCCAATATTCCCAAATGATGAATCAATTGTCCAATACCTATGCTCAGTCAATCCAGAAACATGCTCCACTAGTGAACCACATAACAATATCTTCAATCAAGGGAGTGCCAAGTCTCTCAGTCGTAAAAGTATAATAAAAAATGGATCTAATGGTGAAAACCATCTAATGGCAGTATTAGATCACAAAAATAAAAAAGTAAAAATAAAGGATGTATCTAAGGGTGAAAACCTCTTTGAGGTGCCTAAAGATGAGAGACTTGACACTCTTCTTAAACATTACCAGGAGAGGTCACCAATCTTGATTGAGCCAACTCAATTAATAAATATCAGCACTAAAGCAGTAGTAAAATCCATACATCTGGCAGAATCACTAACAAAACAAGAACAATTGGATTACATCCAATTCTTCAAAGAGAAGCAAATCAACTTTACTTGGTCTTATGCAGGCATGCCAATGATAGATCCAAATCTAATCATGCATAACTTGTCCATCGCTCCTGGAGATAAATCTGTCAAACAGAAATTAAGGAAAATGAATCCACATGTGGCATTATTGGTCAAAACAGAGCTGAAGAAGTTATTAGATGTCAGCTTCATCCCACCTATAGACTATGTTGAATGGATCTCAAACATTGTACCAGTTTGTAAACCTAACAAAAGCATCAGAATTTGTACAGACTTTAGGGATGTCAACAAAGCATGTTTGAAAGATGACTTTCCTTTTCCAAGCATCGACATTATTGTTGATCTAACAACAGGGCACACTATGTTATCCCTCATGGATGGTTTCTCTGGATACAACCAAATCAAGATAGTTCCAGAGGATCAAGATAAAAATGCATTCACCTATCCATGGGGATCATATTGCTAGAACGTCATGCATTTTGGCTTGAACAATACTTGTGTAACTTATCAAAGAGCCATGACAACCATCTTCCATGACATGATGCATACTTTCATGGAGGATTATGTAGATGATTTTCTAGCTAAATCATTCACAAGAGCTGAACACCTAAACATACTAGATAAAATATTTCAACAATTGGAGCAGTTCAATGTCAGATTAAACCCTAAGAAGTGTGTCTTTGGGGTCACATCTGGCAAACTACTAGGCTACATTGTACCAGAAAAAGGCATTGAAGTAGATCTAGCAAAGGTTCAGGCTATCATGGAGATGCCACCTACTAAAAACATCAACAAACTATGATCTCTACAAGGCATACTACAATCCATCAGACAATTCATCACTCAGTTAGCAGATAAATTTCTTCCATTCAATCATCTATTTCATAAAAATATACCTTTTAGGTGGGAAGATAAATGTGCAGAATCAGTCCACTCGCTCAAACAATATTTGATGAATCCACTAGTTTTGGTACCACCAATAGCAAGCAAGCCACTCATTCTCTATATATCAACAACAAAAGTATCATTGGGGACACTACTAGCACAAGAAGATATAGTAGGCAAAGAAAGGGTTATCTATTACATCAACAAGACTTTGAATGGATATGAACTCAATTATACATTCATCAAAAAGGCTTGCTTAACAGTGGTGTTTGCTTCTTAAAAGTTCCACCACTATATGCTAGCCCACACAATCAAGCTAGTAGCAATGATCGATCCTCTCAAATATCTACTTAGCAAAGCCACTCTCATGGGAAGATTAGCTAAATGAGTCATGATCCTAAGTGAGTTGACATTCAATACATAGAATGACGAGCTATCAAAAGACAAGCAATTGTAGATCAACTAGCAGAAGCACTGATGAGTCTAAACAATGGCTCTACTTTTATAAATTTTTGATATAATACTCCTACTTAGGCATTATAATTAGATGACATTTGGATTATAATGTTTTCCTAAGATGATACCTTTAAAGTGTTTTTGAAACTGGTTTAACCTATACCTAAGGGTGTCATATAGTGGTTAAATTAAATGATCTGTCTATGCAAATATCTAAAGTTAATTATAGATATGGTTTATGATATATCATGTTAGCATTAGTATATACACATGTTGTCGTGCATGTTAACATCTTGATGTAGCATCAGCAAAGGTGAGGAAAAGACAGATGGCAGTTCAAAAGATCATCAAGTGTGTAACCGCAATGCAGACCCAGTCAAGAAAATGCAGTTATGATTAGGATTACTGGACCAGTTCTTCAGCAGATTGATTAATGAAAATGTTTATAACTTCTCTTAGTAGATCTTAGATCTAGGAGGTGGTCATGCTATATTTTCTCAACTGCAGGACAGATGTTGTTCCGTTTTCCTCTATTGACTTCTTCTTCTTTTGTTAAATAAATTTTGTTCACCTATTCCATAGAAATGTGGGTAGTTAGTTAGAAGTTTGTTATAAGCTTTCCTATAAATAAAAGGGATCTCTCTCCTCTTAGGGATAGCAAAGAAAAAGATAGTATTTTGTAATACACAGTTTTCTAGTGTTATGTATGTATATTCCAGAAAAGATGAAATAAAGAGATCAAGTAATTTTGGATGATTAGATAAGTGAAATCTGAAGTTTTGGAAATACTCACTCAAGGGGGCCCACTTGGTCAGTAATCCTTGGTATGTTTTAAACTAGTTTTCATACTTTCGTTATAGTTGTTTTTTGCAGTTGTCTGTTCCTACAGCCATAGGAAATAGTTCCTATGTTTGTTCTTGCAGCCACAACAACAGAGTAGTTCTTCCTGCTCGCCAGAACTTTATCTTTTAATAGTAATTGTTTAAGGCAATTTCTAATTGTAGGATTAAGTATTAGTTTATTAGAGATTTTGTGTGTTTACTTTAAGAAGAATTCATTTCCTACAGTTATATAAAATGGTTGCAATATGAACTTGGTGCACATACAATGCTGGCCCATTTCAAGTTTACGTCCCTGGTTGATAACTAAATGAGACTTTACCACAAGAAAAGTTAGGTAATTAAGGATTTTCAATTTCTGAATTGTGTTTTATCACTTAGTTACCATTCTAGTTGGGAGGACCGACAAGCACCACTACCAGACCAACACCCACTACAAGTGAAATTTCCAAATATGGATGTGCTCACTATCACATTCAAGCAATGGACCTTATACTTTGATGGATCCTATACACAACATGGATCGGGTGTCGGCATCTTGCTTGTCACTCTAGAAATGCACACAATTCCAAGATCTTATCGACTAATGTTTCCATGCACCAACAATATTGCTGAGTACGAAGCCCTGGTAACACAAATCAACGTCAATGTAGAATGGAGAGTCACATAATTGAGAGTCTATGGGGATTATCAATTAGTCATCAATTAGACCAATGATGATTATCAAACAAAGGATGATAAGCTAATGCCCTACAAGTGCATGGTGGATGATTTCAAAAAGTACTTTGTGCACATCACTTTTGAGCAGATTCCATGGCTAGACAATAGGGCTACTGATGCAATGGCCACTATTGCCTCGCTTCTACAAATTCTAGATAAACATAATCATTATGAATTCCTGGTGGAGCATTTGTTTTCCTTGGCCTATGATAATTCAACATCCCAAGTCATCTGTGCCCTAACTGGTTCCGATTCCCCTCTATATGGGAAGATCTATGACTATCTCAAAAGAATACCCTCCCACTTGACCTATCTCGCAACCAAAAATGAAGCTTTATCCAACAAGCCGCTCACTATACCTTAACCGCTGACACACTTTACCACCGAGGTATAGATGGTACTCTTCTTCGATGCCTTGATCGTAACGAATCTGACTCTGCCTTACATGAGCTTCATGAAGGTATTTGTGGTACACATTCAAGTGGTCCTACTCTTTCCAAGAAACTTTTGAGAATGGGATATTACTAGTCGACAATGGAAAGAGATTCCTATCAATTTTCTAGGAAATATCCTAAGTGCCAAATTCATGGTAACCTCATACATGTGCCAACATAGGAGTTGCAACCATTCACCACATCTTGGCCTTTCTGTCAATGGAGACTCGATCTTGTGAGAAAGGTTCATCCTTCCTCATCAAATGGACATAAGTTCATCATCACAGCCACCAAGTACTTCTTTAAGTGGGTCGAAGCAGTCCTAATGACCATCATGAATAGAAAGAAGATCTCATCATTCATCTTCAACTATCTCATTTGCAGATATGGCATCCCTAGTTCCATCATCACAAATAATAGACGTCCTTTCAAGAATCAAGATGAACAATGCAATCAACGAGGATCATGCCAACATAAGAGCAAAAAAGAATCAGGATGTACAAGAGTTATGCAATCAACGAGGATGTCTTTGATTTTTAGCATTAGATCAAATGCGCATTAAGAAAGAAACAAGGATCATGGCAATCAACGAGGATCATATCAACATAAGAGCCAAAACATGAGAGGGAAAACATCAAGGCTCTTTGAACTGATTACAACTAAACAAAGATCATACTTGCAAGATGTTTTATGTGACAAAAATACATTTCAAATGGTTTTGATCTTTTGCTTATCATATCTCCTGAGCACCTCCAGGATGTCTCACGACTAGAGAAGCAAGAAAAGAATGTGATATTTTATTTGTCTACTATATGTGAGTGAAGCCTTTTACCATGCAAATTTGTCCTACAAAGAAATCAGGAGGCATATCGCTGAGGACGTTTCGGATTTGCATTGGCCTAAGGTTAAATCTTGTTTGATCTTGTTTGTTTAAGAAAGCAACACTCAGGTCATCTTGGTTCAATTATACCTCGACGCTTGTCCTATCTTGCAATATCAAAAACCATGTAAGTTATACTTAGGTCATTATGGTTTAATTATACCATGATGCTTGTATCAACTTTCAACATATCAAGGCCCGATGATGAAAAGAAAGGAAGCACTTGCAATTTGATCCAAACAGATGGCAACATTAGGGAATGAGAATGCATTTTAATCTTGCATTAGCTGCATTATCATTGTATATCATATCAAGCATTAGTTGCATTATCATGTTAATGTGCATATTAGATTGCATTTAGTAGCATGTCATTTTAATCATTGCATTTAGTGGCATATCATTGCATTTAGTTGCATCATCATATTTCATCGTTACATCCATCACATGCATATCTATCGCATCATCATGGAATCTTTCTTCAGCTTCATATCTTCATCATTTATCCAATTGTCATTTATCATGTCTTATACAAGATGTATCTTTTATGAAATTAGACGTTTTGATCATGTCTTATACAAGATATATCACCCCTGAAACCAGACATTTTGATCATCTTTGTCTTATATAGGGGGTGTCATTCCTGAAACCAGACTTGATCTCAATCTTATCAATTCTATCAATCTAATCACTCTGATCAATGTTATCAATCCAATCAAACCCATGCATGGCATCAATCTATTCACTATTCTATCTTTCATATAACATTATTCTTCTTTCAAGAGATCCTTCATGCCCTTAAGGCATGAATGATCTCTCTAGGGGGCATCATCATATTAGTTTCATATTGACATTGGTTCTATCATCAAATTTCATATCGAAATAATTTTTCATATTTGGGGCATCATATCAACATTTTGGACAAACAACATCATATCGAAAAAAAAAAATTGATAACAAATTAAGCATTTTTCTTTGAATCAACATGTGGTCACACGTTACTTCAAAGAGGGGCAAAATGTAGACACCTAAAACCTGCACAACTAATTAAATGAATTTATATTTGTTTAATTACCTTAATCGGCCAATTGACTAAACTAAGGTTTAATCAATATCCCTTTTCTTCTAATCAACCATTAATCAAATTAAAGATTTCATTAATTCCCCCTTTCTTCTATCTAAGCCATTTTAATGAAATTCAACATTTAATTAAATATCCCCTTTTAGCCATTTTAATTAAATTCAACATTTAATTAAATATCCCCTTCTAGCAATTTTAATTAAATACAATAGTTAATTAAATATCTACTTTTAGCCATTTTAATCAAATTCAACATTTAACTAAATATCCCCTTTTAGCCATTTTAATTAAATTCAACATTTAATTAAATATCCCCTTCTAGCCATTTTAATTAAATACAACAGTTAATTAAATATCCCCTTCTAGCCATTTTAATCAAATTCAACATTTAATTAAAACCCACTTTCCCATTTAATTAAAAATCACTATTTCCATCACCCCACTTGCATTTTACAATATCTCCAAGTTGCATCTCCTTTTGGCTAAAATAAATCTTTTATTTTATCTAAAAAATCCTATTTTCCTCCACCCACTTGCATTTTCCTACAAATGCAAGTTGCACCACAATTTTAAATAAATAAATTATTTATTTGAAATCCTATTTATCCCCACCCACTTGAAATCTTTAATGACTTCCCTTAAAGTCTCCAAGCCTTTAATGGCTTCCTTCTAGAGTCTTCTCAAACCTTTAATGGTTTCCCTTAAAGTCTTCTTAAGCCTTTAATGGTTTCCCTCAAAGTCTTCAAGCATTTAATGCTTTATCCCCCTTTTTCTCATTTAAATAAATTAATATTTATTTAATTAAAATACAAAATTCACATTCACATTTAAATAAATTAATATTTATTTAAATATCTATCCAAATGCAAGTTGCATTCATTTTAGTTGAAATAGATTTTTTTATTTTAATTAAAAATTCCTATTTCTCCCACTTCTATTCTCCTACATTTTCCATTAACTTCCTAAGCATTCTTCTAGAACCTCTAAAAACCCACTTAATTAGTCTAATTATTCTATTATGGTCACATCCCTAAATTCTGGGGAAGTCACTTCTAATTTTGGAAGAAAGTCTTCTAAATGCATTTAAAGTTTTATCTTTTCAACAAGATAACTTTGTTGAGTTCCCCAAATTTGTAGGACTCTCACAAAAGTCTTGAAGGTTATCTTTCTTCCAACAAGACAACCTCCAAGGTCTCCAAAGAGATTTTAATGCTCTTACAATACTTCACATTTTCAACACATTGAGCTTTGCACAATATTTTGTCCATTGGGCAATATCTTTATTCATTGGATAAAAGCTTTATTCCATGAATTTGCCCACATGGGATTAACCATTCAGTCTTCTAAAGCATTTAATGCCTCCTCCCTCTCCTCTCAAGAAATCTCTTGATAACACTTGTCAACATGGGATTGAGTTGAAAATCTCACATGGATTGATAACTTTCAATCTTGACCCTCTTTAAGCCAATTCAATCTTGGCCATCCAATTATCCAATTCTTCTATAAATAGAGCCCATTTCTCCTTCAATTCATATCTCAATCTTGTGCATCTAAATTATAGTCATTTTGTAGGTTAAGGAGCTCATCTTGTCTTCAAGCATCCAAGCCATTTAGCATTAGCATTAGCATTTTAGCTTCATTTAAAAATATCATCTTTGTAATTGCGTATCATCTCATAGTATTTTATACTCATCTAGTTTAATTAACTCATCTAGCATCATCTAATCTTCAATTTGGAATACATTTAACATCTTAATCATCTAGTCTTGCATATTGCATCCTATCTTCTTCCAGGTTGAAGACCACATTTTTGGCATACACGAACCATTGAGGTTAATGTCCATCAAACTAGAGGAGGAGATGAAATCAACGAGATCACTCATACTCTTCGAGTAGTCCTCACAACCACCAGCTTTCTCAGAAGGGTATAAAGGGGAGTCGAAATCTCCCGCAATGAGACAACACAGAGTGGACCAAAGTCGAGCTCTAGGGGACCTAAACATTAACAAGGTACCATTGGAGATTGGTTCAAAGATCTTTCATCCTGACAACTAGACAATTTTTTTTAGAGTGAATCAATGAGACTTTAAAAAAAGTAGGGTTTCAAAGGGTGGCAATTCCCCCAGAAGCACCATTAGAGTCACGGGTTAGGAAGGAGGAGGCAGCCCAAAAGGAGTTAGTAGCCTTCTGAAAATTCTCCTTATTTATTTTAGTCTCTTGAATCATTAAAATATCCACCTTTTGATCCATTATCTTACATCTTAACATATGTTATTTTATCGGGCTATTAAAACCCCGAACATTCCATGAGAGGACTTTCATAAAAAGCAAAACTAGAAAAACCAACTCTACCCACCTGAATAGAGACAGACCCAACACCATGGAAATTAAGTTTTCTTCTTTTTATTTTCTAAAAACCCTTCCAGGGTTGTCTGTTTCCCTATCGCTACCTCACATTCTGCATCCTTTTGTGTACTATCTCTCAAAGAAGGTCATCCAGTCTTACTATTGCCTTCCAGATCTGCTTTTTTCATCTTTTTGTTCTTAGTGGCAACTTGTGTCCACTCTTTCTCTTCCTTGTCATCTTCAGTTAGCGATAACTTTGACTTTGTTGGTGGAGGGGTGGAAGAGAATCCCAGAATGTGTATATTTTCCTTAAGGTTACCAAACCCTCCATGGTTTTTCTTTTTAGGGGTTAACATCAAGTTTTCCTGATTAACATTCTCATTATTTTGGGAGAGAAAGTGAACACTAGTAGCAATAACTGAGAACATGGAGTAGCTTTCTCATTCTCCTCATGTCCTTCCTTCTGGCTTAGGTCAATAAACAACTCACTAATCCCTGAAGTCTCCATGGCCAAGTGACAATCCTTAGGAGGATTCATAGGTAGTGGAGGGACTTCATAGGTCACTGCAATCATAGAGGAGGGCGTTGTGGGGTCATCAAGTTGCTTCTTCTCATCCTTAAGAAATTTGTTTTCAATCTCCTAATTGGAGGGACCATCCAACACCATGGGGGCTTTCACTAGATGATTCTCAATCTTATTGCTTTGGTCCTCTTCCAGAACCTCCATACTTTTAGGGCACAGTTGTTCATGATTGTCATTTCTTCTATAGGCTAAACTAATATGCCCAAAATAGCCACAAATTTGGAAGAAGGCTTTGACATTCTCATACTCAATAGGTTGAACCCAAGAGCCTATCTTAGACAGGAGGGTAACCTTAGTAGACATCATCAAGTTGATAGCAACATTAACACAATCACGTGCAAATAATAAACGGGATTTGCATTGTGTAATACTATCAATAGCAAGGAACTTCCCAAAGGAGTTCACAATCCCTTTGAGAATCTCTAGATTCTAGAACTCAAGTGGTAGCCTAGGGAGACGAATCCACATAGGGGACACAACACCAAGATTAGCCCAGCGATCAAGGTTAGGTTTCCATTTGCATAAGGAAAGGAAGTTGTTGTTCCCATAGGTCCAAGGCCCATCTGTGAGAATACTAGCCATATTCGATTGATTAGTCAAGCTGAAAAGGAAGAGGCCATTAGCCATAGCAATGGAGGACACACTTCCTTTCAACTTCCACCAAGTAGCAACCCATTTTTTCACCAAGTCCAGAGGAGGATGAAACGCTAGAAAACTTCCAACCAAGGAGAGGCTTAGTTCAGCAATAGCCGAGTTCACTAACACATCAGGTACCTCCACCTGATGCTCACTAACCACACATTTAGCTTGAGGAGCAGGAGTGTCAGAAGATTTCCCCATCTTCGTAGGGCTTCCACCCCGGAGTTTCTCCACATAAGTCGAAGATTCAAGTTTTGCAAAAAGATCAAAATGGTACTGAGGAGAAGAAGGACAACAAGATGAATATGCCACCAGAAGGTCCTCCTGAAAAGCGGGGCAGTCACGTGGAACCAAGTTATGGGACCCAACTTGTTGGGAAGCCTGAAAAGCGCCCCCCAGACTCATCCATAAAAAAAAAGAGGAGGCAAGCAACACACAAGGAACTGCTATTCCGAAGCGGCTAACAGAGGGTCGCCATGAGGATAATAGTCATGGGTATTTGTTGAAACCTCTGAATAGGCAAAGACGTTATTATGGAAGCAAACTTTTATTTCCAGAAATAGTGGAGAAATAGTGAGTACTGAGGAGTAAAGCAAAGACCTTTTAAATTTAAATTGATCTCATTATACCAATGTAATTCTGCTATAATTTTTTACAAGAATACCACTATCTATCCATGGGACTATTGGATAGACATTACTGATCAAATATGCCTTCTGTTACAGAAAATACAATGTGACTGTGAGTTCTTGGAGTCACAGAGAATAATGGACTACAACCTCTTATTGGGTCTTCATTTTCGGGCCCCTCAATATCCTACAATATTTTCAGTTTGGAAGTCTCTATGAGAGGGTACTATTGATTTGATGGCAAGTCTTAATGGTAATAAAGTTTCTTTCTATGAATACGCTAGTATATAATTTTCATATTCTGTCATTTCTATGTTTAATGACTATTCCATATCCAAGTTTAAATAAGAAAACATTCAACTAAACAGTTGCCTATATCAGAATGTGGTGATTTTGGATGAAGGATATCTATAGAACTTTTGTAAAACATTATTGGAACAAAGAATTTAGAACGTAAAATTGAATACATTTTAAGGGAAGCATGATTGAATGGTCCTTTGTTTCTGTTTGTTATGGAAAAAATTGAACCTGTAATATTTTAGGCCAATCTACAGACAATGATGCCAAAGGATGTCCACATTTGTTTTCTAGGCAGAAGAAAAGACCAGGCTGTATTTGGCAAAAATGACAGAGAGAGGAAGAGGCGATGGATTTGAGGAATTAACTAGTGATAGCGGATAATTTGGGACTATATTATTTATAAGATTTTTGGTATCATTTGGCGAGATGGCGTCTTTAATTTTACTGGTCATTATAGGCCTATGTTTTCTCAGATCATTGTATATTTTATCAGTCATTATAGGCTTGTGTTTTGGAGCTCAATGGCCATGTTTGTTGTTATCTCAAAGCTCTTTGGGCTTAACCATTATGCTGCTCTTTACAATATTGGGTAGCTTCCAGTCCATTGGAATCATATCTTCTCTCAGTAAGAGTCGCTGGAAATCTATAGGACAAAGATGTCAGAAAACAACTGCATAAGTTTTAATTTCTGTTAATATCCAAAACTCTGTTATAGGCGGCTCATCCACTGGCACCTTCTTAAAGCAAGCTAACATGTGTGGGAAACAAGTGTTTTCAGCTTAGTTTTATCATAGTGACTTTAGTCTCGCTATTGGGATCTTTGATTTTAGTTATGGTAAGGACTAGGAAGTTCCTATAGAGGTGACATTTATGCCATATGTGGCACTGTTACGAGTGTGCACTATCTCCTACAACACAAATAAATGTTAATATTTAACTCTTTACATGCTCGCACACTATTCTTTGCCTCTTAATTTATATTCACTACAACTTTCTGTCAAGTTTTAACTTCAAAATATCTGTCACAAAAGTTTACCAACAATCTGCATATAGTTGGGCATCTTTTCTGCTAGATTATGCAAGAGTGAAAATACTGTCAAGGTTACAAATACATTCTCTACAAAAGCAAACACGGGGTAAACTCTGCAAAATACTATGTGAAAGCTCTTCAAGCATATTTGGCAAAGTGATGTTGAAGTGACTGATCTCAATGGGGACGAATTCCTCGAGCAAAATGAGTTCTTTGATCTCATGCTCACACTAAGCCCTTCTTTGAACGCAGACAGAGTAGAGTGGAGAAACAAGTATTTTGTTGTCCCATCATTTACACTGGCAAATACGGCAGGATCAATCAATATTCATCGACAGAAACAAATCGATAGTTGCAAAGAGTGCAATCGACTTGCGTTGGCTCTTATTGGGTGTGGACTATTGATGGATAAATTGATCTAGTCAACCTCATATAGGGAACGCCTGACGGTATAATAAAAAATGTTTTGGCACATGAATTGTTCGATTATTACATAAGTCATTATTTTGTGGAATTTGGAGTGGATATAGGAGTTTAAAGTTTCTCCTAAGATCCATAATATTGTAGTCAATTGTTGCAACTTCATCAATGGACAAAAGTCACCTTTAATTATTTTGTAAAATTTGTAGTTCATAGAAGACTTTCAAGTTTCTCTTCAAAATTTGTAATATTGTGGTCAACTATTGCAACTTTATCTATAAACAAAATCATTTTCAAACTCTTACATTTTGTTGTTCAGATTTCTTATGTTATTTTCACAATAAACAAAGATTATGGAGAATAGAGCCAGTATATTTTTATAGCATGTACTACTTTATAAAAGTTTAGTAATTTTCTTTTCAGAAGCTTGTGTTTATTATTATTATTAAGGTAAAGTATACAAAGTACATATATTGATATATATTAATAATTTTTAAAGTATTACAAATAGATTAAAATCCACTACATATAGTAAATATCAAGAGGAGCCTTTTTTAACTTCCAAACATGAAACCAACTATAGAAATAGAGAAAATAAATACAGATAAATAAATTTGAGACAAAACTAATATACTTAAACAACAAGAACACCACCAAGGCGATCATGGGAATACCTCTTACCTTGACTGAAGATAAAAATAATTCAATAGATTCTCACTTCCATCAGGGGCAAATGTTAAATGTCAAAAGAAAAATTTCATGATGAATATTGATGCCTGATATGAAACTCAACCTCTTGTCAGTTATAAAATAAAATATGTCATATCATGGTCTCACTACTCAAAATTGGTGCCAATTCAGTTTATGCAACTATATTATCTTAAACAAAAAATGATTCACCATCTGCAAAAAGACAACCCCTATTTTCCAAACCATCTGCTAATTTATTGGCTTCTCTATAGCAATTATGTATCTAATATTCTATGAAAACCATAAGGAGTCCTAAGCCTCCCGAAGAATGTAATTTATTTTTCATTTGGTAGCTTCTATGTTTTTCAAACTAGAAATGATGCTCTATGAATCCACTTTAATGACAAGGTACTTGACCTTATGCTGAATCGTTAATTTGATACTAACCAAAAGGGTACAAGCCTCTACCATATTTTTTGTATTAGGCAGTAACCTAGTTGCTAGTGATATAACCACATTAGCTATGTGATCTCTTAAAACACTCCTAGACCTTGAAATGCCAGGAATTCCTTTCCAAGAACCATCAAAATTAAGTTTTACAAAATCTTTCTAAGAGTATTTCCACTTAACCTTTTTCCTATTTATTTTCTTAGGCATATTCTTCAACAAGCTACCTTTGAATGAGAGTGAAATGTAACTCTTGGTCTAAAGGGCTTGGTTGTCCTAAGAAGTAAGGACATAATCAATACTATTATGCTTTATAGTGTAAGCCCTTATTGATTTAGAAATATATTTGTGTATTTTAAGGAGTAACACTTCAGGAGAGTTTTTCTCTTGCCTAAAGGTTATTTATTAATAAAATTTTAAAAGTTTCAATTATCAATTATTGCTCATTTACATTTTTATGCGTGTTGGTTAATATAAAATTTGAAGCCATCAACTTAAAGAAATAACTTTTCTTTCAAAATATTTGTCTTTCTATATTAGTTTATATTTTATACACAATACCACAAGAGGTGCAGAAATTCATCATATTGAAGATAGGAATGTCGCCTTAGTAGCTAAACTAATATAGAAATCTTATTCAAACTCATCTTCTAAATGGTTTAGGATTATTCATGCTAAAAACTATTGGATATTAGAGCTGTTGGAATGTGTTGTTGTCATTGATGTCAACATATTCCTGTGTTCTTGTGCTTTGGTGTTGCAAAGAGTTAGTTCGGTTTGTTTGGTTGCAGATATGCTGATGTGAGTTTAAAGATTCAGATATTTGTATCTTCAAATGATTTAGCATGAGTTTCACTTTTCTGGAAGGTTATTTAATCAAGTTATGTGGTCCAATGTGATGATTGGTTTTTTTGTTGGTTATGTATTGCAGAGTTGTGATTTCTAGTTTGTATTGCTCTAAAATTGATTCATTATGTTGAATAGATTTTGGAGAGTGTTTATAACATTCATGTGTGTGCTCAGTTCAATTCGTTCATGATTTGAAACTTCACAAGCATATCTTTCAGTTTGTCAGTATGTTACGTTGGTGTTCTTGAGCTTCGAAAGGGAGATGATGATGATTCTTGTAATCTGAGTTGTTGTGGTTGTTGCGGTGGAATTCAAATTTCTTGTTGATATTTTCTGATTGTGTTATATGCATATTGGTGGTCCATATTGATCGATGTGCATATTACCGAAGAATTTATTGGTCTGGTGGTATTCTTTATGTTATACAACCTTCTAGCTGACCCAATGATTCTTGCGTGTTGTGGATGATTTTGGCAAGATATTCAGTGGTGTTGTGTGTTTAAAGTTTTGATTTGGGTCCATGATATCTCCTTGCTGACATTGTATTGGTCCTCATATTGATTTATGTGTCATGTGATATAATTTTGAAATTAGGTCTTATGTGTTGAGTCGACCTTGAAGTTAAGGTTGGTGATTTGTATAATTATGTGTAATAATCATGTAAGATGTGTGTTTTCTTTCTTTGAGAGTGTTGTATGTGCGAGCAACAAAATTGATCTTTCAAGTGTGGAGAAGAGTAGAGAAGAGTTATAAGGCAGACAATGTGCTTAACCAAAACTGTGATCAAGCATTTGGAGATGCTATTCTTTCAGTTCATGTAATATGGATTGTTGTCTGATCTTTGTAAGATAGTGTGCCTTCCCAACGTTGCAGCCCTTTGTTGTTTTTGTGCAGTGAGCTCTAGGCAGTGTGCTTGAATGCAAGTGCATTCCCCATTGTAATATTTCACATACTACTACCAAGTATTATCATATTGTGGGTAGGTTCCCATCATGGTTTTTCCCTTAGCTTGGTTTTCCATGTCAAAAATTTGTGTGTTGTTGATGTGGTGTTTATCTTTGTTATTGTTATTCTTGGTCATATCTTAAGTTGAGGCTAATTTGTTTAGGTTTGGTGAAAACTGATTCACCTTCCCCTCTCAGTTTTCCTACATTGTTGTTGCCAAGAATTGGTATCAGAGATTAGATCATCTAGAAGAAGCTTGACCGCTTGAGATGATTCGAGATCAAAACTATTGTTTTCAAGAAGGAGAGTCCAAGATTTGATGGAACTAATTACACTATATGGAAGAACCGGATGGAGTGTCACTTGAAATTTCTTGGAGAAGTTTATTGGAAGATTACAAAGAATGTCTACAATGTTCCTCAGAATGGTCTTATTACTGTAGATGAGATCAATGATACTAAACATAAGATAAGAGCCAAATAAGCATTGATGAGCACCTTGACTGATTCAGAGATGACTAATTGATGGGATTGTAGACTATTCATGAGATTTGGTAGAAGATATAAACTTTCTATGAAGGAGACAAACATGTGAAATTTGTTAAATTGCAGAGCCTGAAAGGAAAGTATGAGTTTGCTAAGAATGGGAGAAGATGAGAATATTTTGTCCTTTATGGCTAAAGTGATTGTTCTTATACTAAACATTAGAAGTGATGGAGGAGTCATTGAAGAAGATGATATTGTAGCTAAAGTGTTGAGATCCTTGCCTCTTGCTTACAAACATAAAGTTGTTGCTATTTATGAGGTCCAAACTTTGACAACTGTGACAAGAGACATTTTGGTTGGTAAGCTTGTTGCTTTTGAATTGAGTGAACTTGGAGAATCACATGGAAAAGTTGAGACTGCATTTAAAGCTACTATATCTCAGAAGCAAAAGTATGATCTGGGAGAGAGTTCAACAAGGGTTTTCGGATATGAAAGGGAAATGAGAGAGATGAAAGAACAAGAAAGAGAATTGGAAGATCTTGAAGCACTTATTGGTAGAAGATTGTCTAAGGGAGCCGATAAGTATGAGTAAAAGTTACCTTTGAAATGTTTTCAATGCAATAAGATAAGACATTTTGCTTCTAGGTATTCGAAAAGAGTGTCAAAGTATGATAAGATTTACAAGCCTAAACACAAATATAGATATTAGAAGGTGTTATTATGCTACTGATGAAGGTGTGACAGATGATGAGTCTGAGAAGGGGAATTCAGAAGATGAATTTATGTTCATTTCTATCAAGGAAGATGATCTAGTACCTATTGATTCTACATGTTGCATTACTGAAGAGAAATCCTTGACTACTAAGATTGAAGAGAAAGATGAATGGGTTGTTGGAATCAATGAACATTGAGAGGGGGGGTGAATCAGTGTTCTAAAGCTCACAAATTTATTAAGTTGATTCTTTAACTAGCAGATGCAAATAACTAAAAGCAAAGTGTAGAAACATAAACTAATTAAACATAAAACCATAACACCAAAATTTTTACGTGGAAACCCAAAAGGGAAAAATTACGGTGGGATCTGGACCCACAATATTATTATACTATGGCTAGTAGTAAAACGATATTACAAAAGTGGAATGCACTTGCATTTAGGCACACTACCTAGAGTTCACTGCTCAATTACAAACTAGGGTTGCAACCTTCGAGGACTCACTATCCTATAGATGAGATAAAAAAGAAAATACAATGTCTGAACTGGAGTATAGCATCTACAAATTCTAGGAATCAGTTCCGGTTTGGTTCAAGAATGATTTGTTGTCATTGTTCTAGAAAACTTCTCTGTTCTGCTCTACTACCATGTACCGGATCAATAAAACTCAATATGTGCACATGAAATTGCGCTCAATCGCACCAAACACAATTTCACACATGTGCCATCACCCAAATTTATCACCCAAGTCCATCTTATATATCTGCACCACCAAAATAGATCACTAACTAGTTGGCTTCTCAAACTAGCAAAATGAGAAACATGTAGGCCCATGTCATCTCAATCCTTTTACAAATCCTTATTTTGGACCTAAAAAAAAAGTAATCACAAACTTCCAATAAGTTGTCCCAATCACCTAGAACTCATCAATGTCCACTGAAATTACCTTGAGGAATCTAGACCACACGCTACACCATCAAACATGAAGATAACTTTGTTCTTCTTATAATATCAGACTGAGAAATTTGCACTGGAATCAACACCGAAGGATAGGATCATAAATTAGTCTATCTTGAACCTTGAACCACCTACTTTGATCACCACAACCAAAAAAAATTCACCGAAATCAGGATGTACACCATGAACTCATACTCTACCGGTTACTGGGTTCATCTAGAGTTATGTCTTATGAACAAAATGACTTATGGTAAACTCAATATCCATCTAATGGATAGGATTACTAAGCTGAGTTGCCATGAATTGCAACCTCTAATTAACCTCCATGCATCTAACATAATCAATCTTCACCGGAGCATCACCAGAATAGTGTCTCAAGCCAACAATCTCCCCCTTTGGCATTGATGGAAACACTGTGAAAAATTACAAGTATTCCAAGAATCCAAAATTGCAAGCAATCTGAAAATCTATATTCTCAACTAACTCCCCCTAAGAATGTGCACCATTTTTCATTTCTCTCTCCCCCCCTTTGACATCAATGGAAAAGGTAGGAATCTGCCAAAACATATACAAAAGAATGTATACAGTGATCTGTAGAAACTTGAAAATATCTGCATGAGTCACCTTCAAGGATTTCAGATACTCATTCCATCCTCTCAGGAAACAATCCAAAACATTAATTAGGGTGCTAAACATGTATGCATGAACTTATACACCCTTAAGATCTGCTAGAACATCTTTACCCAAAGAAGTTACTACATCATACTGAGCACCAAGTAAAGTATCCATCCGAGGAGTGATTGAACTTATCAATTCACCCACTTTGCTTATCATCTATTCCTTTTCCTTATTTAGGCCCTTTATTTTATCAGTGAGATCCATTATCTGGGCTTCAAGAGTACTCGAAAAGACTGAATGCAGGACAAATGATTGTGCTATACCAGCTAATTGTCCTTTGAGATCTCTAATTTTCTCGTCAGTGTCTATAGAAAAATTAGGCCAAAAGAAACATGACTTGAATATTTTACCACCTTCATCTAAAGCATCCTCAACACTTTGCACCATAGTTTTCACAACTTCCCTATTAGCCTCAATTGTTTTTGAAAATAGGTTTGTAGCCTCATTTCATCAAACTTGTTCAAAAAATTTATATCCGCTACTTTTTCTAATGATACAAAATCTAATTCAACTTTTTTAACATATCCTTAAGCTTACTGGAGGGTGTGTAACTAGAAACCTTCTTAAGGTTAGGCACAATTTTCTCGAAAACTGTAGTTGCCAAAGATATAACCTCTTTCTCTTCAGATGCGGACTTAAGTAAGTCCTCACATACCTTGATTTGTGTGAGGGTGGCTAACTTCAATGCTTGAAGAGGGGACATAGTACTCAAATCTACCAGACCATGAGAAAAATCATCTTCTTCATATGCAATCTTCTTTCCCTTGTCAGAAATAGTGGATTTTGTCATGGTCATTAGAGCCTCATCAGTCTTCTCTTCACCCTTCTCCCTCACATCTTCTTCCTTTTCTCCTTCCTCACCATTGCCTTCACCCTTTCCTGATTCACCTATCTCCTCAACTATCATCTTAGTAATGATTTCTATCTCCAAAGGATCCTGCATAGATTCATCAGAGTTGTCAACTACTTGATTATTAGTGGTGTGATTTGCAGCCTCATATTCAACCAGATTAATCTGTATAGATGGTTGATCTTGAGAAAAATTTGTTTGAATATGAACTAATGGAGAAGAAGTATCTTTACTTAATTGTCCTTCCAATTGGGAGTCATCTTTCTCCAGGTTAACCTGATAGTTATTTTCTTTCAAAATTTTCTTTAGAATACCCTCTATATCTTTAACTACTTCATCTACTCTTCGGAACATTATTTTGTTTACTCTGTACTTTCTCTAGAAGTTTTCTTTAGAGAAACCCACAATTTTTGGTATTTCTTCTCTTGTTATATCAAGACACAATTATACTAATGTAAGTTCATTTAACCTCTCATCTTCTAGACTAGTTGTGTGTCTTTGGGCATCCAAGATATCATATAACTCTTTTAGAATTAGGGATGATAGCTCAATCAATTCTTTAGTAAAAGAATTCATGTAATGTACAATTGCTTCTTCAATAGCCCTTCAAACTTTGTCAATAGAATTCTCATAATAAACAAAAAGGTTTCTCAAATTATCTTCAATAAATATTGTGTCTATAATCTTCTATAATGGAGGTACAATAGTGTAAGAACCTTCAATCTTTCCTAACTTAAGAGCTTCATCTATCTTAGATTTCTGCTTCTTGTCTGCTCTCATTTTACCAGATGGTTCACCTTATGTTTTAGCTTTCTTGGCAGATGGAGCATCACTGGATATAGGTTTTCTGACCACTCTAGAAAATGTAGTAGTTTTCTTCACCTCTTTGACCTCTTCATCTAATTCATTTTCCTTCTTACTGCTACATACTTCTTTGCAGATTTCTCTTTCTTCCTCTTTTCTACTCCACCAATAGATGTTGATTTAGGCTTAGATGGAGGTACTAGATTCTGCACATTGGAGGTAGGTGCAGACTTGCTTGCCTTGGCCTTATCTTACTTGGAAGGAGTGGGAATTGGTTTAGCTTGTGGCTTCACCATACCTTCCTCCTTTAGTATATTCTTCTCTTTGTGGCTCTGTACTGCTTCTCGGGTCATATCGATTTGTTCAACAAGTTCCCCAACTTTCTTTCTTACTTTTCTTTTCCTACCAGGTCCAGTAAATTTCTTGTGCAGGTCAAGCTCCTTCTCCTTAAAAGTACACAATCTCTCCTCATTCTTGTCCATCGGTTGACTCAACATGTGTTGAGCATATGCATCAAGCGTGACAACATCCACCTCATACCCCATGGTCATGACCCAGATAGTTTTGGGCTCAACTACCTCCATATGCTACAGATCCTTGTCAACCATAAAACATATAGTTTTCTCATATTTCTCCACTATATCTTTAGAAATTCTTTCTCTTCTTTTCATAGTTTCTTGAAAAGTATTTGAAATAGCCCCATAAAGCTAATATTTGCATTACATTGTCATCCAGACCCTTCAATTATGTCTTGATTTGCATAGCCACTGGTCTATCATAAGCCCATTGGGTTTTTCCAATTTTAGGGATCTCATTCATGAAATAGAGTGCTAAATAGACAATTAGGGATCCAAACTTGAAGACATGTTTCTTATCTTGCTTTATTTTCTTCAAGTTTCTCATTAACTCATTGAGAATAATTGCACAAAGATCAAACCTTTTGTCTTCCTTCAGCATTTCATGGGCTACAAATATGGTCGTGTCGGATATAGAATTCAACTTGTTCGATTGATATACCTTGTATCCAATCACTACTGAGGCAAATCTAACATCATGCACAATAATATCATTGATAGTTGTCAATCGACTATCAAACTAAGATCCGATAATCTTTATTAGTGTTGTATTTTGTATTTTCCTTAATCTAAGGACTTCACTAGTTTCTTTTAAATAGGTAAATGCTTCAATGGCTTGCTTGGTAATATTGTATGGTTGATCTAGCCATATGAATTGATCATGAACTCTGCTTAAATATATTAGAACCATTCTACTTCACCGAGTACTAGAAAATGAATAAATTTCACAAAACCCTTATCCTAAAGTGCCTTGAATTTGGGCTTCATATTTCCCAAACTATCTAACAGGTGCTTGTTGTAGAGTGATAACATATCGACATTGCCCAATTATACATTGCTATAGTGGATATACACCCTAATATCCTCATTATGAAGCACACCATAGAATAATGAAGAAAATGCACCTTCTGAATCATCTTCAACATATTTAAATGGAGGCCTCTTCAATACAGGTTTTGCTCTCTCAAACATTTCCACCACCAAAGGAGTCACAATACCAGATGCAAATGCCATGTCAAATTTAGGGTATGAAAAGATTGCTTGAAAATGCATAAATACCTCTTTCGATCTCAATTGAATGTTAGAAATATCTCAATGATCACTTCTAACTCGATTAACACAACTCAAACTTGTTCCCCTTTCTCTTTTACTCTTACTCTTTGTTCATAATGTGAAAAATGAATTACTAAAATGCTCTTTTTATCTGCCAAAAAAACTAATTTCCAATTGTAATAAATGCTCAACCCTAAATTCTGTTGGCATATGCACACTCCAATGAGACATTGTATGTGATTGAAGGTTTTGTCATTGATGGCAACCTTACAATCATATGGCACTAGCAAGGCATTACACCGGCAAGGCATTACACTGACAAGATAGTTCACCAGCATCAACAGATCACACTCTACACCGACACTTAGACCACCGGCACAGAGGCTGATAGGATTTTTGTTATATTATATTTTGTTTATTATTGTACAAACTTTGTAAGCTGACTTGGCGAGTTGTAAGATGACTCTTATATATAAGAGAGATCATTGTAGACATTTTGTAAGTGATGAAAGCAAAGAAAAAGAAGATATTAGGCAGACCTATTATGCGAAATATAGGTTAAAGGTTTTATGTAAAGAACAGAGCAGAATTCGGTACTAAATCAGGCATTATAGATGCTATTGTAAAGCAGTACAAGATATTGGATTTGAATAATCCACATTGTAAGTCAGTGAGACTTCCCATTGAGCAGTGAGCTCTAGGAAATTGGCCTTCCTGCATGTGCAGGCCCCTTTTGTAAGTAATATTCTCTTATTGGCCAGTAAGTGGATATTGTGGGTCACAAATCCCACCGAGGTTTTTCCCACACCGGATTTCCTCATTAAATCCTTGTGTCATGGTGTGTTTTTCATGTGGATGCTTTTAATTCTATTTATTGCATTATTTCTTGCATACCGGTACACTGTTATAATATGTTCTGCATGTTTTAAGTTGAGAAATTCTAATTACCGGTTAGATACTAATTCACCCCCCCCTCTCAGTATCTGTGGGATTCCTAACAATTGGTATTAGAGCTCGGTCCTCTATTTTCAGAAGCCTAACAGCTTGAGGAAGATCTTGACACTGGTAAAGATGGAAAATCTGATGAAGTAACTTGAAGCAGCTCTCTCAGACTATGATATAGAAAAATTGAAAAATATCAAACTAGAAGATGATCTAAAAGTAGCTCAGCATATCATTCAAGCACTTCAAGAGAATCCTACTATTGCAAGAAACAAGAGAAGATAACTTTGTGAAAAGATGCAAAATGAGAATGATGAAAAGGAATCACTTAATGATATGTTAAGTAAGCTGAAACTGGAGAACATAACTACAAAGAATGAGATGCAGGATATGACTATGAGATTTTGTAAAGAGATTGAAGATAGGAAGAAGAATGAAGAAGAATTGACCAGAAGACTAAGTGATGCAGCAAATGAGAACACAATGTTGGCATATGCACACTCCAATGAGACATTGTAGGTGATTCAAGGTTTTGTCATTGATGACAACCTTACAATCCTATGGCACTGGTAAGGCATTACACCAGCAAGGCATTACACTAGCAAGGCATTACACCGACAAGGCATTACACTGGCAAGGAATTACACTGGCAAGGCATTACACCGGCAAGATAGTTCACCAGCATCAGTGATCAGACTCTACACCGACACAAAGAAAGGAAGTATACTGGCACAAAGGCCGACAAGATTTTCTGATCCTGTGAGTTTGCAGTACCAGAGTTTTCACCAACTTCAAAGCCAATTCCAGAAGTGTCACCTTTAGGTTTTTGATTGTTCAGCAAGTTACCAAGTTCCTCTGAGCTTTTCTTGAATTTTTCTTTATGTTGATTTGTAGTTTCTAGTTCTCTTTCTAAGACTTCTTTCTATCTCATTAGTTCATTGGAGTCATTCTGAGTGTGCATCAAATCTATCTTTAATAAATCATTTTCATAGCTAAGTCCTATGTGTTAGGATTCCCACAGATACTCAGAGGGGGGGTTAAATTAGTATCTAACCAGTGAGTAGAATTTCTTATCTTAAAACATGCAGAACAAATGAATGTAGATCTAGAAATTATTAGAATATCAACACACCCACCAGTCAATGTTCAAAATGCAACAAAGTTGGTCACAACTCTCAAAATTGCAGAATGAATGTGAGATGTATGTTTGTGGAAGATTTCGACATTTATCTAATCAATGCAGAACACAAACCAGTACAGGTTATGGGAAAGCTATGCAGAAGAATAATGTGACTTGTTATGCATGTAACAAGATTGGGCATATTGCAAAATTCTGTAGAAGTAAAGGATCACCGGCAGACAACAAAAGTTCTAGCTTGAAAGGTAAAGAAAAAGTTGAAGAGGTTAAGCAAGAATTCTCAAAACAATGGATTAGAAAAGCTGATCTAAATGTTGGGAATACTCCTCCATCGGTAGAACCAATCAATGGTTCACCAGCAGGATAGAGCAGTGCTCCACCGACAGGAAGTTCTTCATGAAATTGAAGAAAGTTTCCTTGAGGGTTTGGCAATCTAATGACACATGTACTATTATTCCCTCGGTTAGAGATGAGAAGTTGGAAATTACTTCCTTACCGACAGACAATGTTAAGTGAATACCTAACCGGCATGAATTAAATATGGTAGATGATAAATAAACACTATAAATTTGTGGTTTTGGCTCCATTTCATTTCACCGTGATTTCAAACATTCATAGAGCGCGAAATTTGCAGAGCTAAGGAATTTCAAGCAAAGAGGCGAAGCACTTCAAGAAATCAATCCATCCAAGATAGAAAAAGGTATTTATCATCATGGCATCCACCTCTGCACTTGAATATATAGCAAACCCTACTGTAGTCGAGGTCATAAAACACCCTAGGCCCATATTTCAACTAGTTCCCGAAGTAGCAAAGAAAGATGACAATATAGGTGCTTTCTCACAAATACCAAAAGGAGTTGTTTATGCCGAAGACCCAAAAATTTACATTCACTGCAATATAGAGGAATTGGGAGATGAAGAGATCAAAACTATGTATAAATCTATCATATGTGATAATTCTAGAAACGTGAAACTGAAACATACAATCATTGAAACCCTAGGATTTACTGAAATCCTCTGCATTCCTAAATTTCCCAAGGATGTGATTAGGATAGTCTTAAGCAGGGTACATGGTGAATTTTTCTGGTTAAATGAAATTGACAAAATCACCAAGGAAGCTGTGAAAGCTATCACAGGGTTACCATCCACCGATAAAAGGCCAAACAAAACTAAGAAGGTCTCAAATGACCTAGTTACTAAGCTAACTGGTGCTACATCTGATAAAAGGTCCTTAAGAGTCAATGATGTAACCGATACCAATGTAAGGTTTATCAGCATGATATTAGCATTTAAGGCAACTCATGCAAATAGACTCAATTCAGTTTCAATTTTATGCATTAAGAGTGCTTATGACATGATCACAGATAATGTAAAGATTATATGTGAGTGGTTGAAGGATGAGTTAATTGACAAGCTAGGGAAGATTAAGAAGGATAAGAAAGGAACTTTTAGGTTTGGAAATCTGCTAGTATGTTTGATGCTACATATAACCAAACAAGTTCCCAGTATAGGCTACAAAGAACTTGGATTTGATATACCGGTAGGTAAACAACTAACAGAACTATTCAACAATATGGGAGAAGATAAGGAAAACAATATCCATGATTACTTTCAAGCACTTAAGACCAAAATGAAGAAGAGAATCAGATTATCACAAAAGATTGTTGACAAATATAAGGATGAAATATGTTTTGTAATAAAAAAGGATGAAATCTGGATGGAAGCAGTCATCCCAAGAACAATCTGGGTAACAAAGATGGGCTATGAGACATATAATCATATAATTGAGACTTATGCTAAAGCACTTCTGGAAGCACCAAACGAACCAAAGGAAGAAGTATTTGGTAGTGCTGAGACTATAGAAAAACAAATACAATCTAAGAAGAGAGTGAAAAAGGTTGAGGCAATTGTGAGAAGAGGCTCTAGACAGGCAAAGGCTATTAAAGAAGATGTGTTAAAGCAAACTGGTATCATTGAGGATGAGCTAGGAACTCTACAGCCTGAGACTCATCTATCACTGGTAGGCACTTCTTCAAAGAGTGACATGCCTGCAGCTTTCAAAAGAGTTGTAAGAAAAAGAGATCCCTCACCGGCAACCACACCCTCACCTAGGAGGACAAGGCAGAAACAACAAGCAGTGAGATCTTCGATTAAGAAGACTACACCAAAGAAGAACTGACACCCAAGAAGAAGAAGAGAACAAAACAAAACTTGGCTCCTCTTGACATACTATTGAATGAAATTACAAAGGAAGGGAAACTAAAGAATATAGAGAAATTGTACGACACTCTGACTACAGATGAAAAAGAACAAGTAGAAAATAGTGTTATATTGCATATGGACATGTATAAGAATTTTTTGATGGAAGTTGTAGATGAAGTACCAGATGAACTATTCAAAAGACTGGAAGCAAGGAGACAAGCAATAATAGAACTTGACAAGAAAATCAAGATAGGAAAGCTACTTGTTATGTACCCAGTGAACTCACCTAAAGAAATTGATGATTTAATTACTGAAGCCAACCGGTTAGTATTCTCTACTACACACTGGTACATTGCATTAATGGTTGGAAGAGTCAATGAGGTGACTAGAGAAATAGAAAATGGATGGGATATATTCCTAGTTGAAAAAGAAAAACAGGAAGAATACAGGAACCCCAAACCAATAAAGGTATATCAGAAAGGAAGAGACAAAGGAAAAGGAAAGGTTGGTGGACCTCCGAGTATCAAAGTAAAAGACAACTTACCCCCACCTCCTGTTACATCACCGATAACAACTACAGAAGATCATCCGACAGTTGAAAGTATGGATGTAGAGGATGTCAATCCTAATCCTGAAGTCTTATACATAGTAGATGTTGATACACAAAAGATCAACATTGTGGTAGACAAAGATACAACTGGTAAGACTGAAATGGCTAGTGAGCCACCTGTAGTTGAGCAAACTAATAAAACACAAGAGAAACCGGCAGATGACAAAGAACAATAGGCAAAAACTCAGACTAAGACAGTGCAACAAGAAGAGCAACAACAACAGGAACAGGCTCCAAAACAAGTACAGGAACATGTTCATGAGGAGATAGTGCAACCGGCAATTGGAGAAGTACAAAAACCATTGCTTAAAGAAATGCAAACACAAATAGACCTACCAAAGGTCACAACAATCTTGGTTACTTCTTCCACCGGCAGAATTCAGAATGTTGGTTCCTTCTTAACAGGCCACAAATCAACAAATGTAACTGAAGTACTTTTGGATTCAATCAAAAGGATAACAGATTGTAGTTCACATGCTTATAAAGCTATAGATGACACAATCCCAATTTTGAAGGTAATTTCTCCTAATTGTAATATAGACAATAAAGATTCTTTAGGACAACTTGATACTTTGTGTAAATACATCACTGAGAACATTGAGAAAATAAAGGAAGAGACATTGAAGGACAAGGCAGAAATTGAAAAGCAAAAATTCTTTGAAGATCAGATAAAGAAGTGTACTAGGGAATTTGACACACTTCTACCAGAACTATGCAACTTATTAAAGGAATACAAAACTTTGTACAAAGACACCCGCAAGACAAACTTTTTGACAGTAGACATAGATAAGAAAATAAGCAAGGTACAGGATGAAATCAATAAACTTGCTGATAATTTTGTTAACTCACCTGATACATTATCGGTTTTTGAGCAAAGGATAACAAATTTTGAGGAAGAGTTACTTAAATTAGAAAGAGAAAAGGAGAGAATAGTGAATAAGGCAAAGCATTTGAGATTAAAACTAAGTCCAAGATTGGACTATCTAGCATCATTGCGCAAGGAAATATTTGAGGCACTGATACAGGGACAGAAAACACCAGCAGAGCACATGCAGCACCTCACCAGTATAGTGAAAAGAACAGAGACAACAATAAGAGACAGTAAAAATTTTATGGAGAGTATAAACCTGATTTTGGTGGATCTATTTCAAATTGTAACTACCCAGTTACAAGGTTGAAACTACAAAATCTACTGACATCTTGACAACCTTTGTCATTGATGCCAAAGGGGGAGTAGTGGTATGAGAATATTCAATATCATAGGAATCATATGCTCAGGGGGAGCACACATTTTTGGTAACATTTTTGACTTCACATTTTTTGATACACTTTTGAAATTTCTCATGCGTGTTGCCATCAATGCCAAAGGGGGAGATTGTTGGCATATGCACACTCCAATGAGACATTGTATGTGAATGAAGGTTTTGTCATTGATGACAACCTTACAATCCTATGGCACCGACAAGGCATTACACTGACAAGATAGTTCACCAGGATCAACATATCACACTCTACATAGGCACTCAGACCACCGGCACCGGCATAGAGATCGACAGGATTTTTGTTATATTATATTTTGTTTATTATTGTAAAAAATTTGTAAGCCGACTTGGCAAGTTGTAAGATGACTCTTATATATAAGAGAGATCATTGTAGACATTTTGTAAGTGATGGAAGCGAATAAAAATAAGATATTAGGTAGACCTATTATGCGAAATATAGGTTAAAGGTTTTATGTAAAGAACAGAGTAGAAACCGGTACTGGATAAGGCATTATAGATGCTATTGTAAAGTAGTACAAGATATTGGATCTGTATAATCCAGAATGTAAGTCAATGAGACTTCCCATTAGCAGTGAGCTCTAGGCAATTGGCGTTCCTGTATGTGCAGGCCCCTTTTGTAAGTAATATTCTCTTATTGGCCAGTAAGTGGATATTGTGGGTCACAAATCCCACCGAGGTTTTTCCCACACCATCTTTCCTTGTTAAATCTTTGTGTCATGGTGTGTTTTTCATGTGGATGCTTTAAATTCTGTTTATTGCATTATTTCTTGCATACCGGTACATTGTTATAATATGTTCTACATGTTTTAAGTTGAGAAAATCTAATTACCGGTTAGATACTGATTCACCCCCCCCCCTCTCAATATCGGTGGGATTCCTAACAAATTCTTCTAGTTTCCATGAAGTCGCTTTTCAGAATCTAAAATATTCATGAAGTTTTTCAGATATCATCTACATACTTGATTTCCATCATCTGCAACCATTGTTGACCAGTTATAGATCTCTGAAAGGGGGTTCTAAAGATTTGCATGATAATCTGCCCCTTTAGGTAAAAATGCCCTAGTTATTGGATGAGGTTCCAACACTAAAATCAAGTGTGGAGTCATTCTACACATTTGAATCTTCCTTCTTCACCCTTATCTTCTTATGTTGATCTTTGATCTCTTCCACTTTAGCTTTTCCCTTTTCATCTAATTTGTTCTTGTTCACCGATGCATTCTTGCTTCTGCAATATCTTGATGTATGACCAAGCTTATTGCATGCATGGAAAACAACATTCCTCTGCATAGGCCTAAAATTCATCTAATTTGGTCACATCTTGCATTGGTTAGAAATATGTCCAAACATCCCACAAGCATAGCATCTCCTTTTCCTGAAAGTTATTTATCACTATTTTGCACATGTTTGACTTATGACCAAAGTTGTTGCATATGAAACATTGGCTAGTAAAGGTAGGGCCTTTGTTCATATTATTCATCATCCCATTATTCATCCTACATCTATATTGACTTTCCATATGACCAAATTTACCACAAACAAAACATTTTCCATTGAATTTATAGGCATTAGGTTGTCTTACCTGAGGTTTCTTGTCCTTCTTATGATTGCTTTGACCATAAGAAGAGAATTATCCTTTCTCAAATCCAAGTCCACATGTATCTTTCCCATGTCTCTAACTTTCTAGCATCTCATCCAACCAGGCTGAACTAGCTTTGAATTTTTCTTTGTACTCATAAGCAAGAGTTAGCTCATCTCTGAGGATTATGATCTACCTTTCAAGTTCTTTTCCATCATTCTTTGTTTGCACCAATTCAAGCTTGAGCTAATCATTCTCATATGTCAATCTACAACACTCATCAAATATATCCCTTAGCGACTGAGTTAGGGTCCTCATTCTTCTTCTGGTCTTCAATCTCCTTAGTCAACTTCATTACAATAGACTGAATCTCATTCTTCAAAATTGCATTCTCCCTAGCCAACTTTTCACATTCATCTGTCTTGTCTTGTAGCACTTGATTGTCAACACTTTGTTCTTCTTTCTCCTCCAACTTGTCCATCAACTCCTTTCTTTTTTTCTCTATAAGTGTTCAATTAATATTTCAATGTCTCAGTGAAGTCTTCAGCTACATTCAGATTTCTTTTCAAAGTACTATTTTCCTTCATCCCTACATAAAGATCTTCAAGTGCCACAGTAAGTTATTTTTGCAAACTGGAGTTCGTTGTTTCAATCTTCTTAATCTTCCTCAAGTTTTTAGGATTCTTCAGAGGAACCAGGCTCTTAAACTAATTATTTGAATCAATGAACACTAAGAGGGGGGGTGAATCAGTATTTTGCAGCTCACAAATTTATTAAGCTAATTCTTTAACCACATAATGCAAAGAACTGAAAGCAAAGTGCGGAAACATTAACCAATTAAACATGCAACCATAACACCAATATTTTTACATGGAAACTCAAAAGAGAAAAACCATGGTGGGATTTGAACCCACAATATTATTATACTATGGCCAGTAGTAAAACAATATTACAAAAGTGGAGCACACTTGCATTTAGGCACACTGCCTAGAGCTCACTGCTCAATTACAAAATAAGTCTGCAACCCTCAAGGAATCAATGTCCTACAGATGAAATAAAGAATAAAATACAATGTTTCAACTAGAGTATAGCATCTACAAATTCTAGGAATCAGTTCTAGTTAGGCACAAGAATGATCTGTTGTCACTGTTCTAGAAAAGTGCTTTGTTCTACTCTACTACCATGTACCAAATAAACAAAACTCAAGATGCACACATGAAACTATGCTCAATCGCACAAAAAAAAAATTCCCACACATACCACCACCCAAAATGATCACCCAAGTCCATTTTGTTGTAAAAATGGCCAGCAATCCCCTCGGGATTCGTGACAAGGGACTAACCGCCTCCCATGCGATCCATATCTCTACAGTTTGTATCGGGCGTTGATAGATTGGTCTTTTGATGCAACAACAAACTGGGCCACCAAATGGTATCAGAGCATTGGGTCACGGGTTTGAATCCCCTTGGGTAACGTCGAGGGGGAGATTATTGGCAAAATGGTCAGCGCTCCCCATGGGATTTGTGACAAGGGACTAATCACCTCCCGTGTGATCCATATCTCTATAGTTTGTATCGAGCATTGATAGATCATTCTTTTGATGCAATGGCAAACTGGGCCAACACATCTTATATATCCACACCACCAAAATAGATCACTAACTAGTCTTCTCAAAAAAACAAAATAAGAAACATGTAGGCTCATGTCAGCTCAATCCTCCTACAAATCCTTATTCTAGACCTAAAATATATGGTCACAAACTTTCAATAAGTTGGCCCAATCACCTCTAACTCATCAACCTCCACCAAAATCACATCAAGGAATCCATACCACACTCTATATTGTCAAACATGAAGATAAATCTATTATTCCTATAATACCGGATATCAGACCAAGAAACTTACACTGGAATCAACACCGGAGGATAGGATCACAAAGTAATCTATATTGAACCTCAATCCACCTTCTTTGATCACCGCAACAAAAAATATTTCACCAAAATTAGGATGTGCACCATGAACTCATACTCTACTAGTTACTATGTTCCACCTTCTAGACTTATGCCTTATGAACAAAATGACTTCTGGTAAACCCAATCTCCATATACCAGATAGGATTAATAGGTTGAGTTGCCATCAATGACAACCCCTAAGTAATCTCCATGCATCTAACATCATCAATCTTCATCGAAGCATCACTAGAATAGTGTCTCATGCCAACATGGGTGAATGACAGTGGTTGTTCACATCACATGATAGGTGATAAAGGTAAATTTGTGAATATGGAAAAGTATGATGGCAGCATAGTAAGATTTGTAGACAACAAAGCTTGTGTAATCTATGGTAGAGGTTCTATTTCTCTTGATGGTAAGTATATTGATGATGTTTTATATGTTGAGGGTTTGAACCATAATTGTTTGATTGTTGGATAGATGGTTGATAAAGGATATGATTTAGAATTCAAGAATGGGAAATGTAAGATCTTGAATAGATTTGGTATAGAAATTGCATCAGGAACTAAAATTAAAGGTAATATCTTTCATCTGAATGTAGGTGAGAAAATTTGTTTGTGTAGTGTCGTAAATTGTACACCCTTGCTAGGGTGGTATAATTTCACACTTAGGTTAGCACCCGCCTTAGTGTGCCTTGCATCTTGCATTTCTAATTCCCCTTTAAGAATTTAATTAATTAATTTAATTAAATCTATGGTCATGTTTCATCACTTTACATATTCTAAAGTTGGGCCCTTTACCCTAAGTGTGCCCCTTTTCATCTTATTCCTCCAATGAATCATTTAATCTTAAATCCCAATCATATCTTATTTCAACTATTTAGGCCCGATTTCGAATATCAAAACATCTCGAAATCAGTTGTAACTTTGGGATGCGCTCTAATATCATCATATCTAATGACCCTGAAAATTTAGTGAAAAGTTTGTCGGACCGTGGTGGGAATGCACATGGTCTGTAGCTTTTTCCCCAAAATTTTGGGAGCACAATCCTATGATATTCTTAACCCCAAAATATCAGCAGGAAATTCAAATCCTAGGTTGGCCTAAACATGAAATTAAGATCTAGGGTTTCATACTTAAGAGCTCTCTTTCTTCATTTGAAGGGGTTGGTTTCTAAGAATCTAAGAATAGGTTTTTGGAGCATTAGAGACTTCTTTGCAGTGAAAGAGTAAATCTTTGAAGTCTTCAACAACATTCAATATTCATCCATCAAACATTCATCAAGCATCATTTCATCAATTGGGGGTTTTTGAAGGTATAGAAGAACAATAGGAGATCAGTGATTGATGATTGGCTTGTACCTCTCCCTTGGGGCTGGGTATGGTTTCATGTTATTTTCATGTCTTTGCATAAGCTTCATTTTGATTCATATTCATTCTTTATATCACTTTGCATCATGGATTTAGAGCATTTACTTTGTCAATTTTAAGCAATTAGGGTTTACTCTTTAGGGTTGCTCTAGGTTGTTTACTTTCATTCTTATGATCTTGCACACACACAAGGTTCTTGCACACACATTTTTTAGTACATTATCGGCTATTCAAGGAGGTGGAAATCAGCAACACGAGGGTTTGACTAAGGAAAAACTCTATGTAGCGAACCCAAACCCTCTTTTTCAGCTTCAAGTACAGGTTCAAATCTGAGCATCGCTAGAAGTTTTGGGACCGAAAGAGCACACAAGGATAGTTCTGGGTTGCAAATCTTAGAAAAACCCCTAAAGACAAGGGTGTGACAACCTGGTCCTACCTAGGATAGTGGCGTGCTGCCATGGTCTTGCCCTCTGTCAGTAGGACTTGGCAGAACAACATTTTGCAGGTCTCAAAATCTCTCCTATCAGTTGCAGCTTCGGAATTGCAGAATCAGGATAGTGGCATGGCACCCTACTCCTAGACATTTCTGCTCAAGTTTTAGACATAGGTGCACCTCAAATTTTTTCCTTTTGATCTATATTTTAAAGTAGTGTATCAGTTGTTCTTTGATCTGCATTCTTAGATTAAGGTTTACTTGCTTACTTGCTTTCTAGGTTAGATGGCATTTTGCATAATTCCTCTCTCTCATTTACAACAAAGGAATATAAAACCTCATAGGTAATCCATGACTCTCTCTTTCTCATAAGAAGTATTTGACCTATGTTACCTCCCTAGGCTCTTTTGTATTCCATGAGTGTGTATGAGAGTGGGATTAGGGTTTACATACTTAGTCTGACTTTTTCCCCTACACATATTTGGTAAACCCAATGTGAATCCAGTTTCATTTTCATTACATTTAATTGTTATATTTAGATATAGTTTATTTCATTTTCTTTCAAAAGAAAAAAAAAAAGAGAAAAAAAAACAAAACAAAACAAAAAGAGGTTTCTTTCATTTTCCTTGCATTGTGTGTTTAAGTTTCATGCAATTTTCATTTCAAAATGTCAGATTTTTATTTATAAGATGTTCAAGCTTTTGATGATGTATGCAATTTTTTTTAATATGAGTTTAGTAAGGATGAATTATATGAATCTCTAGATGATTTTTTGAACCCTAATCCTTCTAAACCCTCATTTTGTCAAAAAATAGTCAACCTTGTTACTATGCCATTTTGTGGTGATGAGAAAGATAAGTTGAATGATCCCTCTCATGGGTACATTACTATCAACTCCTCCACTATATCTAGCAACATAGTTGATTCCCATGATTCTCTCAATGATGATATGTCTCCTTTTGAATCCAAAGGTAAGCCTTTCAATCACTATGACTATGCTTTATTGGATGATGCCCTTGATGACTTTATGTCTTTGCCTAAACTTTCAAACAAGAATAATGCATCTAAAAGTTTAATCAATATGATCAATGTGAATGAGAATAACAAGCCACCTTTTTTTGTCCAAGGTTCTTGTCCTTCTCCAACTCCACCTCTTCCTAATCAACCTCTTTTCATGGTTCAAGGTGGATATAGTCATGATTCCTTTAGCACTCCAAACAAACCTAGCATTATGGTTCAAGGAAGGAATCCCACTAAGAGTCCTCATAGATATGCTAGAAAAATAACTAAGGAGAGTTATAATGCAGTTGCCCATACCAATAACACAAAAAATAATAGGCAACCTAACCCTCCTCTGGTTCTTCTGACTCCTCTATCTAATCCTCAACTCATTTTTCCTCAAGCACTTCGCATTTCACAAACCCTTGGTAAGGAATATGATCTTGTCGAACAACTTAAAGCTACTCCTACCAAGATATCCCTTTTGGATTTGCTTCAAACTTCCTTGGTTCATCATGGAATTCTACAAGATGCCTTGAAAACATTGTATGTCCCACCCGCAGTGACATCCAATAATATGGCTTCCTTGATTCACTCTATTACATCACCAAAGGCTTAGATTGTGTTTACACAAAATGAGATGCCCTCTAGTGAAATTTAACAACAGTATGATCCCTTAATGGTTGTGGTTATCATACATGATAGTGTGATAAGACAAACACTAGTAGACAATGGTTCTAGCCTTAATGTTTGGAGCATTAGTTCTTGTTGCATAAGATCAATGTTGATACATCTCTTATTAAGTCTAATTCTCTCACTATCAATGGCTTTGATAATGTTACTAAATCCTCATTAGGTATCATCACCTTGCCTATTAAGGTAGGTCCTATTACTTTACCCACACCTATCCATGTTACGTCTAGAGATTTGACATACAACTTGTTGCTAGGGAGACCTTGGATTCATAGCATGCAAGTTGTTCTGTCTATATTGCATAGGCAAATCAAGTTTATTCACAACAACACAACATACACCTTGTTAGGTGACACAAGATTTCAGGCTTGTTTACAAACATCAAGTTCTAAATCTTCTTTAATCAATTCTTCCCCAACTATCTTAGACAATTCCTCTAAAGCTTCTACTTTGATTAGTGTGACCAATTCATCAAACCTATCTCCTATATTTGGATTGATCCCCAATACTTCCTCAAGTGGACCTAAGGTTCTTGAGGAAAAGTCTTCTCAGCCCAATTCTACAATTGAGAACACTTTCTCTCCCGGAAAGGTTCTTGCAGAAGATGATTGGGGATCCCTTGATTTCAATCCTACTTTTGTAGGGGAATACAAGATTCCCCCTAGAGAACCTAAGGTCGAAAAGAAGAAAGAATAAGAAGAACCTAAAAAGAAATCTACTTTGTCTGGGCCATTGAGTAATAACTTTGTGGGGGCTTCTCAAATTTCATTTACCTAAGCTTCTGGTTTAGAGGATTTTGATCCTTCACTTTTTGAAAATCCTCTTTCTTCTTCGAAAATGACTAACCTTTATGGTCCTGGTTTTCACATCCTAGCTAGGTGTGGATATAATGGAAATGGATTTGGTTCTCAAGAACAAGGGATTAACATTCCCTTGGAAAACAACTTTCATGATATGACATTTGGGCTTAGTTATGCTTCTTTCAAGCGTACTAAAGCCTCTAAGAGACCATTTATTAGTGTTAATGTCGTTTATGCTTCTCTCTCACTAAAATATCTAGAATATATTGACTGTGACCCTTCTTGTGTCTTCGCTTTGGATGTCTTTTCTACTAATGATTGCTTAGCTAAATTCTTGGGATCTTATGACAACCTTCCTCATTATCACCATAACCACAATTTTGCCTACTATCTAAATGCAGAAGCTTGCTTTGGGAAAGAAAGAAATAACGATGAGATAGTTAAAGAATTTCCTCAATTTTAAGATGCTCCTCAAAAAAGAAATATCCTAATAAATGACATCATTGATATCAAGATGGATCCTTGTGTTGAATATAAGATCATCAAGATAGGTAAATGTCTTGATGAAGAAGAGAAAAAATAGTATGTCGAGTTGTTACAGGGTACGTGCAGGATCATGGTGTGCCAAAACAAGCCCTTAAGTGGCAATGAAATTTTAGAAAATTGGAGTTATGCAACTTGACATGAAAATTTGAATAAGTTGTGAACATTATTTTTAAAATATGTAAAAAGAGAATCTATAGAAAATTGAATGTAGTTTCTAAGATACTAGTTTTTTTTGAAAAAAAAATCCTATTTGATGAAAATTTCAAATTTCAATGTAGTGGTACTAAAATTCTAGGAAAAAGATAAGAAGTAGACGTATGTCCGACCACCCTAATCATAATCAAATCATAATATTCTTTTATAATATTTATAATATAAGTATTAGACTCATGTCCGGATGTGACACTTATTTTTTTATAATTTTTTATAAAGTAAATAATTATTTATGAATTTTTTACTACAACTTTTTAGAAATTTAGAAACTCCTATGTCTGACCACCTAACTTGGTCAAAACCTTATGAAATTTAATTTTTCCCTATAGTAGACGAAGCATAGGATGTGATGCATGTTTTGGATTCAAAAAATGTTATACCATTTGAAAGTTATGAGTGTTTTTCAATTAGTCTATCAATCAAGACTATTGTCAGAATTCAATTAGAAAATAAATAATAATTATTTATTAAAGTCGAAATAAGACGAGCCTTAAATTTTTGGAAAGATGAGAATTTCCTTAAAAAACCCTTTTTGTTTTATCAAATTTGGCTACAAAAAAAGTCATCCACTAGTGTAAAGTTTGCAAAATCAAGGAATACTAAAACACATGTTTTTTTAGTTGACTTTCAAGGCTTCTCACTTCCAAACCAAATCCCAAAGCATTCCTGAGCCAAAATTTGAAATCAAAAATTTGTACAACAAAATTTGAATATCTGGTACAATCGGATTTCCAATTTTAATAAGTAAATTCACTAACTAAATTTGCACATAATTAATCTATTGTTTTTTAATATATTAATATATAATATTTTAACATATTAATCTATAAATAAATTAGTATATGATATTAGGGAGAGGGAGAGAGAGAGAGAGAGAGAGAGAGAGGAGGAGGGGGGAGATATAGAGAGATAGAGAGATAGAGAGAGAGAGAGATAGGGAGGGTGAAGGGAGAGAGATAAGGAGAGGGAAGGGAGAGAGAGCTAGACAGATTGGGGGAGAGCGAGAGGGAGATTATGGGTCCTATGGTGTCCTAAGGGGTCATATTGTGTCCTACAACCCCTTAGAACACCATGTAACCACTTTAGACACCAAATTGTGTCATTATGGGTCATATTATATTTTTCAAAGGTCATATTGTGTCATATGAACCCTTTAACACACCATAAGACCCCTTAGGACTCAATATGACCCTTTACTACTCTATACGGTGTCACTATGAGTCATATAACCCCTTATGACACCATATGGTATCGTTAGGGGTCATATGGTGTCATAAGGGGTCATATTGTGTCCTACAACCCCTTAGGATACCATATGACCCCTTAAGACACCATATTGGGTCGTTAGGGGTCCTATGGTGTCCTAAGGGGTCATATTGTGTCCTACAACCCTTTAGGACACCATATGACTCCTTAAGACACCAAATTGTATTGTTATGGGTCATATTATGTCCTAAGTGGTCATGGGACACCATATGACCCCTAAGGACAATATGCGACCCTTTATGACACCATATTGGGTCGTTATGGGTCGTATGGTGTCCTAAGGGGTCATATTGTGTCCTAGACCCCTTAAGACACCATATGACCCCTTAAGACACCAAATTGTGTTGTTAAGGGTCATATGGTGTTCTAATGAGTCATGGGATACTATATGACCCCTAAGGACAACATATGACCCCTTATGACACCAGGTGGGTCTTTATGAGTCATATGGTTTCCATAAGGGTCATATTATGTGCTACGACCCCTTAGGACAACATATGGCCCCTTATGACACCATATTAGTGATGAATACTAAGAGCGGGGGGTGAGTTAGTATGCCAAAAACTTCTACACTAAAACACTTACACAGTCTAAAGATAAACCGACAAAGAAGTCTAACAATCAAATTGGTTACCACACATGCAAACCAAAATGCGAATAAAGCATTCACCCACGAAAGCAATACAACCATAAAAAAAGATATTTGATGTGGAAACCCAACTGGGAAAAACCATGGTGAGATGGAACTCACAAGTCACTATCTGTAGAATAGAAACTAGATCGGTTAAGGTCTTACAATGTTCTTCACCAGAATAGATCCTGTTAGGAATCTCAATCTCTGTTAGGAGATAAGTCTGATTAAAGACTACCTTGTTAGAGGATTTTAGATTCACATGTGTGAACCACCTTGTTAGAGGATTTTACAAAGGCTTTGAGGCCTACCCGGTTACTTGATCTTCTCAGTTAAGATCGTTCTGGACTCCCACCTTAAACCCTAGCTCAACATTAACCCTTTCAACAACAACCTAAAACCCTAGACATGATTTCCTTTTAAAGGAATCTAATTTCATGCTGGTCCAATAGGATTACATTACAATTTCCTAGGTTCAATTAATCTAGACATACTTAGTAACACGACACAAAAAGCACCGTCAATGTGTCGGCATCGTCAAACAATCGGTGGATTGGTAACTCATCACAGAGTATTACCAGTTGTCGGTTTGACAAAAATGAAGACTGGTAAGAATGTGTTGTGCCGCTTTTCTCCCTCGCACCTCTTGTGATCTACAAACCGCTTGGGGTCGACATGTCGCTTTAGACCGGGAAACACATTCTGCAAAATCACCACTAGTCTAAAGACTAGTATACAACATACCGGTTGGAACAAATACTGGTTGAGCACAAGCTCATACATATAAAGGGGATCTCAATACAAGTGTGTGTCCATCAATGACAATCACAACATAAACATCAAAAATGCCAACAATCTCCCCCTTTGGCATTGATGGCAACACTTAGGAAAATAAAATTTTGACATCGAAGTGTTTTACAACAAAAACTTGCCATTAACAAAATTGCTCCCCCTAAGCATATACACTATCCCTTAATCAACATAGTGTATAGCAATTTTGTATACAGAGAATAATCATCAAAGCATATAACATATATCACAGCATATATCAAAATTTCAAAATAGATACTTCTCCCCCATATGATAGAAGATCAAAATTTTAAAACCAAAAACCAGATATACTTCTCCCCCTTTGCCAACAATGACAAAGTACCGCTGAAAAACACTGTTTCCATATATATATAAAAGAGTTTATAACAATAATGAATAATACTTGTCAAAAACTAATTTATAGTCTTGCAAAAAAAATTTCATGGAGAGGGACCAATACTCAAGTAGGGAGGTTTCCCCTTCCTTCTCTGTCTGCATCTAGGATACCTGTTCCTCCATGGCATCTATTGTGCTTAGTTCATGTGTGACTGTCAGGGCATCCAGGTTCAGATAACACTTTTGAAGAATTTGCAATCATGGAAGTAATACCAGTTGAATCTCCTACAAATCCCTAGACCATGTACTGATCTCTTGCTCCATCTTGACTAACTAGACCTAGAACAGGTGAACGGTTTGCCCATATGCTGCAAAGGAATCATAAGGAGTCTTGAATGTGCCCAAGTAGGACTGTAAGTCTGTTCGAAGCTATTGCTTCTTGGCTAGCACATCATCACAAAACAGATGAGGTTGATAGATTTTGCTGAGTAGCAAGTTTCCCTAATCCAAGGCATTCCTTATGTCCTTTTGATCTTTTAGCAGTTCAGTCCTAAGCTCATTCAACTTCTTCACTAGAGCGACATTAAGAGCCTTTTGGTTCTCTTTCTTTACATTGGCCTCTACTGCTTCTTCTAGACTCTACACCTGATCATCCACTATAGTACATAGAAGTTTGAGTTGTGCTAGTGATGATTTAGTGTCAGGAAGATTAGTATCGGGGATTAAATCGATAAATGTGTCTACAACCACCTGAATAATATCTTGTTCTCTTTTCCTGTGAATGCCTTCAAGGCACTTTTGGGCAACCTTGATGCTCTACATAAGCTCAGACTCACTTGCAAATTGGAGATCAATGGGGCTTGAGATAGTAGTCGATTTGGCTTGGCTACCAGTTGCCTTAGGAGTCTCCATGTGTGCTCTTCATCATTTTGATTGTCTTGTCTACTTCTTCCTTCTTTTTCCTCTCCTTCTCTTCCTTCTCTTTTTCTTCTCTCTTTTTCTTCTGTTCCTCTTCCATCTTCTTCTTGTCTTCTTCTTCTTTCTTCTTCTGCTCTATTTCTACCTTCTTCTTATGTGCTTCCTCTTCCTTCTTCTTTTGTTCTTCCTCTTCTTTCTTCTTCTTCTCTTCCACTTCCTTCTTCTATTCTTCCTCTTCCTTCTTCTTCTTCTCCTCTTGTGCTTCCTTCTTCTTCTATTCTTCCTCTTCCTTCTTCTTCTCTTCCACTTCCTTCTTCTTCTTCTCTTCCTGTTCCTTCTTTTTCTTCTCCTCTTCTTCCTTCTTTCTCTTTTCTTCCTTATCATCTTCTTCTTTCTTTTTCCTATCATCTTCTTGCTTCTTCTTTTCTTCATCTTTCCATTTCTCCTCTTCCTCTTTTCTCTTCTCTTTCTCTTTCTTCTATTTCTCATCTTCATCCTTCTTTTTCTCTTCTTGTTCCTTTGCCACTTGCTGTGTGTCCTCAGCTTGTTCACAACCCTGATCAGCCTGTTGCCCCTATTTAGTTCCCTCAAAAGGTATGTCCGGAGCGACATCATCTACATCCAGGGCATCAACATCGATGGTGTCAATTGGTTCTTCAACCAAGTTACCTTCCTCATCAAAGACCTCATCCAGTTTGGAAATAACCGGTTCCTTTTATACTTGGAGGTTGGCCATTCGTGCTTTGTGAGAGCTGATAGCATGAGCCATATGCTAATGTGTATCTTTTTCAACATCATCAACTCTCCCCTCCAACAACCAAATTCTTCTTCTCCTTGTGAAGAAGAGACCTTTATTTTGATCTAGGGCATCAAATAATTCTGAATTAGAGAGTTCGGGGAAGTACTGTGCAAAGACTTTCTCCCTAATCTCCCATTCCTTTTCAATGGCAATGTGCCATTTATTATCTAATGCTTTAAATAATGAATCAGTGTCTGAGATTTAATCTCTGATGGTGACTGGTCATTTTTACATAAATAAAGAATGATTTTCCTCACTATTGAATTCATCATAATAATCTATTAAATCATGAAGTAACTTTCGCCTAATATTTTTTACTATTCTTTGACAATGTGTCAAAGGTTTGTATGAGGAGATGTCTATATTTACTGGTGTGGATGTTGTCGGTTCATTCTTCTTCATCTTCTTTGTCTGTCTTGCCTTCTTTGGTTGTTCATCAAATTCAGTTTCTTCAGAGTCTGGTTCATTTGCCTTAGTCTTCCTCTTTCTTTCGAAGACTTTTACTGGTGTTACCTTCGGTTTCTTCTTTGCCAGTGACCTCTTGGTCACTCTTGGAGTTGCAGTGGTAGTCGGTGCTGATGCTGCAAGCACTACCTTAGCTTTCATAGCTGTCGGTTCTTTTACCTTCTTCATCGATGGTTCTTCAACTGGTATAATCCTCTCCAAGTAGGTTTCGGTCCTCTTAGCCTTTGGATCAAGAGGCGAGGCAATAAGGGTTGAGGCATACCCTTCCAGCATGTCAAACATAACTTCATAGCCCATTGGCTCTACCTCCTCCATTCTAGGCTCAATAGCCTCCATTAGGCATTTGTCCACCTAAATAGTGAAACATATGTCATCTTCGTATTTCTTCACTATGTCACCTGAGATTCTTACCCTCTGACTCATCTTTCTTCTGAACTCATCAAAATATTTGTTCAGTACCTCAGGGTAGTCAGTTCCAATGGCTTGCATGCTTTCCTTTATTTGCTTTGTTACCAGTTGGTCAAGGGACCACTGGACATCTCCTACACCAGGAAAGTAGCCTTGGAAATAGAAAAACAACCCTACCAGTAGTTGTCCAAAATTAAACCTCAGTGACTTGTCTTTCTTGATTGCCTTAAGATTTAGTAGGAGTTGCCTATGCATGCCAGTGCATAAGTCAAAAGATGCATCCTCTTTTATCATTCGGTAAGTGGCATTTACCACTACAGCAGATACAAAATTAATCCTGCTAGCTGAAAATGTTCTGTATCCTATCACCATGCAGGCGTATTTCACTAGATCATCCTTGATAGGATTGACTGTCATACCCTATGAATCACTTGTTGAACCGGTGAGCTTGGTCATTTCCATTTTACTCACTTTTCTTAGGGCTAGCACTTCCCCTGTGTTGCAAAAACTAGTGACTGCATGAATTGCTTGAGGCGTGATATCATGCATCCTTTCGAGGTACATCTTGTCACCATGGACTTTGCTCAAAATAATCCTGATGTGATCCTCTGTGAAGTCTTCCAGAAAATATACTGCATTGTGGAATTTCTTCTTCTCTATGACACTAAATTCCGGTTTGATCTTTTTGTCCTTGCCACAAAATAGGCCTAACTAAGTATGAATAGCTAAAGACCCTAGGTCTTCTATTTTGCAATCAATATAATCAAAAATTCCTTCTTCGACTATGACTCTAGCTAGAACTTGTGATAAATCATTATACTTGAACTTCCTCTGAATGAAACTTTTTGACTCAATGGATGTACATGAACTGGTATGAGATGCAAAAGCCATTGAAGAGTATTTCAAGAACACGAAAAATAACTTTCAAACACAAATTTAGGGCTTCCTGATTCCACTTCACTTCACTCTCCATCGGATGCCAAATCATCGCTTTGTGTTCTCCACTACTGCTTGCAAGATGAATTTGAATCTCTTTCAAGGCTGTTCACTTTCTTGAAATCAAAGCTCAAATCGCCTTTTCTTTGCTCGAAAACAGATAGTGAGAAATGATTTGAAAAATGCATTTATACATGTTTCTCACCTACCGTCATTAATGCTCCTCTATTAGGGCGTAAACCCTAATTTGTCTTTTTACCATTTCTGGTCTTCTGCCAAGCGACAGGTATCACATATCAGTTAAGGTCTTTTACCGATGTCAACCAGGGGTTCAAAAGCATTTCGTCATTTGCTCCCCCTAAGCCTTTAAGGCTTAGTTTGTCAGTTCCGATAATTCCACACTAGGTGCAGAAACCGGTTCCTCTTCTAACATTATTGGTTTCTTCCTCCATGTTTTCTTTATGTCCCCTTGAACTTTTTCAACATGTATTTCTCCTTCTTGAGTGACCGGTATATCATCAGATATATTTTTTCTGCTTTTGCAGAATCTTGCAATGTGACCTAGTTTGTTGCAGTGATAGCAAACAAGTCCAGGTGCTCTCCAAGGTCCATTGTACATGTTTCCATTCTTCCTTCTACATGTTGTAGCAGTGTGACCATGATCATGATAGATCATACAACTTTCTCTCCATCCGGTTGCCGCTTGATGGCCACCGCTTCTTGACTGATGATTGAAGACATTAAACTAGTTGTGGTTCCAGTTCATAAAAGGTTCAGGACCAGTTCCTTAGGTCCTCTGAGGATATCTTCCAGTGTTATTCATTACAGACCTACATTCAAATGCTCTATGCCCAAACTTGTTGCATGCATAACAATGACCATTGAACTTATTTGATCTAGGTACATTGTTGATAAAATAAGGAAAATTATTGTAGGCCTTGCTCCTACATACATTGGCAGTGTGTCCTTCTTTAAGACAGTTAAAGAAAATAGGTTTGAATTTTTTCTTACCTTTTCCTTTGAGTGTCGGTTGCTTCTTTGATGCTTCAGCATTTGTTGCTGAGGATTCTCCTTCCTCATGTCCAGAAAAACCAAGATCATTGGTATTATTTGCCGATCTAGATGACTCAAGATTTTGCTCTAGCTTGATAGTACTTTTGCCAAACATAGCAAGTATTTCCTTTGACTCAAAGAGTTCTTTGGAAATAGTAGTATTTGTCTCCATTAAACTTGCATTTTCAGAGATGGCATTGTTTAGTTCTCCTTGCATGTCTTGTTTTTCCATTCTGCTCTCATGAAGGCGAGCAGTCAATGCACTAATCTCTTGTTTCAACCTTGAGATCTCATGATCTTTGTCCTTTACCAGATCTTCAGCTTTTCTCCGGTTCTCAAGCTCTTGACTAAACTGAATAGTCAGTCCTTCCAACTCCTTTCTTAGATTGGAGTTTGAGTCATTCAACTTATTCACTTCAGCAATCATGGCTTCCATGTTAGCTTCATCTTCAGAACTACTTTTAGATAGTTCCATCAGCCTCTCTACATGTTCTCTTCTTTCTGCTTGAGATGCCTTGTATTTGACTATAAGATCATCATAGGCTTTCTCACACTTAGTGAGCCATTGAGTAAGTTCCCTCAAGGTGTATTCCCCCATATCTTTTTCCAAGTGGTTAAACTTATAGAAAGGTAGGCTCTGATACCAATTGATGAATACTAAGAAGGGGGGGGGTGAATTAGTATGCCAAAAACTTCTACACTAAAACACTTACACAGTCTAAAGATAAACTGGTAAAGCAGTCTAACAATCAAATCGGTTACCACACATGCAAACTAAAATGTGAATAAAGCATTCACCCACAAAAGCAATACAACCATAACACAAGATATTTGACATGGAAACACAACTAGGAAAAACCACGGTGAGATGGAACTCACAAGTCACTATCTGCAGAATAGAAACCAGACCGGTTAAGGTCTTACAATGTTCTTCACTAGAATAGATCTTGTTAGGAATCTCAATCTCTGTTAGGAGATAAGTCCGATTAAAGACTACCTTGTTAAAGGATTTTGCAAAGGCTTTGAGGCCTACCCAGTTAAGGGCTACAGACTTGTCAAAGATGCGAGTAATCAACAAGTGTTTGATTTATCTAATAGCACAAACTACTTGGTTAGATCCACTATTGCTCACAACTAATGCATTCTAGCATTACTTCAGTCTTCTCTCTCTCATAGTTACAACTTGATCTTCTCAGATAAGATCATTATGGACTCCCACCTTAAACCCTAGCTCAACATTAACCCTTTCAACAACAACCTAAAACCCTAGACATGATGTCCTTTTAAAGGAATCTGATTTCATGTCGGTCCAATAAGATTACATTACAATTTCCTAGGTTCAATGAATCTAGACATACTCAGTAACACAAGACAAAAAGCACCATCAAACAATCGATGGATTGGTAACTCATCACAAAATGCCGGTTGGTAACTCATCATAGAGTATTACCGGTTCATACAAAATACCGGTTGCCAGTTTGACAAAAATGAAGATTGGTAAGAATGTGTTGTGCCACTTTGCTCCCTCGTACTGCTTGTGATCTACGAACCACTTGGGGTCGACATGCCGCTTCAGATTGGGAAACACATTCTGCAAAATCACCACTAGTCTAAAGACTAGTATACAACATACTGGTTGAGCACAAGCTCATACATATAAAGGGGATCTCAATACAGGTGTGTGTCCATCAATGACAATAACAACATAAACATCAAAAATTCCAAAAATTAGGTCGTTGTCAGTCCTATGATGTCCTAAGGGGTCATATTGTGTCCTACAACCCCTTAGGACACCATATGACCCCTTAAGACACCATATTGGGTCATTATGGGTCCTAAGGGGTCATATTGTGTCCTACGACCCCTTAAGACACCATATGACCCCTTAAGATACCAAATTATGTCCCTATGGGTCATATTGTGTCCTAAGGGGTCATGGGAGACCATATGACCCCTAAGGACAACATACGACCCCTTATGACCCCATATGAGCCCTTAAGACACCATATTGGGTCATTATGGGTCCTAAAGGGTCATATTGTGTCCTACGACCCCTTAGGACACCATATGACCCCTTAAGATACCAAATTATGTCCCTATGGGTCATATTGTGTCCTAAGGGGTCATGGGAGACCATATGACCCCTAAGGACAACATATGACCCCTTATGACACCATATTGGGTCGTTATGGGTCCTATGGTGTCCTAAGGGGTCATATTGTTTCCTACGACCCCTTAGGACATGATATGATCCCTTAAGACACCATATTGGGTTGTTATGCATCCTATGGTGTCCTAAGGGGTCACATTGTGTCCTAAAACCCCTTAGGACACCATATGACCCCTTAAGACACCAAATTGTGTCATTATCAGTCATATGGTGTCCTAAGGCATCATGGGACACCAAATGACCCCTAAGGAAAACATACGACCCCTTAAGACACCATATGACCCCTTAAGACACCAAATTGTGTCATACAACCCCTTAGGACACCATAAGACCCCTTAAGACACCAAAGTGTGTCGTTATAGGTCATATGGTGTCCTAATGGGTCATGGGACACCATATGACCCCTAAGGACAACATACAACCCCTTATGACACCATATTGAGTCATTATGGTTCCTATGGTGTCCTAAGGGGTCATATTGTGTCCTATGACTCCTTAGGACACCATATGACCCCTTAAGACACCATATTGGGTCGTTATGGGTCATATGGTATCCTAAGGGGTCATATTGTGTCTTATGACCCCTTAGGACACCATATGACCCCTTAAGACACCAAATTGTGTCATTAAGGGTCATATGGTGTCCTAAGGGGTCATGGGACACCATATGACCCTTAAGGACAACATACGACCCCTTATGACACCATATTGGGTCATTATAAGTCATATGGTGTCCATAAGGGTCACATTGTGTCCTACGACACCTTAGGATACCATATGACCCTTGAAGACACCAAATTTTGTCATTATGGGTCATATTGTATCCTAAGGGGTCATGGAAAACTATATGACCCCTAAGGACAATATAAGACCCCTTATGACACCATATTGGGTCGTTATGGGTCATATGGTGTGCTAAGGGGTCATGGGACACCATATGACCCCTAAGGACAATATAGGACCCCTTATGGTCACTTTGTCTGTCTCCCCCCACCTCTCTCCCTCCCTCTCTCTCTCTCCCCCTCTCTCTCTCTCTCTCCCATAATCTCTCTTTCTCTAAAATATGAGTAATAAAATCAGATTTGGATTTTATCAGATATCCGATTTCTGTCATTGCCATTAATGTGGAAATAGTAAAAAAAAAGGCGGCAACGGGAAAAAAATTTGGGACCACAAATTTATACATTAAAATCAGATATCCGATATAATCCGATATCTGATTTTATCGGATATCCAATTTTTGTAAATAAAAAAGAGCCTTATGGGCCATTTTGTGGATTCCAATGGCCCACAGTTTTCACATTCTTATTTTTTGTCGATGATCATGGGTTTTGAGATAGGTTGAGACAAATTTGTGCTTTGAGAGATTCTTAAAGTCAAATCTTACATTGTCAATCATTTAGGAGCATCTTTGTGGAGGTAAATGGGGAGTAGTAGTCATCGAAAGTCTAAACGAAAAAGAAAACTTTCAAATGACCAAATTGAAGTGGTATAGAGAAAGAGATAGAGAAGGTCATAGTAGGAGAAGATAGGGTATGTTAAATATTTCTAATGTTACTTCAAGTGAAGAGGAAATTGAATTTATAAATGTTGAACAAGTTATTTAAAATGAAAATTTAGATTTTGAAAGTAAAAATTTTGAATATGTTGAAAATATTGAAAGTGATAATGAAAATGCTCAACATGATGTGATAATGGAAAATGAAAATTTGGGAGTTGAAAATGAAGGTGTCTATAATTTTGGTGTAAATATGATTTTTTTTTACATTGGAGGTGAAAACGTAGAAAATTTTGACATAAGAGGTGAACACATGGAAAATTTTGACATTGGAGGTGAAAATGTGGAAAAATTTGACATTGAAGGTGGAATTGCTCAACTAAGTGAACATTATGTAACACCTAATTACTTTAAAAATGAAGACCCTCTCATGGCTGAAAGACAAATTCGAAATCCAAGACCTTCAAGAACCCAAAAATGGTTGCTTGAAATTGATGAGGACATTATCGCGAATCTTGAAGGCAAGAGGTCAACATATACCATTCGGTTGTGGGCTACGCAACTTTTCAACCAAAATTTTAGCAATAAGACATTGACTGAGCAATGCGAACTCTTTGTTCAATTGCTAAAGATGAGAAAGATGATACCATTGCTAAACAAATTGAAGATTCGTATGAACAAGAAGATGGAGAAAATTTATATTATTGCCAAAAATCTATTTGATGTTCTCAATTATATTGGAAAGAATACCAAAGAAAGAGATAAGAGAGTCGCTTGAAGAGTGATTACAATCTCCTTAGTAAGCCATCAAGTGAGGAAGTGATTACAAACTTGTGTTGAATTTAACATAAACCATAAAACTTTGGATAGAGCACTTCAACATGATACATGGGCTTTTGGTGGGAGGCTTCCATGTGTTTATAGAAAGTTGACTGACAATGTGAAGGAGGAGATTCAACAATTTTGGCACTCTAAATTCTAGAGTGTCGCCCAATGTAAAGGACGTTTTGAAATTAAGAATCAACAACCGAGATAGCACACCGCATCCCAAACATTTCTTGGAATCCAGCCAAACAATGTTGTACAATTTTTTTTGTGAAGTACATCAAACTTTGCAAATATCACAAAGGACCTTTGAATCTTTGAAGCCATTTTATTGTTTTCCTCTTAAGATTGCTAATACTTATTATTGCACGTACCATCTGGAGTTTTCAATGTACCATGAATATTTATGCCATATTCATTCTACGATGCATACTAATGAGATTTTGCAGGAGTGTGGTGCAATGCTATTTCTGAGATCATCAAGAGACTTGCAAGATCTATTTTTATGCCCTAAAGATGATGGCTACTATTTCTATAGAAATGATTGTTTGAATGAGAAGTGCTTAGAATGTGGTGGGTTGTCAAAATTTGTTTCATGTTTTCATGAGGGCAGAAAACATGAGTTTGGAAATAATTATGTTGAGAAAAAAAGATATGAGACAGTGAAATATACTTTGAAGAGTGGAGGTGAAGGTTCTGGATGTGAATTAGTCTTAAGAGAAGTGAGTGTTGTTGATTTTATTTTGGATTTTAAGGAAAATATTATCTACAAGTATGCAAGGCACACCCATAAGGCTCAGTGGTTGGATCAATAGTTTAGGATGTGTAAGAACTCTTTCCCAATCGGCACTATTATATGGGTGGTTGATTTTGTAGAGAACTATACATTGCAACCACATAATGAGGTACAGTCTCACTACTACAATTCAATCCAGATTGCTATTTTTGTTCACATTACATATAGACATGCTCCTAATAGTACAGAAGAGGATAGGAAGATAATCAAGGAGTATCATTTTTATATGAGTGATGATATATCACACTCCTCCGAGTATGTGCAACATTATTTTGAGAATTTTTTTGAGTTCTTGCATGAGAAAGATATTGCAATTGATCGACATATCATATGGTTAGATAACTGTATGGGTCAATTCAAGAATGCCCATATGCTTTATTGGTTGAGTAGAATGCATGTAGGGAGGCGTATACCTCATATTTGGTGTTTTTTTGAGGCAAGGCTTGGAAAGGGAGAGCATGATGGAGCAGGTGCAGGTTTGAAGAGAGCTCTAGTTAAGGAGCAATTGAGGTTTTCAGGTTGAAATTTCTCTAATGCATATTTTATTGTTGATTGGTGTAGTTTAGCATTGTCACATGGAGGTACTCTTGATTCAGCAGTGACCAGATTCTTTTTGTTGGTTGAGAAGAACACAACGGGATACAGATTGGATTGTCAAACAATTAAAGATTCTTCAAAGATGCATTCATTTCTTAGCTTATATGCAAGTACATGGACCATTTGGACACGAGCATTGGCTTGTTTTTGTTAGAGTTGTGTTCGGTGTGATTGGGATCAATGTGAGTCAAGTGAGTGGGTTGATATGTGGGTTCCCCAATATCTAACTCCTTTATCTCAAACAATATCCTTGTGAAATGATCACATGGAAATTTCACTTGAGTATGACCGTCTACCAGATCTTGTACAACCAGGACATGTATTTGTAGTTGTTGCACCACAAGGGAATGAAGAGAGATCAGAATATTGGTTGGCATGATGTGTAAAGGGAAAACAAAAGCTAAAAAAACTAGTGATAGATGATGACAGGTCCACATATCCTACTGGTTCAGTTGTTATTGTGGAAACTTGATTGTGAACATACATGATTAGAAAGAATGGCATACCTGCATTTGAAGACTATGAGAGACACAAAACCATTCCAATGTATTCACATCTTATTATAGCTAAAAATGTCAATTTTTTGAAGCATCAAGAAAAACCGAAGACCAAAGAGCTATGGACAATGACTACTATTGATCATGAAGCAATATTGGATACTCTTAAGCAAAGAGATGATCCTTCAGGCATACTTGAGTAGTAGGTCTTTAATGGTGCCTTATTTTTTTATCATTCATTTCATTTCAAACAATGATATTTAAACCTTAATGTTCAAGTTTGTTACATGTATATTAAGGATGTATTCAAAATGTAGGTCTATTGATGAACGTTGTTTTTGGGCAACATAGTTTTGACATGCACATAGCGGGTACACTCGATATAATTGGAAGGGACTTATTTTTGCAACACAACCTATTATCATGCATTTGATGAGCTTTACAATTTTTATTATTATACAACACTATTTGATAATTTTTGATGTTATAATTATCGCAAAACCTTAATGCTCATTCAGGTCTTTTTTTATTATATACAACAATATCGCATTATGATTTTTGCATCAACATAGTGGGTTCTCTTGATATAATTCAAAGGGATATATTTTTATGGTATATAATCCCACCTTTTCACTTATTATCATGCATTTTAGTTGAAGTGATTATCATAAGGCCTTTATGTTCATCCATGCATTTTATGTGTAGACTAACAATTCTTAAAAATACAGGGTCATGCTAGATCATTCATCATTGACTAGTTTACTCTTGGTGATGGTACATATTCCTTTTTGCATTAATGAGATTAAATTTTGTGCATAAACACTAAGTCAAGTGAATGTATTTCTATTTATAAATGACCATATCTACCATCATCTTCAACCATGCAGAGAAATGTAGTGAGAAGGGCTTTAATCAACATGTGTCTTTCTTCAAAGTTATGCTTGTATACTTTGCAAAGAAACTGGTAAGTTTCGTAATTATACAATCTTGTACATCTTAAAAATGTTTCAAATGATCTATTTATGATTTGACAAAATAATTTGCATTGTGTTATAATTTGTTTCTTGTATCACATTCATTCTGCATAAAAAGGTTGCTTATTTTGGTCTTCATTTATATACAAGCATTGTTGTATGTAAGCTTTTCTCCTAGGACATGAGGATGTCTGATGCAGATGAAGTGGGATGTTGTATTTGTATATGGATTTGAATTAATGTAACTTTGTTATGATGATATACAATGTCCATGAGCAAATTGGTTTAGTTATATTGATGATATACAATGTATCTTCACATGAGTACATTGGTGTAGTTGTATTGATAATGAAAAAAACTATGTTTGCATATCCCTTCACGGATGTCACATGCATGTGTAATGGTAATTATGTGTATACAATACATGGAAATATTGATGATCATTATGTGTCTATAGTGTAATGATTGTTTATCTATATTTTTCATTGAATAAGATTGATAATTTTTTTGCCCACTTTGCAGAAAATGTTGCCCTAATAAAACCGTAGGAAAAATTGAAAAACCTAGATAGGATTTTGTAGGGACCCCTCTCGTGGCCCTGTAGGTTCAAAAAGATCATTCACAAGTGTCACAGATTCTGAGTTAGGGCTCGTCAAAGTTTGACAATTTTTAGCACTTAGGATGCTCAAGGGATGACATCGGTAGGGTATGACCTTGAGTGTTCGACTGAGTGGGGGGGAAAAATAGGAAAATGCATAGGGTAATAATGCCTAACTAGATATATCTTAGCTGATGGTTCATTATCTCAACAAGCAGAATGAGAAATTGGCCACACGACAACATTTGATTAAATGAGACTGACAATTTTTTTGCCAACCCAAAAAATTCTGCCCTAATAAAACTGTAGGGAAACATGAAAAACTGAGATAGGATTTTGTAGGGAACCCTCTTGTGGACCCATAGGTTTAAAAGGATCATTTCCAAGTGCCATGGATTCTGAGTTAGCGCTCGTCAAAGATTGAAAATTTTTAGCACTTAGGGTGCTCAAGGGAGGACGTCGGTAGGGTATGACCCCGCAAGTTTGACCAAGTGCGGGGGGGGAATAGGAGCATGCATAGGGTAATAATTCCTAGCTAAACATTTCAGAGCGATGGTTCATTATCACGATGAGCAAAACAAGAAATTGGCCACGCGACAACATTCGATTGAATGAGACTGACGATTTTTTTGCCAACTAAAAAAATGATGCCCTAATAAAACCATAGGGAAACATGAAAAATAAAGATAGAATTTTGTAGGGATCCCTCTCATGGACCATTAGGTTCAAATGGATTGTTTGCAAGTTCCACGGATTTTGAGTTAGGGCCTGTCAAAGTTTGACAATTTTTAGCACTTAGGGTGCTTAAGGGACGATGTCGGTAGGGTATGACCCCAAGCATTTGACCAAGTGGGGGGGAAAAATAGGAGAATGCATAGGGTAATAATGCCTAACTAGACATGTCTTAGCCGACAGTTCGTTATCACGACGAGCAAAATGAGAAATTGGCCACATGACAACATTCGATTGAATGAGACTGACGATTTTTTTGCCAATTGAAAAATGCTGCCCTAATAACATCATAGGGAAACTTGAAAAACAAAGATAGAATTTTGGAGGGACTCCTCTCATGGCCCCATAGGTTCAAATGGATTGTTTGTAGGTGTCACAGATTCTGAGTTAGCACCCATCAAATTTTGATATTTTTTAGCACTTAGGGTGCTCAAGGGACGACGTAGATAGGGTATGATGTCGAGCATTTGACAGAGTGGGGGGGGGAAATAGGAGCATGAATAGGGTAATAATGCCTAACTAGACATGTCTTAGTAGACGGTTTGTTATTACGATGAGCAAAACAAGAAATTGGCCATGCGACAACATTCGATTGAATGAAACTGACAATTTTTTTGCAAATCGAAAAAATGCTGCCCTAATAAAACCGTAGGGAAAATTTAAAAATAGAGCTATAATTTTGTAGAGACCCCTTTCATGGACCCATAGGTTCAAATGGATCATTTGCAGGTGCCACAGATTCTGAGTTAGGGCCTACCAAAATTTGACAATTTTTAGCACTTAGGGTGCTCAAGGGACGACGTCGGTAGGGTATGACCCCATGAGTTTGAATAAGTGGGGGGGGAGGGGGGAATAGGAGCATGCATAGGGTAATAATTCCTACTTGGACATGTTAGAGTCAATGGTTCATTATCACAACAAGAAGAATGAGAAATTGGCCATGCGACAACATTCAATTGAATGAGACTGATGATTTTTTTACCAACTGAAAAAATTATGCCCTAATAAAATCATAGGAAAATTTGAGAAACCAAGATAGAATTTTGTAGGGACCCCTCTTGTAGACCCATAGGTTCAAACAGACCATTCGCAGGTGCCACTGATTTTGAGTTAGGGTCCATCAAAGTTTGATAATTTTTAGCACTGAGGGTGCTCAACGGATGACACCGATAGGGTATGACCCTGAGAGTTCGACCAAGTGGGGGGTAAAAATAGGAGCATGCATAGGGTAATAATGCCTAAGTGGACAAGTCTAAGCTGACAATTTGTTATCATAACAAGGAGAATGAGAAATTGGCCACGCGACAACATTTGATTGAATGACACTGACGATTTTTTGCCAATTGAAAAAATGTTGCTCTAAAAAAACCATAGGGAAAATTGAAAAAACAAGATAGGGTTTTGTAGGGACCCCTCTCATGGACCCATAGGTTCAAATGAATCATTTGCAGGTGCCACAAATTTTGAGTTGGGGCCCATCAAAGGTTGACAGTTTTTAACACTTAGGATGCTCAAGGGACGACATCGGTAGGGTATGACCCCGAGAGTTTGATCGAGTGGGGGGCAGGAAATAACATCATGCATAGGGTAATAACTCCTAAATAGACATGTCAGAGCTGATGGTTCATTATCACAATGAAAAGAATGAGAAATTAGCCACGTGACAACATTCGATTGAATGAGACTGATGATTTTTTTGCCAACCAAAAACATGCTACCCTAATAAAACCGCAACGAAAATTGAAAAACCAAGATAGGCTTTTGTAAGGACCCCTCTCATGGACTCATAGGTTCAAATGGAATTTTCATAGGTTCCATGGATTTCGGGTTAGGGCCCATCAAATTTTGATAATTTTTAGCACTTAGGGTGCTCAAGGGACGACGCCGGTAGGGTATAACCTCGAATGTTCGACCGAGTAGGGAGGGGGGGAAATAGGAGCATGCATAGGGTAATAATGAATTATAACATTCATTAAATTAATTGTATTGTATTGTTCATTATACAAACAACACTTATGATGAGATGAAATGAATTGTATTGTTCATTAAATAATCATTATTAACCATTGTTAATTGTTGGAATGAAGATTAAATTTTTCCACGATAACACCATGCACAGATAAGAAATAATTTATATGATCAAATATCAAATTCTGTATATATGAAAATGTCAAATGATTACAAGTGTATGTCCATACACAAATATGGTATAAACACCAACTCAAACAAAATGTATGTCTATATACGTGAATGTATGTCCATATACAAAATATACATGCCAACTAGACATGTAAGCATCCCAAAACTATCTATAACATCCTAAGCTACTAATGGATCATCAAAATCGATCTTGTTTGTCACACTGCTCAGCTCTAAAGGATCTTGCACAAGAGAAAACAAACCATGATTACGATTAGTTATATTATATAACTCACATTCAAAAAGTTAACATAAAAATGAACTATAATTGAACTATTCTTGTTTACCTTATCTCCACATTTTCTCTTCGGCTTTGTAGGACTCTTGATGTATGTCTTTGATAGAGGAGGTATGTTTTCAATATTTTCATACACAACCTACATATGTTCACAAACATGACATTGATACAAGTTAGCATATAATTGTCATTGATAATAACAAATTATATCTACTAAACACAAAATAAAATAAACAGACATGTACCCTAGGCATCTCTTCTTCTTCTTCTTCTTCTTCTTCTTCATCATCATCATCATCTTCAGGTATACTGGGTGTAGTCAACAAGGATGTGAAGCCAATAATTTTCTATACATATACAAAACAAGTATATGAAACTATCAATTTATGTCTAGACATGTATAATCACTATAAGTTATTTAAACTATTCACTTAATCATATTTGTATTCAATTACCTTTCCCTTGTCTCTTACTGCACTACCAGATCCTAAATCACACAGCCCCGCACTCGTGCTACTTGTGCCCTACAAGAGTAAAATAAGATATACATGCAAGTTACTACATAATCTAATTAATACCAATATAAATGATGAGCATGTGTGTACAATAAAATGCAAACGACTGGGTACAATAATATAGGTACTGTCAAGCTATCAAGGCCAAATGAAATGGCCGCCAAGGTGCCCTCCTAGATCTATGTCAACTCCTCCTTGGTTATCAATTGTTAAATAGACCATGTAAATAAAAATTAGTACTTAATATTATCTAGATTAAAAATATTTATTTAAAATATAGAATAAATTGTGAAAATACAAATCTTACCCCTACATCATCAATGTATGATGAAGGTGTTTCCTTACCTCTAGCATGTGAGGACTCCCCAGGGTATCCTCCAGTTTGTGTCATAACATCTAGTACATCATGCATCTCATGCACATCATAATCTGCACTGTGCATAGGAGGATGAACAGGTTGTCCAATTGGACCCAAGCATATGTTCCAACACATGACACAACTATGGGGCAAGAAAATGTGTGGAGCCAAGGAGGACGTGTTAGCACCACCGGATGCACCGCTACCATAAAAAGTAGGTTGATCTACTAACCCAACCTGAGAAATCAAAAGGCTACTCAAAGAGTGAATAACTGATATGGTTCGTGATACCACCTCACAAATGATATCTGGATGCTGCACTAGAGGTGGGGGATCAATAGGAGAAGGGGGGACATATGGGCCCTGGACTAATCTAACTACCCCAAGTCTATTTTGGGGCATACCTAAACCCACACCATGGAAAGGTTGGATGTCAAAGTAGTTCACATGTTTTCCTAAAAAAAACTCAGCATTCAATTTTTTTATGAAGTAGAAGGGGACATCAAGATTGTTGTTGGGTGGTCTGTTGAAAACCATCCACCAACGATCCCAAAAAAAATTCACAATACCATCATTTGTGTACCATTTAATAGACAGTTTTGCTTTTTTGGGGTCTACAGGCTGACCAGTGCGGGGATTCACAAACAATATGATGATAATGGCTTTGGATATCTCGAGATCCTTGATCTACTTATAGGACAAGCCATCTGCATATTGTTCCCTCATAGAATCTCACCACAAAAGAGTGACATTGTGCTCCTCAGTGATGGTTTCCATACTCTTTATGATCAATATGAGGGGATCAAACATTGGGTTTAGGCGAGGGATCAAATGATAGACATCTACAATCCCCCTCAATTGGTTCAAATTTTGTGCAATTAAATCTTGAATTGAGGGGGAGTTTGGCAAAGGAGGGTTCGGTTGTTTCCATTGTGGTTGATCAATGTTTTCACTATTATCCCCCATTTTAACCTAATTGAATGTAAACAATTGAATTTAGTTAACAAATTTGAACAATTTTGTATTTGATTTTTAAAAACCTAGTTTTCATGAAAAAAAATCATATTTTCAATGAAAAACAAATAAACATTAAAAAAAATACAAAAATTGAATGAAAATCATTGAAAACAATAAAAATCCTACCTTTTAATGTAGTTTTTAGCAAATTTGGGTCCAATAACTGGATATTGGGTCCAATTGGATATCAGATTCCAAAAATATCGCACAACCCTTGGGTTAAAAATAACTCATGGACTGTCACAGTCTAATTATATTGTCTCAGAAAATCAAATATCCGATTTTTTATACTTCAATTATTTTAAAATAACATTATAATATATAATATATTATTATATTATATAATAAGTATTATATAATAATATATAATATAATATAATAATATATTATTACATTATATATATTATATAATATAATAATATAATATATAATATATAATATAATAATATAATAATATAATATAATAATATAATATATAATATAATATATAATATAATAATATAATATATAATATAATATTAGATTATAAAATATAATTATTATATTATATATTATGTATTATATAATATATAATATATTATAATAATATATTATATATTATATAATATAATAATATATTATATATTATATAATATGTAATATATAATATATTATTATATTACATTATATATTATATAATTTATTTTTTAATTTAAAATTACTTATAAAAATCGGATACCCAATCTTATCCGATATTCAATTTGCTTATGTGTTTACCATGCCAAGGTGTACTGACACCTAGGCCAAGCAAAAAGTCAACATGAATTTTCGTGTTTTTAGGCGAGTGAAGAAGGCTATTTTTTTCACATCGCCACTTTTAAGCCCAAATGATCCTGCATTAACCCTACTTGAATTCCCTGAGATCTTTACTTGGATATATTTTGACATGCCTTGCATAGATCCTAAGATTGTCACTCATAACATTGTCCTAATTCTTGATGCTAAGCCCGTGAAGCAAAAGATTCGAAAGATCCACCCTAAAGTGGCATTACTTGTTAAAGTTGAGATTGAAAAATTGTTGGATGCTATATTCATCCATCCTATCAATTATTCCCATGGATTTCAAACATTGTGGTTGTGGCTAAAGCTGAAAACAAGATTAGGATGTGTATAGATTTTCATGATCTAAACAAGGCCTCTTTAAGAGACGACTTTCCACTATCGAATATTGATGTGATAGTGTATTTGCTATCAGAGCATGCTTTACTATCCTTTATGGATGGTTTCTCAGGATATAATCAAATTTTCATCAATCCCCAAGATTAATATAAAACTACTTTAACCACTCCTTGGGGTATGTTTTGTTGGATTGTGATGCCTTTTGGATTGAAAAATGTAGGTGCAACCTATCAACGTGTTATAACTCTCATCTTCCATGATTATATGCATAAGACTTTAGAAGATTACATTGATAATATCTTTGCCATATATGTTCTTCGTATAGACCATGTTAAGATCTTTAATCAAATCTTTGAGAGAATTCATAAGTATAACATGTGTTTGAATCCTCAAAAATGTGTTTTGGTGTGGATAGTGAAAACTATTAGGATTCATAGTTTCACATCGTGGTGTTGGGGTGGATACAAAGGATGGTAGAGAATGCCCAATTTATTACATAAGCTACACTCTACTCGATTACGAAGTCTGATATTCTGTGATAAAAGGATAGTGCCTTGCTTTAGTCTTTGCAACTCAAAATTTAAGGCATTAATTCTTGAATGTTGAGATCCATGTTATCATTGAATTAGATTCTCTTAAACATATTTTCTCTAAAACTAATCTTTCTAGGCATTTAGCTAAGTGGGTTATGATGTTGACTGATTTTGACCTTAAGTTTGTCTCACAAAAGGAAATAAAGGGTCAATCATTGACTGATCACTTAGTTGATGCTCCTTCACCCTTCTCCCTACCTAATGTAGAGTCTTTTCCTGATGAATACATTTTTCCATTAAGGTTGATGAGACTTGGTAATTGTACTTTGATGGCTCCAAGTGTCATGCAAGATTGGGGGCAAGGGTGGTCTTAATTTGTCCTAAAAAGAAGCCTATTCCTTTATCATATTGTCTCAATATGAAGCTCTTATAGCTGGAATTAAAGAAACCTTGGTGTTGAATGTGAAACATCTACATATTTATGGAGATTCTCAATTAATCATAAGACAAGTGATAGGAGTTTATCAAGCTAAGAAAGACAAATCAACACAATATAAAGATCTAGCTTTATTGTTGTTGCAAAATTTTGATTCTTATACTATGTAGCCTGTTCCTCAAAAAGATAATCAACATGTTGATGTAATGGCATGTGTTGCCTCTCTTGTGTCTCTAGAGGACCCCTTGGTAGATCTTAAATTCACTATTCACAACCTCAATACCTTAGGTATTGCTGATAATCCTAGTGATGTGGCATATTGTTGCATTATAGATTTTGATGAATGGTACTCGCATATCATAAGAGATTTGAGTGATGGTACCTTTTCTAATTCAGTGAATAAGAATACTAGGGCTAGGATTCACAAATTGGATGCTAGATACATTATCCTTTCTAATGTTCTTTATAGGAGGGGTTATAATGGTATTCTCCTTCGATGCTTAAACAAGGCCGAAACCCCTATTGCTCTTGAGGAAGCACATTCAGGTGCTTGTGGGGGGCATTTTGGGGGTAGATATTTAGTTCAGAGATTGATCCGAATGAGATACTATTGGTAAACCATGGAAAAGGATTCCTTTGTGTTTGTTAAAAGATGTCGTCAATGTGAGCAACATAGAAATTTGATCCATGCCCTTGCCCAAGAACTTTTATCACAACTAGCATCTTGGCCCTTTTTTACATGGGGTTTGGATCTTGTTGGTAAAATATCTCCTCCATCTCAAGGACATACTTTCATTATAACTGCCATTGATTACTTTACGAAGTGGGTAGAGTTTGTTCCTCTTCAATCCACTATCACTGAAGTAATTTGTCAATTCATTTTGGAAAACATTATTTCACAATTTGTGATACTTTTCGCTTTAGTTTCAGATAATGGAACGTCAATCCAAAATAAGGATGTGAAGAAGTTTCTCGAGAAATATCATAGTCAACATAAGTTCTCTACACCTTATTATCCCCAATCAGATGGTCAAGTTAAGTCTTCTAATAGGATAATTGAACAAATTCTTCTAAATACTATAAACAAGCATGGTAAGGATTGGCATACTCAATTAACCTATGCTCTGTGGGCCTATCACATGAGTGTATGGGTTGTACCCCTTATAATCGTTTTATGGTGTTGATTTCATTATGCCATTGGAGTTAGAAATTCCTTCTTTGAGAGTTTCCCTTAGGGACATAGTGGATGATGATTCCTATAGAGAACAAAGACTTCAAAAACTTGAGATACTTGATGAATGACGTATAAATTCCCTTGAGCATATTCAAGCGTATCATAAAACTTTGCAACGAAGCTACAATGATAAGGTTATTCAACATTCCTTATCGGTAGGGGATTTAGTCCTCTACGAGAATCACTGCAACATGAATGCCTTGCCTGAGGAGAAGGAAAAATTTAGTCCTAATTGGCTTGGACCATACATTGTTGTCAAGGTTTATGGATCAGGTGCTTACAGGATAGCAGATGTGGATGGTACGCCTCTCAAGGAACCCATAAATTCTATGCACCTTCATAGATACTATGCCTAGTTCTATTTTTCTCTCTCTTTCTCTCTTGCTAGTATTCTTTCTATTCTCCCTCTATATCTTTTCTTTTTCTTCAAAATTGGGTAATATGTTAGCATGTCTTCATTAAAGTATGTAGGATTAAATAATGTTATATTGTTTGATCTAAATTACTTTATTCTTGACAAGCATGTTTCATTACTTTATTGTTTGTGTTGGAATATTTTATGTAAATTATAATTGATTTACATTTCATATATGCTAGCAAGTTATACAATTTCTTATGTGTTAAGTATAATTATATCATGTTGTGTTTAATTAGAGTGAATTAAATCACATTAGTTATATAGTTCTCAAGCTTAATACATTCTTCTTTTACATCATCAAAGTAGCATTTGATTAAATATGTAGTTATTTAATTAAATCACACATGTATCAATTTAATCATGAAGCATTCAGAAATCAATCACATGGAAATTAAAATTGGATATACATGATCATTACTCAATATATTACTTCTAATCTAAGAAATGCATATATTATTCAAGTATTAAAATAACATAATCATGAGTGTCATCATATATACATAAATACATCAAAATCATATCCTAGGACTAATAGCTGGAGGATGGTGGCTAGATGCCCTCTCCTAATTTGGCCATGGGGGTAGCCCCATTGGGGTGTATCATGATACAGACTGTGAGTGATTCCACAAGGAGCTCCTATGATCCATCTCCATCATGATCCCATGGTATGTGGCTGCCTCTATCTATGATGCTACTAGGTCACACTTTGTCTATCGTAATCTCTCTCGTAGGGCCTCCACCTCCGTTTGAATAGGGGAGAAATGGTCCTCGTGTCATCTTGCATTCCTCTGGGATCTATATGCTATCTATGAGGAACTAGGAATGTGCACATTCACAATAAGGTCTCTTACTGCATTCTAAATCAGAGAATGCCACTCCTAGATGGTAGCTGCAAGATAGAGAGAAATTTTTCATCAGTAATATTCTATATCATCAAATATAAGTGAGTAAGATACATAAGTAAATCAGTAACTGGACACCTTAACTAGATCTCCATCTTTCCAGTAGGATCATGGACAACGACTACCTAAGACTGGGACCTGCTTGGCTCTCTGTGCTCATACTATCTCTGTATAGTAGGTGTGGGCTGATGGGGACCAAGATCGGGATGCCTTATGGGGTCTCGCTTTTCCTATAGTGGGAGACTCGGTGGATCTATGGCTATGGTATCCTTCCCAGAGTGATGAGGAACTGCATTTGACTCCTCCTCCTCCTCCTCCTCATCATCCTCCTTGTCCGCCTCCTCCTCATTCTCCTCCTTGTCATCCTCCTCCTCATCATCCTCATCATCCTCCTCCTCTCTGTCCTCTTCATCGACTCCATCCTGAACTCCCTCTCTGATATCAAGATCATCTCCATCTTCCCCTACCTCCTATTCCTCTATGTCGTTAGCCTGATAATCTAAGCCCTCCTCGGATGCATCGGATCCCTCTCAATTGCCTAACTATCTCCATGGTTTGGGGTTCCCTCTATGGAAGTCTACTGGGAAAATGGCTCTAGGGTATGTCCTCCCCCAGCATGTGATGTACCATTGGTGTGTGCCTAAATCATCTCTATAATCTGTCGCTATGTCCTGATCTAACCCATTCGATTCTGTGATGTTGATCTCATCATTGGTAGGCCTAGGAAGGGCTCCTAGCCTCAACATCACGTGCGAGTGTCAGATGTATACAAACACATCAGTAGGAATACTTCTTGAAACTGAACTACTGCCAAACTCAGTCAAAGTAGAAGGGAACGACTACGTGCCTATACTATCACTCTAGTAGGTGGTTCCTTTGCATGTTGAACATCTTCCTACATATCCCTGCCCACATGTATATCCTGATGTAGGGTCTCCATATGACCCTTCCTGTTCTCAATCTATTCAAGCTCAACCTCCAATACAAGAGATCACCGAATCACCACTCAGGGTAAGAGGATAAGCATATACCCTAGGCTGCTCTGGGACTAGCTCTATGGGGGCTCCACTAGGCCTAGTGCAGGTAATATGCTCAAACATCCACACCTATAGTAACATGCATCTCATCAGGTTGTATCCCTATCCAAACACATACTCCCCAAGTTCATGATAAATATGTGCAAGCATGCTTCAACCCCAAGAGTATACTCTCCTATGTCTCTCTATAGCTCATATGGCATAGATGAGTCCTCCATGCATATGTGTGTTGCGCCCATTAGGGAACACAACTAATGCAAGGGTTGCAATCATGATTCACCTCACTAATGGAACCTTGCCAGTAGGGTGTAGGATCTAGGTGACCATGATGTGGTCCCTTGCCTCACTGTGTATCACTCTCCCCACAACATTTACTTGCTCTCTCCTATAATCCTCTATTTTTTTGGATTGATATCTCATGGTCTCTCCTTTAATGGGAAGGCACAGAATATGGTATACATCCTCAAGGGTGACCATCATCTCCCCCACAGGTAGTGAGAACATCAAGGTGTCTACATCCCACCTCTTCATCATTTCCATCAACATCGCAACATGGAATCAGATGGTCGACATGGTCATTGCATCCCACAATCGCACTACATGTATGAAATCCTTCTCTCCTGCTGTCAGCCTTGGGATTTTCTCCTAAAGGCTCTGAAACATGAGACCGATGGTATGCTCGTGAATGTACGGTAGTCTCTACAAAATGCAAAGCAATCTATTATCATTAATTGATGAATCATCTATCATCATCTAATCAATGCAATCATTCTACTAGTTCTAGCATTCATCACCTGATCCTCTTTTGTCGTTGGTCACCCCGAATAGGGACCAGGGTGCCCTACTGGGATGATGGCACCCTACTAGGAGCATGGTACCTAGAGGGGACCATGGCACCCTAGGAGGACCAAGGCACCCTAGGACCCTTAAGTGTACAAAGAGAGGGCTCGGGCCCAGACTAGGTGATGATATCATCACTTCTTAAAACTATGAAAACATGCAAAGTCAAATGGAGTCAACGGATGGTCAAATCACCTCATCGAGCGGTCAGTTGATGAGTAGGGACTGGTGTAGGATCTCCATCCTCATAGGTCACTTAGGTTTGTGTCGAGGCATGATGGCTTGTATGTGGGCTCCTCTGTAATGAATAGTTCCAAAAAGTTAGAAAGTAAAAAATGAAGGTGTCACTTTCATATTTATGTGTTATGCACTTTTTCACTTTATGTTTTTAAGTTAAAACCCTAATTTCTACACCTTTTCTTCAATCTATCATATCTTGAGCTAGGAAACTCCGATTCTCACACCGTTGGTGGTGTTGGAATCATGAGTTTTCCCTCTCACTCTGAATTAGTTCCATAATATGCTTAGATGAGAAATCAAGCCTTGTTTTGAACTTGCTTCATCAAAATCTTTATCACAATTCACTGTGGAAAACATGATACCCTATTTCACCTCACTAATAAGCAAGTCAAAACAAGGGGGGAATATAGCTACTCGCAAATTTCATCACCTTCCTTAGTAAGCATTAGGTGATTTTGTGATCTAACATGTGGTTTTGTAGGGTGTGGTTCCTAACTGTGTACTATTGATACTGCTAGGGGCTTCATTCGACAACTTATGGATATATCCTTTTTCAAATGATGTTTACTTTTCTATAATTTATCTTACATATGCACATAGTGTCATATGACCGCTAAAGTGGGGGCTAAATGTAGTGTCATAAATTATACACCCTTGCTAGGGTGGTACAATTTCACACTTAGGTTAGCACTCGCCTTAGTGTGTCTTGCATCTTGCATTTCTAATTCCCATTTAAGCATTTAATTAATTAATTTAATTAAGTCTAAGGTTATGTTTCATCACTTTACATATTCTAAAGTTAGGCCCTTTATGCTAAGTGTGCCCCTTTTCATCTTATTCCTCCAATGAATCATTTAATCATAAAACCCTAATTATGTCTTATTTTGACAGTTTTGGTCCAATTCTGCATATAAAAACATCTCAAAATTTGTTGTAACTTTCGGATGTGCTATAATATCATCATATCTAATGGCCCCAAAAATTTGATGAAAAGTTGGTCAGACCGTGGTGAGAATGCACATGGTCTGTGACTTTTTCCCAAAATTTCAGGAGCACAATCCTATGATATAATAATAAACCCCAAAATATCAGCGGAAAATTCAAATCCTAGTTCGACCTAAACATAAAATTAATATCTAGGGTTTCAAACTTAAGAGTCGTCTTTCTTCATTTGAAGGTGTCGATTTCGAAGAATCTAAGAACAGGTTTTTAGAGCATTAGAGCCTTCTTTGCAATGAAAGACTAGATCTTTGAAGTCTTCAACAATATCCAACATTCATCCATTAAACATTCATCAAGCATCATTTCATCAATTGGGGGCTTTTGAAGATGTAGAAGAACAATAGGAGATCACTGACTGATGATTGGCTTGTACCTCTCCCTTGGGGTTGGGTATGGTTTCATGTTGTTTTCATTTCTTTTCATAAGCTTCATTTTGATTCATGTTCATGCTTTAGATCACTTTACATCATGGATTTAGAGCATTTACTTTGTCAATTATAAGCAATTAGGGTTTACACTTTAGGGTTGTTCTAGGTTGTTTACTTTCATTCTTAGGATCTTGCACACACATAAGGTTCTTTCACACACATTTTCAGTACATTATTGGCTATTCATGGAGGTGGAAATCACCAACATGGGGGTTTGACTAAGGGAAACCCTATATAGCCACCCCAAACCCTCTTTTTCAGCTTTAGTTATAGGTTTGGATCTGATCATCACTAGAAGTTTTGGGATCGAAAGAGCACACAAGGACAATTATGGGTTACAAATCTCAACAAAACCCCCAAGGATAGGGGTGTGGTGCCCTGGTCCTACCTAGGCTAGTGGCATCATGCCATGGTCTTTCCCTCTGTCAGTAGGACTTGGTAGAACAACACTTTGCAGGTCTCAGAATCCCTCCTATTAGTTGTAGCTCAAGAATTGTAGAATTAGGATAGTGGCATGGTACCTTGGTCCTGGTCATTTTTGCTCAGGTTTTGTACACAAGTACACCTCTGATTTTTCCTTCTAATCTTTATTTTGTAGCAGTGTATCAGTTGTTCTTTGATCTGCATTCTCAGATTAGGGTTTGCTTGGTTACTTATTTTCTAGGTTAGATTGCATTTTGCATCATTTCTCTCTCTCATTTACACTAAAGGAATTGAAAACCTAAGAGGTAATCCATGACTCTCTCTTTCTCATAAGATGTAGTTGATGTGTGTTACCTCCCTAGGCTCTTTCGTATTCCATGAGTGTGTATGGGAGTGGGATTAGGGTTTTCATACTTAGTCTCACTTTTTCCCCTACATAGTTTGATTGCTCAGATTGATGAGAGTTGGTTGTGGCATTGGAGGATGTGTCATGTTAATTTTGACTGCATGATTAAGATAAGTTCTATTCAAGTTGTTAGAGATCTGCCTAAGATAGTGAATCCTACTAATCTGGTGTTTAAATAATGTCAATTGGGAAAGCAAACAAGAACTTAATTCAAGAGAAAAGAATATATATCTAATGGGATATTAGATCTTGTGCATACTAATTGTTGGGGTCCTTCTAGGGTGAGAAGCTTGCAGGATGACATATACTTTATGTTATTGATTGATGACTATTCTAAAATTATGTGGGTCACTTTTCTAATGGAGAAATTAGAAGCACTGGAGAAATTAAAAATATTCAAAGTTGAGGTGGAGATAGAGATAGGATTGAAGCTGAAGTGTCTAAATCTGACTGAGGAGGATAATTCACTTCCAGTGAGTTTAATTCCTTTTTATGAAGAGCATGGAATTAGGAGATAGTCATCTGCTCTATGAACCCCTTAGCAGAATGGAGTTGTTGAAAGGAAGAACATAACTATTTTGGATGCTACTAGGACTATAATGATTGAAGGAAATGTTACACATATCTATTGGAGAGAGTTTATTATCAGTGTTGTGTACACATTCAATCAGGTGCATATAAAAGGTGATTCTGATAAGACCCCTTATGAGTTATAGTTTGGTCATGTTCCTATAGTTACATATTTCAGAATCTTTGGGAGCAAATTTTATATCAAAAGAGATGACGATATATGAAAATTTGATGCAAGATATGATGAAGGAATCTTTTTGGGATATTCTACTAAGAGCAAGGCCTACCGTTGTTTCAATAGAAGACTGAGAAAAATATTGGAAAGTGTGAATGTGAAGGTTGATGAGTGTCACGAGAAGCAAATTAGAGCATGTGGATATGATTTTGATGATCAAGATGTTAGTTCAAAGAAAGTGCAAAATCTGAGCATATAACAAATCAGAACAATCAGAAGACCCCCAGGTATGTGAGATTAAATCATTCAGAGAATCAGATTATTAGTGATAAAAATAAAGGTGTGATGACTAGGAGAAGAATTGATGCTGAAGAGACATGTCTAATTTCCAATATTGAGCCTAAAGATGTTGCTGAAGCTTGTAAAGATGAAAATTGGGTAAAAACTATGGAAGAAGAATTAAATCAGATTGAGAAGAACAATACATGGGAACATGTTCCAAGAGGGTAAAAGCACCAAGGTGTGCCACACTTTTCTAAAGGAAATGGCTAATGTTGATTCAACTTTTTAAATTTAATCAATAGAAAGTGAAATATATGTTTTGAATTTTGAAATTATTTAAACTAATTAAATGTAAGTTTTTTTTGGTATTTAATGTTTGTAATTTAAAAAAAAATTAAAAAATTATTTGAATATACTTTTCTTATAAAGTAAACACTATAATTTAGTTGTTGATAAAAGACTAAATTTGAAATTACATGAGGCATCACGCTTTATATAGTAAACTTTACATTTTTCTCTTCATATTTTTTGTGTATATTGATAACTTGAAACTTTACTGCAAAAATATATTTTTAACTATTTTTTATGTATATATTTTTCAGTAAATTGGAAAAATTGTGTGTACTGAAATAAACTCTTTCCCTTTGGTGTCACCTTTTTTCTTGAGTATTTATCCAAATGTGAAAAGAATTATATCATCTTGACATAAACTCTTTTCTCTAGTGTATTTATTTTTTTTCAAAATTTTTAAATAAATTTTAGTATTTTTCCTTTGCAAGATAATCAACCTTATATTTTAGTGTTGATGACCTTCTTTCAATAAAAAAAAATATAAAATATAAAAAAATTAATTAAAACATATATATATTGGAAAATTCACTTATAGATCTATAAAAGCGTATTTTTACATTTCAAAAAAAATATTATTCATAAGAGTAGGAGTTGTTGAAACATCGAGTTTTTCAAAAAAACAAAATGGTAATTAAACCCAAAGTGATATAACGTATACATTTAGTAGACAATTCCAATTGGAAAAGTTGTGATCCATGTATTAGATAGCTATAATGCATCTCTATAGACCATATGTTTGACTAAAATTAATTTAAAGTTAGAATTACTTAAACTCACTTGTGTTGATAAGTTGGCCTAAAATGTTGCATAGTTTTATGCTTTTACCCAAGACCTAAAGACAAGAATGTAAATGGCATTAAATGGGTATTCAGGAATAAATTGAATGAAGATGGAGAAAATGTTAGAAACAAAGAAATACCAATATGTAAAGGATATTCATAGATGAAAGGTGTTGATTTTGAGGAGACTTTTTCTCTGGTAGCTAGAATTGAAGCTGTTAGATTATTTCTTTTATATGTTGCATATAAGAGTTTGAAGGTATATCAGATGGATGTGAAGTCAGCCTTTTTGAATGGTGAGTTGGAAGAAGAAGTCTACATTGAGAAATTAGATGTATTTTAATTGACAAATGAAGGAGACATGGTATGCATACTAAAGAAAGTATTATATGGACTTAAACAAGCCCCTAGAGCTTGGTACGCTAGATTGGATAGGTATTTGATGATGTTGTGATTCTGTAAAGGTACTAGTGATAGTAACTTTTACTTCAAGATTGATAATGATAACATTTTGATTGTTGAAGTTTTTGTTGATGAAATTATTTTTTGAAGAGATGATGATATGAGTAAGAAGTTTGCTGATAATATGCAAAAAGAGTTTGAGATGTCTATGATAGGTAGATAAAATTCTTTCTGGGACTGGAAATTACACATACTAATAAAGGCATTTTCATATCTCAATCAAAGTATGTGAATGAAATGCTAAAGAAGTTTGGGTCAGGTGATTCCAAACGTATTGGAACTCCTATGGTAATTGGATGCAAGATGGCAAAAGATGATGAATCTCTAAAGGCTAACCTGGCTTTTTATAGACCTATGATTTGTGACTGTTATATTTGACTCAGACTAGACTAGACATTATGAATGTTGTATGTCTTTTTGCAAGATTCCAAGCCGATCCTAAGGAAAGTCATGTTACTATTGTAAAAAGGATATTCAAGTATTTGAAGGGAAGAGTTGATTATGGGAAGAGTTCTTATATAGATGTTGATTAGGCAGCTGACGTTAATGACTGGGAGAGCACTATAGGTGGTGCATTCTTTTTGTGAAATAAGTTTATTTCTTGGGCAAGTAAGAAGAAAGATGTTATTTCTTTATCTACTGTAGAAGATAAATACATTGTTTCTTCTAGCAATTGTTCTCAAGTAATTTGGATGAATCAAATGATAAAGGATATTAGAGTTGTTTACAATTAGCCTACTGTTATACATTGTGACAATTCATGTGCTATCAATATTTCTAAGAATCTGATGTTGCATTCCAAGACAAAACATATATCAATCAAGTTTCATTTCTTGAGAGAGAAGGTGAATGAGAAAGAAGTCAGATTGGAGTATGTATCTACAAAGGAACATATTGTAGATATCTTTATGAAGCCTTTTCTTGCAGATACATTTGTATATATGAGAGAGAAGTTACGGGTAATTGCCCCTCCTGATGTGAAATATATGCATTGAGATGCATCAATCTGATGGAATTCATTATCTTATTCTAATATTTGGATTGATGAGTGGGTGTTGCTACTCAGGGGGACTAGTCTGCATGTGGTTCAATTTGTGATTGTGTAAGAAAGAGTTATTCAATTTTGAGATCCTTTAGCATTGATGTCAAAGGGGGATAGATGCATGTAAAAAACTGTCTTATCTATCTAAGGTAAAGTGCTATGTATGCATGATCTAAGGGGGAGATTATTGGAGTTGATTTCTTTCTTTGCATTGATTGTTTTCACATTCATATGTTGTCATCAATACCAAAGTGGAGATTGCTGGATATTAGAGTTGTTGGAATGTGTTCTTGTCATTGATGTCAACATATTCCTGTGTTATTGTGCTTCAGTGTTGCAGAGAGTTGGTTTAGTTAGTTTGGTTGTAGATATGTTGATGCAGATTTAAGGATCCAAATATTTGTATCTATAGTTGATTTAGCATAACTTTCAATATTCAAGAAGGTGATTTGATCAAGTTATGTGGTCTGGTGTGATGAACAATTTTTTTGTTGGTCCTGTATTGCAAAGTTGTGATTTATGGTTTGTATTACTCTGGAATTGATTCATTATATGAAGCGGATTTCAGAGAGTGTTTGGTATATTCACGTGTGTCCTCAATTTGAGTGGTTCATTATTTGACACTTCACAAGTGTATCTTTTATTTTGTCAGTAAGTTATGTTGGTATTCTTGAGCTCCAGAAGGGAGATGATGATTCTTGTAGTCCAAGTTATTGTGGTTATTGCAGTGGAATTCATGTTGCTTGTTGAGGTTTTTTCGATCGTGTTATATGTGTATTGGTGGTCTGCATTGATCAATGTGTGCGTTATTAAATATTTTATTGGTCTGCTGGTATTCATTGTGTTATACGACCTTCTGGTAGACCCAATGATTCTTGCATGTTGTGGATGATCTTGGTGAGATATTCGGTGGTGTTGCATGTTTGAGGTTTTGATTTGGATCCATGACATGTCCTTGCCAACATTCTATTGGTCTATATATTGATTTATGTATCGTGTGATGTAATTTTGTAGTTAGGCCTTATGTATTGAGCCAACCTTGAAGTTAACATTGATGATTTGTATAAATATGTGTGTATGCATTCTTTAAGAGTGGTGTATGTGTGAAAACATGAATTGATCTTTCAAAAGTGTGGAGAAGAGAAAAAAAATATTGTTGGGAAGATGTTATGCTTAACCAGAACTATGATCAGGTATTTTGAGATTTTATTCTTTCAGTTCATGTAATCTGGATTGTTGTTCAATCTTTCTACGATAGTCTGCCTTCCCAGGATTGTAGCCCTTTATTGTTTTTGAGCAATGAGCTCTAGGCAGTGTGCTTGAATGCATGTGCACTCCCCATTTTAATATTTCACATATTATTGTAAAGTATTATCATATTGTGGGTAGGTTCCCACCGTGGTTTTTCCCTTAACCATATTTTCGACATCAAAAATATGTGTGTTGTTGATGTGGTGTTTATCTTTGTTATTACTATTCTTGATCAGATCTTAAGTTGAGTTTAATTTATTTAGTTTGGTGAAAACTGATTCAACCCCCTCTCAGTTTTCCTGCATTGTTGTTGCCAATAAGTACATGGATTCATATATTCTTGAAAGGATTCTTATAATTGCTAAATCACCCTTAGGATCTAGAATGTGGAACTTTGTGATCACTCCTTTCTTGGTTAGTCAATAATTGTTTGAAAGCCTCTTTTTGGGAGGACTCCTAGAATGGTTACCAACCTCCTGATATCCTTGGCTTCAATTAAACTAAAGATGGGTTAGAACATATTTGGAGGGATAAAGTAGAAAATCATCTTTGGGACATCACATGCTAGTTGCCATCCTTCAACTTGTTGGAAGGATTTTTCTTCTCGTCATATTTCTCATGATCAAATTGTTACTATAAACAATATTTTGAATAACAAGTGTATTCAATTTCAAGATGCAAATAATATCTTTAATTGGATGCCCCCTCCTTCAACACAATATTATGTCAAATAATGCTGTAAGGTTTTAAGAAACCATCTAACCCCCAGGTCATATAGTTCTTGATAAAATTATAAGGCACTGAGAGGGGGGGGGGGTGAATCAGTGTAAGCAAAAACAATATGAATCTAATCACCGAATTAAACAACTTAACAAACATAAGAGGAATATCACCATATAAGCTAATGCCCAGTAAAAAAAATTCCACATAGCACAAGAGATTTATATGTGGAAACCCACAAGGGAAAAACTACGGTGGGAGTTAATACCCACAAGATTCACTATCTGCGGGATAGAAATCTTGACTAGTTAAGGTCTTACAAATATGCCCTATTAGGAGAAAACCTAGTTAGGTGCTACCTAGTTAATGGATTTAATATGATGAGCCCTATTAGAAGCTTTGACCTATTAGGATCAACCTTGCAAGAGGATTTAAGAATTTGATATAGAGCTACCTTGTTAGGGGATTTACAAATTAAGGCTTACCCAAACTTCTAATGACAAGCCCAAACAAGGTTAGGCTAGTGACCCCTTAACTACACACAAGGGTCCTGCAAGGAAGGACTCTACACCTTGGATGAAACTACAAACACATTCACTATGCTGGGGCCTACTCAAGCTGAGTCAAAGGCCTCAACTCCTCAAACATGCTTTACTGGTGACCTTTACTCCTTGGGATTTTTAATTTGGTCAACACATGTCATCTAAAGACATTTTCAAACACTAGTTTTGGTTTAGGGCACCAATTCATTATAACTCCTTTGTAAATGTACTCCCTTGGCTTGTAGCCCTATTTGATGATAGAATGGACCTTAACTCAAAAATATTCCACATAACCATATAAAAAATTTATCATTTCAAACACCCTTTTAGAAATTGTATTGATCCCCCAAATCATTTGGCCAGATCTGAAGATACAAGGTATGTTACCTTCAGAAGCCAAGAGACCTAATAGGGGCAATTAGCCCTATTTTCCAAAGTAACTACCTTACCGGTAAACCAAATGGAAACTCAACTCTATGGGCATGTCGGGGGTAGTTAGAAATCTCTAATTCCAGGGTTACATTCCTGGAATCCACTACTATGACAACTTATGATGATTGTCCTAAAACTTGTCGTAGGTAGTCACATAAAGATGCCTACCTAATCTTGCTCTTTTATCAACACAACAAAGTTTCACCTGCTACAAACCATGAAAAAATATAATTATAGGGGCTTATCCTACATCCCTCCAAACTAATAGTCTACTAATGGACTGGAGTGCAAGATAAGGCCATTTATGTTCAAAACCCTCTCCAAACCCTCAATTTCTAGGTTACAGCCAGAAGAATCGAGGGATCTCTCTACTCCAGAATAGTCACGACCTTAGACCTTCACCAAAAGAAATCTATTTCATCACCCTATCTACTCCATGGATGGTGGGATCCAAATCAATCCGTACATGCATGTACAACTCCTACAAACTCAGAATTTCTACGAAAACTGTAGTATCCTGTGTATTATTGATTCTCAAACTCTAATTCCAACATCAAAAACATTAGGAATCATTCCCACAAGGCTTATACAACTCTCTAATGGTTTCCCGCCAAATTTGGAGTAGGTTAGAGCCATTAAAAGGCTTCCCCCACCCAATTTACAAAAAGTTGCATTTTTGCAATTTTGCACAAAAAGTTGTCATACTCTCTAAGGTTGGGATCCACATACATGGACAAAAAAAACACACAAAAAACATGTCTAAAAACTATGAAACACAAATATAGATCATCTACCATGCCTTTTTACCATATTGTCCCAATTGGCTTCTGAAATTGCCTAATTGGTGACATGGGATTACATGGTGGGGTTTATTTCATACATGAAACACAAAACACACTAAGAAACCCTAATTATCCTACTCTTCATCCTTAGGGTCATGGATAGCTTTTTGATGAGGTTCTCCTGCACCATACTCCCTGAGAAAAGAGATCTCAAGCCCACTTGAGATTAGAGTTTGTAAATCTACACCATGATTAGATATTTGCTCACTTGTCATCCAAACTACCTCAGAGTCTGTTTTGTCCTTCCAAGCCACCAAGTACTCAATGTACTCTGTGTTCCTTGTCTTATTTTTGACTCTAGTATCTAACAAGTTTCTCAACTTAGGTGATTCTTGCCTTGGAATGTCATTGTCTGTTGCAACCTACATTAGTTCTTCTTCTTCTTTTCCATCACCTTTGAAAAGTGACATTAAAAATGGGTGATAATCCAAGATCAGGAGGAAGTTGGATCTCATAGGCATTTTTTCCACAGTTCTTCAATATCTGACATGGTCCAATCTCCTGCTATATGAGTTTGTTATATTTTCCTTTTGGGAGTCTCCCCTTCTTCAAATGTACCCATACCAAATCCCCAACATTAAACTGTACATCTCTCTTCTTCTTATCAGCATGAGACTTATATTTCACCACAGATTGTTGGAGATGAGACTTGACTTGGTCATGCCCCTCTTTTATGGCTGATGCAAAAGTTTCACCATTTGCACTAATGGCTTCTTCTTTGGTTAAATCTCTTAACTCCAACACTCCCCTTGGGTGGATGCCATAAACAATCTAGAAAGAAGATTTAACGATACTCCTATTTATGGTGTCATTGTAGGAGAATTCTTCCTATGACAAAATGTTATCCCAATTCTCTCCATGTTGCCTTGTCAAACACCTTAGTAGGTTTCCCAATGACCTATTGAAAACTTCAGTCTGCCCATCCATTTGAGGATGGTAGGCTGATGAGAAAGCTAGGTTAGTCCCCAACTTCTTCCAAAGAGTCCTCCAAAAGTGACCTATGAATTTCACATCTCTGTTTGAAATAATGTTTAGGGGAAATCCATGTATCTAGACTATCTCTTTGAAGAATAGGTCTGCAACATATGATGCATCACAAGAAGTCTTACATGGCAAGAAATGAGCCATTTTACTAAACCTATCCACCACTACAAAGACACTGTCAAATCGTCTCCTTGTCCTAGGCAGACCCAACACAAAGTCCATACTTATGCTCTCTCATGGCCTAGAAGGAATGGGTAAGGGCTGATACATACCTGCATTTGTAGACTTCCCCTTGTCTTTCTGACATATAACACATATCTCCACAAACTTTCTTACATCTACCTTCAATTTAGGCCAAAAATAATGTCTCTTCACAAGGTCTAGGGTCTTTTCAAGACCAAAATGACCTGCCATAGCTCCATAATGCTTCTCCCTAATAATATTCAACCTCATGGAAAACTTAGGAATACACAACTGCACTCCTTTGAACAACAATCCATCTTCTATCAAAAACTCAAAAAACTCAATATGATACCGGTCACCAAAAGTTTCACATACCTTGTAGATTTCTCCAAAGTCTTCACCAACAATATACATACTCTTGAAGGAATCAATACCAATAGTTTCCATCTTAATTTGGTAGATAGTTAAGACCCTCATGCTCAAAGCATTTGCAACTTTATTCTTAACTCCCTTCTTGTGTTTGAGTGTGAATGTGAAGGCTTATAGGGTCTCTACCCATTTCATGTGCTAGTGGTTTATCTTCTCTTGGCTATTTATAAAATGGAGTGCATGATTATCAATAAAAACTATAAAATCCTTAGGCAATAAATAGTTCCTCCACTTCTTCAAAGACTATACTAGAGCATACATCTCCAAGTCATAAGATGAGTATCTTTTCTTAGCATCATTTAGCATTTCACTGAAAAAAGCAATAGGCCTCCCTTCTTGACTAAGCACTGCTCTCATAGCCATGTGTCTTGCATCACATTCCACCTAAAATATCTTATTGAAGTCTGGTAAGGAAAGGACTGGTTTTTCTGCAACCTTCTTCTTCAATGTCTCAAATGAATCATCTGCCTCTTTGGTCCAATTGAACCTGCACTTTTGTCCTTCCTTTATGGTGTCAAGCATGGGTGCACAAACATGACTAAATCCTATTATGAACTTCCTATAAAAAGTTTCTAACCCATGGAAACTTTATACATCATTCATAATTCTAGGTGTAGGCCAAGACAATATAGCACTTACCTTCTCTTGGTCCATTTTCAACTCACCTTGTGAGATTACAAAACCATACTAGATGATCTCCTCCTTCATGAATAGACACTTACCCAAATTTATCATTATTTGATCTTCATGTAACCTCTTGAGAACCATATCTATGTGTTTGAGGTGCTCTTCCCTTGTGTGATTTAAGATCAAGATATCATCTAGATATACTATGACAAACTTTCCTATGAATTCCACCAAAACTTCATTCATTAACCTCATAAAGGTACTAGGGGCATTGGACAACCCAAATGGCATGACTTTCCATTCATACAACCCTTCATTAGTTTTAAAAGTTGTCTTCCATTCATCCCCTGACCTTATTCTAATCTGATGGTATCCACTTTTTAGATCCATTTTTGTAAAATACTTGGCACTCCCTAAGTAATCAAGTAAATCCTCTATTCTAGGGATTGGGAACCTATACCTTATGGTTATCTTATTGATGGCTCTTGAGTTTGTATGAAGCCTCCAAGTGTCTTCTTTCTTGGGTGCAAGGACTATCGGTACTACACATGGGCTTAGACTCTTTCCAATCAATCCTGATTCAAGCAACTCTTCAATCTACCTTGTCATTTCTGTATTTTGGTCTAGAGTGAGCTTGTAGGCTACTTTGTTTGGCAATGTAGATCCAGGGATCAGATCTATGCAATGACTGATGTCCCTTACTGGTGGTAGGGACCTTGGCATTCCATCTAAGATGATGCCTTGATGCTTATCAAGCAATTGTCTGACTATCGGTTCTAGGTGTTTGGTCCTCCTTCTTTCTCTTCTGCAAACTTCTGTTTCCTTGTCAACTTGGAACTAGGCATTAGGGCATAGAAAATTGCACCTTTCTCTCCAATCTCCTTCATGAGTTGTTTACCTTCTACTATCAACACTCTTGTATTCTTCCCTTTTGATTCCATCTCTTCCTCTATCAGAGGTAAGAGTTCTATCACCTTCCCATCTTTGGTGATTTAGTAGGTGTTTCTCAAACCATCATGATGAGCTTTCAAGTCATACTTCCATGGTCTCCCAAACAAGAGATGGCATACATCCATTTTTGGTATGTCAAATAGCAATCTATCCTTGTAAGATCCAATCTGAAACTCCACCCAAGCTTGCTCTTCCACAATTTCTTGCTAACCTTGGGTGAGCCATAAGACCTTATAGGGATAAGGGTGAGGCAGCTTCCTAAGTTTAAGATTTTCTACCATTTCAAGTGATACAAAATTTTCAATGGATCCGGAGTGTATCAGAACCTTGCATACCTTTCCTACTACCTTGCAAGTGGTTTTGAAAAGAGATATCCTTTGTGTAGGCTCCTTATCAAGTACCTTCATGGTTGTTACTACTCTCCTCATCATTAAAGCCTCTCCTCTTTTAGGAGAGCCATAGCTATCAGGAGCATGAACACTTTGATAAGTGTTTGCACTTGCCACACTTTGATAATTAGATTCCTACACTAAATTGCTTCTCCTTTCTCCTATGGAGCTAGAAGCCTTCTCCAGGCATCTATTAGCCATGTTCCCTTCTTGATTATAGTTGTAGCACCTAGCAGGTCCTCTGCCGTGGGATCTTCCTCTAGAGGGTAGTCTCCTACCCCTAAAGCTTCTTCTTGGATTGTAGCCCCCTCCTTGGTTGTAACTTCTCTCTCCTCTATTGCCTTCTTGGTTAGAGTCTCCCTAGTAACCAAAACCATTTCCTCTACCTCTAAAAGGGCCTCTTCCTCCTCTCTATTGTCTCCCTTTACCTCTGCCATTTCGCTCCCGCCTTCTCTTCAACTTCTCCTCCACCTTGAGTGCCAATTGAAAGAAATTTTGGATTGTCTCTGGGGTGTGGAGATTCAAGTCTTCTTGGATTGTAAATCTCAACCCATTGAGATACCCTACTACCTTCTCATCTTCACTCTCTTTCACCTTAGTACTCACACACAACTTCATGAACTCCTCAGTATAGGAACTCACGTCCATCTCCTTTTGTTTCAAATTTTGTCTCCTCCTATGTAAGTGGAAATTGTAATCCATTGGGACATAGGCTTCTTTCACCAAACCCAACATCTTCTTCCATGTAGCTACTCTTCTCTTTCCCTCTTTCACCCTCTCATCCTAGATGAAATTCCACCAAGTTAGTGCAGCCCCTTTCACCTTGGATTGTCCAAGGAGTCTATCCACTCCATCACTGTATCAAGCTCCATCTTGCTTGCAAATACTAGCAGATCCATCTTCACATCTATTGTTCTTCTCTCCATAGACTTGAGGACACTCATTAGGGGTCTCTAGTCTGTAGGTACCTATAGCTCTTCCTACATAGGGATCTCCTCTTCATTCCCTTCTTCTCTAGAGTCTCTCTCTCCCCTCTCCACTTTGTTCTTCAACCCCGTCCATCTCATTTCTCAAGGCATGATTCTTATTCATGACTTCTCTTCTCTCTGCCATCTTCTTCTTCACTAGGACATTCAATTCTGCATTGGTCATTCTTGAAGGTGCCTCATGGTATCCTTCTTCTTCTAACATCTTGTCTTCTCTTTCTTTTCCAAAGGACACTCCTTTTCTCTAATACCACTTGATGCAGAGGCCTACCCAAACTCCTAATGACAAGCCCAAACAAGGTTAGGCTAGTGACCCCCTAACTACACACAAGAGTCCTATAAGGGAGGACTCTACAGCTTGGTTGAAACTACACACACATTCACTAATCTCAGGCCTACTCAAGATGAGTCAAAGGCCTCAACTCCTCAAGCATGCTTTACCGGTGACCTCTACTCATTGGGATTTTGAATTTAGTCAACACATGTTATCTAAAGACTTTTTCAAATACTGGTTTTGGTTTAGGGCACCAATTCCTTATACCTCCTTTGTAAACCTACCCCCTCGGCTTGTAGCCCTATTTGATGATAGAATGGACCTAAAATAAAAAATGTTCCACATACCCATACAAACAATTTATCATTTCAGACACCCTTTTGGAAGTTGTATTGATCCCCTAAATGGTTTTGCTAGATCTGAAGATACAAGTTATGTTCCCTTCAAAAGCTAAGAGATCTAATAGGGGCAATTAGCCCTATTTCCAAAGAAACTACCTTTGACAAGGGGAAAAGAATTGTGAGGTGGATTAGATAGAGAATATGCAAATCAAACATATAATAATATGGAATCCAAAGACATAATTTGAAATGCTCAAAACAAGGACAAATGCATATACCTCACAAATCAATACCTTCTTCTTCGGATGGAGCTTGATGAAGTGAAGGCGCCCTTGGATGATGCTCCACTTGATATGCTCCTCTTTCTTGTTTGACATGGATGGCTCTCCAATGTTGTGCACAATATGAAATGGATTTTAGGAGGATGATATGGATAAAATGATTAAGTGTGGATGAGATGTGATTTGGACATGATAAGGCTGCTAAGATGATTTCCTAGACTCAAAAGGGCAGCATAAGGGATGGAATCCTCAATTTATAGGAAGAGGAGAGGAAAAATGGATGGCTAGGCTGGATTCAAGATGAAGGGCTAGGATTTCTTGTGAGCTCCCACAAGGCCCAAGAGAGGGTGTGGAGACCAAGAGATATGCCTTAAAGGCATTTCTTGTCTCCACACTCCTCAAGGTACATTGGGAAGACTTCCAAAGGTACCTTGAGAAGAGCAAGGTGCATTGGGAAGACTTCCCAATGTGCCTTGAGAGGAGCAAGGGATGTGACATTCCTTGAAGAATGGGGAGGGGGAATTTAAAATTATTGAAAAAGGGATAATCATGGGGATTGGAGGAATAAGAAGGAATTAAAAATTCCTTGGGATAGGAGATGCCTAGAGGACTGCAAGATTTTGAAAATCTCACATTCACCTAGGAAAAGAGCATTAAAAGCTAGTGGTTGGATTGAAGGGACAAGGAGTTGACTTTGTGGCTAATCATGGTGATTAGCCATTAACAACTCATTAGGAGGGGGATTAGAGGAAGTGTTAGGTGGGATTAGGATTTGACTAGGAAGGAGAATAAGTGGAGGGAATTAAAAATTAGAAGAATAAGGTTAAGTGAGTTTAGGGAGTTTCTAGAAGAATTTATTAGGTTAATGATGAATTAAGAAGATGATTTGTAGGAGTCATGTAGGTTAAGTAATTAATTGAAATTAATTAGCCAAGAGGAAGATTTGTGAGGATTTAATTTTTTAGAAGAATAAAGAAAGGGATTGATTTATTAAATAAATCAGTCACATACTATAGTGACAATATTAATTATATCTAATTAATATTGAGGAGAATTTGAATTAACATAATTAATTAATTAATTATGTGAGGAATAAAAAATAATTATTTTTATGTGTCTACATTTTGCCCCTCTTTGAAGCGAGGTGTGATGATGCATTGATTCAAACAATAATCTAATTGTTCAATTCAATTGATAAGATCTAGATTCAGTCTGGTTTCAGGAAGGATTCATCCTGTATAAGAAAAAGATGATCAAAGTGTCTGGTTTCAGGAAGGATACATCCTCTATAAGACATGATTGATCACAATGTCTGGTTTCAGGAAGGATTCATCCTATATAAGACATGATTGATCACAACATCTGGTTTCAAAAAGTATTCATCCTGTATAAGACATGATCAGAGCATCTGGTTTTAGGAAGGATTCATCCTGTATAAGACATGATTGATCACAACATTTGGTTTCAGGAAGGATTCATCTTGTATAAGACATGATTGATCACAACATCTAGTTTCAGGAAGTATTCATCCTGTATAAGACATGATCAGAGTGTCTGGTTTTAGGAAGGATTCATCCTATATAAGACATGATTGATCACAACATCTAGTTTCAGGAAGCATTCATCCTGTATAAGACATAATCAGAGTATCTAGTTTCAGGAAGGATTCATCCTATATAAGACATGATCGATCACAACGTTTGGCTTCAGGAAGGATTCATCCTGTATAAGATATGATTAGATCAGAACTAATTAAAAATAACTAAAATAATTATTTTTAAGTGTCTACATTTTGCCCCTCTTTGAAGCGAGGTGTGATGATGTGTTGATTCAAAGAATAATCTAATTGTTCGATTTGATTGATAAGATCTAGATTCACTCTGGTTTCAAGAAGGATTCATCTTGTATAAGACAAAGATGATCAAAGCATCTAGTTTCAAGAAGGATTCATCCTTTATAAGACATGTTCAGAATCAAAATTAATTAAAAATAACTAAAATAATTATTTTTAAGTGTCTACAACCTTTACCCGTACACAAAATGGAAACTAAACTCTATGGGCATGTGGGGGGTAGTTAGAAACCTCTAATTCTAGGGTTACACACCTGGAATCCACCACTATGACAACTTATGATGACTGTCCTAAAACTTGTCCTATGTAGTCACATAGAGATGCCTACCTAATCTTGCTCTTTCCTCCACACTACAAAGTTTCCCCTACTACACAACATGAAAAAATTAAATTATAGGGGCTTAACCTACATCCCTCCAAAGGAATAGTCTCCTAATGGACTGGAGTGTAAGATAAGGCCATTTCTGTTCAAAATCCTCTCCAAACCATCATTTTTTGGGTTACAATCAGAAGAATAGAGGGATCTCTCTACTCTAGAATAGTCAAGACCTCAGAATTCCACCAAAATAAATCTATTTCATCTCCCTATCTACTCCATGGATGGATCCAGATCAATCCGTATAGGCATGTACAACTCCTGCAAACTTAGAATTTCTGGGAAAACTATAGTATCTTGTGTATTATTGATTCTCAAACTCCAATTCCAACATTAGAAACCTTGGGAATCATTCCCATAAGGCTTATACAACTCTCCAATAGTTTCCCACTAAATTTGGAGTAGGTTGGAGCCGTTGAAAGGCTTCCCCCAACCGATTTACAAAATGTTGCACTTTTGCACCAAAAGTTGCATTTTACAAAAGTTGCATGTTTGTAATTTTGCACAAAACATTGTCATACTCCCTAAGGTTGGGATCCACATACATGGACCAACCAAACACACATAAAACATGTCTAAAACCTATCAAACACAAATCTAGACCATCTATTACCCCTTTTTATCACATTGTCCCAATTGGCTTCTCGAATTGCCTAATTGGTGACATGGGCTTACATGGTGGGGTTTATTGCATACATGAAACACAAAAAACACTAAGACACCCTAATTATCCTAGTATTCATCCTTAGGGTCATGGATAGCTTGTTGATGAGGTGCTCCTACACCAGCTTGTCAAGACCTACCGGGTTAGGTGATTTTACTGCTAGAAACTGTTAGGAAAACAATAGTCAAATGATATTCATGTAACATCTCTGTCTAATAAGATCTACTTCAAATCCTCAAAACTTCAAAAACACTTCACTATAGAGCTTCACTAATCACCGCACAATCAAATTGCATCCTTTGCTAATATGGTCATGAATAAAATACCAAATACCTTTCTCCATCACTCCTATAAAACCACATCATCCAACTCTTAATCAATCACTTGTATCAGTTGCATGAATGCAACTCTATTCCTATTTACTAGTTGAGGACCTATATGATGGTTTACTGGTAAACTATCATTTCTATCGGTTATGCTTTACTGGTTGGCCTAATAGACATAGATGACTATCAAAACATAGTTTCCATCAATGACAACATAAAACAAGTCAACAATCAACTCTTTACATCAAGACATCATCATCAAGCCAACAATCTCCCCCTTTGGCATTGATGGAAACACTTAGGAAAACAATTTGTCTAAGTGTGCAATACAAAAATTGACTCTATCCATGACACATACTCCCCCTTAGGAATTGCATGCTCTTACAAAAATTTAAACCATTGCAAGACTCATGCTACTACTCCTTAACAAAATTTTGTCTAACTCTTTTCAACAACTACTCCCCCTTTGAAAACAATGAAAAAAGGAAAGTAAATACATTTACATCAAAATTGCATAGCATATATAGGAGTTCAAAATGTTTTTACAATGCAATTTTAGAAAAAGCATCACTAAAATGAGACTTTAATTATTTCAAATCATTATGCCATGTCTCCAAAATAGTTTTGGTTATCTCCACATGTGTCTTTATCTGTCCAACAAGCTCCTCCATGGCATCTATGGTACTCATTTCCAGTGTTGCAAGGATAGCTTCAGATTCTTTATAAGCTCTCTGCAAGATTTCCACCTTAGGTATCAATTGTGTCTGTAATTCTTGTAGTGATCTGATCCTCTTAACTTGTTCATTTTCATAAGCTTTCAGCTTATGCTGAAGTTCAACAACCGATCTTCCAAAATTGATAACAAAGTCATTAAGGGGCTTGAATGACTCACTAAGAACTTCAAGTTCTTGCTCAACTTCCTCCTTCTTCAAAATCAGCACAAAATATTGAAAATTTAAAAACATTTAAGAGGATTTACCTCTGGTTTCAAGTGCCTCTTTTAAATAGTCCTTATTGACAGTAAGAACAACTTTATCTTTATCAATTTCAGTCATTAAGTGCTATGTTATCTTCTTCTTGTAATCTTTCTCAACACTGACATAAGTTGCATCTTCAAATGATTTCATTTTCTCTCCAGCATCATAAACAATTTGTCCAAGCTCATCAATAGGAGTGGCAAAGTTATCAGTATCAGTCTCTGGTAGGAGACTTGACAAAATCTCAACAACATTCTTTATAGTTTTTCCCTCCCTCTACTTCTCTTTCATCCTCTTCTTCTTGTCTTAGGATTGCATGGAAGTTGCAATCTCCATCAACTCAGTTGAGCTCAAATTGTCCATGTCTAGTGGTCCTTTGATGCTTATAGCATCATCATCATCATCAACAATTTTCTTAGAAGTAAATGATAGAGGTGTAACTTTAGGTTCTATTTTCTTTGTTTCCTTCTCTTCTTCCTCTTTCTTCTCTTTAGATTTATCCTTTGTCATTTCTTCTTCCTTATTCATTTCACTATCATTTACCAATGGCAGATGAGTATAATAAGTCTATGTATGTACCAGTGGCTCTTCAGAGCTCTTGTTTTCTTTATCTTTCTTCTCTTTCTATTCCTGTTGTTGTTCATACATTTGTACATCATCAACCTACACATTTACATTATAAGTTGCATCAAAATCATTAGTATCGATATCATCATCAGTAATGACAACAATCTATGTTTGTGTATTGACTAGTTGATCATCTATCGGTTATTCTCCGATTACAATTTCATCAGGTGTAAAATCACTGATATCAACATTGTCTAGAATATCTTCTATCTCAAACTTCTCTGGTTGCTCTTCCTCCTTATGAATCAGAACTAATATCTTCTTCAATATCAGCTCAGTTTCCATGTGAACTGATTGGGTCTCACCAATTAATAGTCTTGTCAAACTTTTCTTGGATCTAAAAGATGATTTAGCCTTTACCAGAATTTCATCTATCTCCTCTCTTGTAAATTTAGGTTGCATATTTTTAAGAATGTACTCAATAAATTCTCTATCTTGTTTTATGGTTGCTTTCCATCTAGCCTCAAGCTTTTCATACAAAGAATTTGGAATCTACCCTTGCAATTCAATTAGGGCTTTACTATATTTATTCATCATAAATAAATTGCATCTTCTATCTTCCTTTGTTCATCCTCACTAAACTTATCATATAGTTTATCCAATTCCTTAAGAATTCCATATTTCTTAATATGCATAAACAAATTTTCAAAAACTATAAGCTTAGTTACCAATTTCTTTACCATCTTAATAGTGTAAATTCCAACATCCTTTGATCTCTTAGCACTAGCTCTTAAGGCTTTCTTCTCACCTTCTGATTCAGTTTATTCTTCATCATCAACTACCAGTTTCTTTGATTGTTCCTTTTTCCTTTTGTTGTAAACTTCTTTCACCTTGGGTGCTTTAGGTACAACAGGCTCAACGATTTTTCCTTTCCTCTTGAATTGAATCTTGGAAGGTTTCTCCTTCTTTTCCTCTATAGGTATCTCCTTCACCACTATACTCCTTGTTTGTCTACCAGTGTTGGTACCAGTTGGGGCACTAGATGCTCCTTATTGTGCAACATGTATTGTTCTTTCTTCAACAATGGCCTCCTTAGTAAAACATTGTTGTTCAACAAATGCCTCTACTTATTTTCTCACTTTCTTAGCAATTACCGGTTTGTTAAGTTATGAATGCACTTGAAGGGATTTCTCCTTGTAGGTGCCAAAATGTTTTGTTGTGGTATCTACCAGTTGGGAAAAAAAATGATTAGCATATGCAATCAAAAGATCCTTGTCCACTTCATATCCCATGGGAATAACCCATGTAGTACGGGGATCACCTACCTCCATCATGCAAGTATCTATATCAATCATAAAAAAAAATTATGTTTTCATACCGATTGACAACCTCTGCTAATATCCTTTCCCTTGCATGCATTTTCTTCTAAAAATATTTAAAATGACAACAAGAAATCTTGTCAAAACCATTACCCAACATTCTAATGTTGTTCTTCATATGTAGTAGTGCCAGTGTGTCATTAAATATAACCAATACTAGGAAAACAGTTTTGAAAGTATAAAAATAACCCAATGATCAATTGTCCAAATTTAAACTTCAATCTCTTATCCTTCTTGATGGACTCAAGATTCAGCATTAGTTGACTTCGTAATGCCGTAGCCAAATCATAATCAACATCTTCCTTTATCCTTCGGTATGCAGTATGAATGGTAGCAGCAAGGATGTTGTTCATCTTGTTAAATGATAGATCTGGTAACCAATAACCATTGAAGCATATTTAACTATCAAATTGTTAATATTATTCACTATCATTGCTCTTCCATCCCATCTTGAATTAGTCTGCCTTTCAACATCATTCTTAGGAATGGATCTCAATACTGGAACCTCACCGGTGGCACAAAATCCGGTGACTGCATTGAATAACTTCTTTTGTAATCTTATATGGTCTGTCAAGCCACATAAATTGGTCGTGAATCCTGCTAAGAACATATCTGACATGTTCACCATCAAAATCATCAATGGAATTTAGTGCATGGTGAAATAATTCTTGGTAACCTTCTTAAATGGTTCCTTTATCACTCTGTTCTTATCACACAACAATCCATATTGGTCAAAGATCACAATAACACCAAGATCCTTTAATTTGCAATGATAAAAAGATCTAACATCTTCTAAACGCCACACTCCATAGGGAACTCTAGATAGAGCTTCGGTGGGATTAGTTTCAACAGACTTAAATGTGTGCCTTTTAAATTCAGGATGAGGTCTATCTATAACATCTACTAGTTGCACGGTATCCATTCTCAAAGATTCAAACATTAGATACAGAAAATAGGATTTAAACACATAATGATTGACAACCTCTGCTAGTATCCTTTCCCTTGCATGCATTTTCTTCTAAAAGTCTTTGAAATGACAACAAGAAATCTTGTCAAAACCATTACCCAACATTCTAATGTTGTTCTTCATATGTAGTAGTTTTGATGTGTCATTAGACCACTAAACATAACCGATACTAGGAAAATAGTTTTGAAAGTATAAAAATAACCCAATGATCAACTATCCAAATTTAAACTTCAACCTCTTATCCTTCTTGATGGACTCAAGATTCAGCATCAGTTGACTTTGCAATGCCTTAGCCAAATCATAATCAACATCTTCCTTTATCCTCTAGTATGCAGTATGAATGGTAGCAGCAAGGATGTTGTTCATCTTGTTGAATGATATATCTGGTAACCAATAACCATTGAAGCATATTTAACTGTTGAATCATTAATATTATTCGCTATCATTTCTCTTCCATCCCATCTTGAATTAGTCAGCCTTTCAACATCATTCTTAGGAACGGATCTCAATACCGGAACCTCACCGGTGGCACAAAATTTGGTCACTGCATTGAATAGCTTCTTTTGTAATCTAATATGGTCTATTGAGCCACATAAATTAGTCGTGAATCCTGCTAAGAACATATCTAACATGTTCACCATCAAAATCATCAATGGAATTTAGTGCACGGTGAAAAAATTCTCAATAAGCTTCTTAAATGGTTCCTTTATCACTCTATTCTTATCACACAACAATCTATATTGGTCAAAGATCACAATAACACCAGGATCCTTTAATTTGCAATGATAAAAAGATCTAACATCTTCTAAACGCCACACTCCATAGGGAACTCTAGATAGAGCTTCAATGGGATTAGTTTCAACAGACTTAAATAGGTGCCTTTTAAATTCAGGATGAGGTCTATCTATAACATCTACTAGTTGCACGGTATCTGTTCTCAAAGATTCAAACATTAGATATAGAAAATACGATTTGTTGAATAAATACATTTTTCCTCTTTCACAACTAGGGTTTCGACACTCACAAATTTCTCTCGCGATTGTCGATCATGGATCACCATAAATCTCCTCAAATCTCTGTCAATGCTGCAATCACAAAATTTTCTCTTCTCTTATCACTCTCCAAGTTCTCTCAAGAATCAAAAGTGACAAATGATATTAAAAAATTTCTTTTTATTTCCCCATTATCTACCACATTAAATTTCATTATCGGTAAAACCCTAAAATATCTTTTAACACACTATTGGTTCTCATAACACATCAAACCTACCGACTTGATCATAAAATCACTTCTTAATATCATAATACATCGAAGTATGTAGATATAACATACCTTATGGTCCTTCAAGGGGTTTTGAAATAGATCTAACATTAAACTCCCCCTAAGCTTTTTACCATCTTAGTTTGTCGGTGAAGGGTTCTCCACACAAGGTGAAGAATTAGGACCTTCTGACGGTTTGTCTTTAGTTTTCTCATCATCCTTGTTTTTCAAATTCTATTAATTTTAGTTCTGGTCTCCTCCACATCAATTTTCATCTTCCCTTTTTAGTCATCTAATTGATTTACCGATTGATTCATCTTTTCTCTACAAAACTTTGCAATATATCCCTGTTGATGACAATGATAACAAGCCATACCAAATGCTCTCCAAGGTCTATCATTGCCTCTACTAGTCCTTCTTTTGAAGTTCATATCTACATGTGTTGGAATCCAAGAACATTGAGAGTGGGGGGGTGAATCAGCATTCTACCAGAATGATTAATCTTAACCTTATAAAAACATGCATACACCAACCGGTATACTGATACATATAGAATTTAAAGAAGTAAAGCAACCTATAAGCCAATCACATAAATGAATATCATAGAACACAAAATTATACGTGGAAAACCTCAAAGAGGAAAAACCATGGTGGGATTTGTGACCCACAATATCAATCCATAGGCCCTATGAAGAGATATTAAAAAATATAGGGGCCTACACTTGCAGGAAGGCTTACAGCCTAGAGCAAAATGCTCAATCACAAAAGGAGCCTCATTGACTACATACAAATCTAGACTACAATCCAGATAAATAATTGAACTTCAAAGATAGGATCTTCTATGTCTGAATATAGTTTCGGTTAAGCTCTGTCTATTCCGGTCTAAAACCCTTAACACTATACTAGAATATCCCTCTACAAAAATATCCTCACATACATGATCTCTCTCATATATTTCACATCTCCTTCATTATTTCCTTCCTTATACATATTAAAAAATGATTTAACCAACTGACCTATATACCCTTTACAATTCATCATGCCTTATGTCAGCTTATAAAGATAATTACAATATTAATATACATGTCAGCTCAATAACATAAATACATGAATATAAAAAATAATTTATGATGCTAGATCCAAAAGATGTCAGCCTCCAATACCGATAACCTGATTCTAAACCATGTCGGCATGTATTGCCGATAACCAAAGATATATATCCAACATGTCGGTGTCAGTGTCGGTGTCAGTGAAGTGTCTGTGATCTGCCAGTTGATACTCAACTAACCTAAAATATGAAGCCCGAAAAAGTTTTCATGTTGCCATCAATGACAATATATTGAAACCTACCAATTGGGTGCCAATTGCCAACAATATCCCCCTTTGGCATTCATGGCAACACTCATGTGAAAAATGATCATAGTTTCCAATTGTTGGTTCCATCTTGAGCCTAATCCCCTTGAGATGAATATCTTGAATATTTTCCACCTATACTCCCCCTAATGTATACAACTCCCTCTTTTTAATTTTTACATTAATATCTCTCCCGCTTTGACATCAATGCCATCAAAAATTCCAAAAATAATACCAAAATCTATTGGCAATTGACACTCAATTGGTTGGTTTCACTATGTTTTCATTCATAGCAACATGGTATCCTATTTTGCCTTCATGTTTTGGTTCAGTTGTGTATCGGCACCGGTACTGGTAGGACAGAAGGATTTCTTTGGTTACTAATAATGCAAGCTGACATGGTTTAGTAAAAGGTTATCGGTATTGGAGGCTGACATCTCTTGGATCTGGCATGCAATTGGTTTTAATATTTATGCATTTATGTTATCTAGCCAACATGGAATTTTATATTGTATATATCTTTGTAAGCCGACATAAGGCATAAAAATTGTAAAAGTATATAGGTTAGTTGGATTAGATCATTTTGATATAATTCATGAAATAGGAGATTATGGATATGCGAATGTAATATGATGCGAAATATATCAGAGAGATTATGTATGTGAGGAAATTCATGTAAGGGTTATTCTGGTAAAGGGTTTAGGGTTTCAAACCAGAATAGACAGAGATTAAACTAGAACTATTTTTTGGCATAGAAGATCCTATCTTAGCAGTTCAACACTTCTCCAAATTGTAGTCTAGATTTTTATGTAGTCAGTGAGGCTCCCTTTGTGATTGAGCAGTATTCTCTAGGTTGTAAGCCTTCTTGTAAGTGTAGACCCCCTTATATTTTGTAATATCTCTTCATATGTCCAATGGATTTATATTGTGAGTAACAAATCCCACCATGGTTTTTCCTCTTTGAGTTTTTCCACATATAATTATGTGTGTTATGGTTCCCATTTATGTGATTGGCTTATTGGTTGCTTTACTTCTTTCAATTCTATATTTACTGGTATACCGGTTGTTGTATGCATATTTTAATAAGGCTAAAATTAATAATTCCAGTATAACACCGATTCACCCCCCCCTCTCGGTCTTATTAGATTCCAACAATTGGTATCAAAGCCTTGTGCCTCGGAGGAATTTTAACAGCTTGAGGAAGATCCTAAATCTGAAATCCATGGATATGACCTTGGAGAAGCAACTTGAGATGGCACTTGAAGATTATGATGTTGAAAGGTTGAAGAACTCAAAGCTACAAGATGAATTTAATTCTTCTAAGGAATTCATTCTTGTCCTAAAAGAGAGGCTATCATCTATTCAGGCTAGGAGAAAGGAACTTTTTCAAAGTCATGATGATGAAGAGAAAGATGAACTTAAGGAACAATGTCAGAAATTGAGTCAGGAGAACATGGTTATGAAAAATTAAGTGCAAGTTATAACTATGAGGATTGTTAGATACTTGATCAGTCCCAAAGACACTTAGAGGAGGTGGTGAATCGATGTCTAATCAGTAAACAAAAGATTTAAAATTGTTTGTAACTTTATAACCCAAATTAATGTACTGGTAAGTAAGTAGTAATGAAATAAGGAAAAACAAAAGTATAACCATCAATGCACACCATAACACATATATTTTTGGTGAGGAAACTTGGTAGGGGAAAAACCTTGGTGGGATTTGTGACCCACAATATTTACTCACTGACTAATATGAATAAATATTACTTATACAATAGGGGCCTACACATGTAGGAAGGCCAACAATCTAGAGCTCACTGCTCAACAAGAAAATGGAGTCCCATTGACTACAATTGGATGGTTAAATCCAATGAAAATGTACTGCTCAAAAAATAGCATCTACAATGCTACATTCAGTATCGGCTTAAGCTCTATCAGATACATCTGCCATAAACCTCGCTTCGCTCTTCTCTTCTCTTATTAGCTCATAAAATAATTACATCAAAATGCATATACAAGATCTCATACATATATGAGTCTTTACAATACATCATGTTGGATATGCAATATAATTACAATACAAAACAATATTATTTCCATATCAGCTTAGACTGTCGGTGTGATCTATTGTCAGTGTAGATTGGATGCTGGTGTGAATAAACTTGTAGTGCCTACCAGTGCCGGTAGATGATGTCTATTTCTGGTGTAACATTGTAACCATGTTACCAGTTGGTTTCCATCAATGACAACATCAACTATTCTCATCTGAGTTTATAATGCCAACAATCTTCCCCTTTGGCATTGATGGCAACACTCATGAGAAAAATCCAAAAACTAATATCCAAAATTGAAGTCGAAAAATTGAGTGTGCTCCCCCTGAGCAAGTGATCTCCTTCTATACATTTTTCTCATACACCACTACTCTCCCTTTGACATCAATGACAAAGGATGTCAAAAGAATCAAAGAGTTCAAAATTTACCTAGAAACCTATAACCGGTTATGTACAATCTGAAAAATGTCTGCCAAAACCAAGTTAAGACCTTGCAAAAACTTTTTACTATCATAAATTATGGTCTCTATCTGTCGGATCATCCCAGTCAGATAATGCATCTGTTGCTCTAGTGATTTGTTGCCTTGAATAGATTCCTTAGATAGCTCATTCCAGTGTGTTAATAAGTTGTCCAATCTAGGACCAAGCTTGTTCTTCAACTCCCGGGTTTTCATCCTTAGCCTTTCTTTCTCCCTTTCCAATTTCTCAATCTTCTCTTCATAGGTTGCCATTTCCAGATCCAAAACTAAAGTAAGTTCCGAAGAACCAATCATATTATCAGCTATATCATCAATTTTATTTTGTGTTTTCCTTCTTTCCTTATCAATATCAACTATTAAATGGTGTGGTTTACATGCTTCCCTGTACAACTTTGTATTCCAAAATGGTGGAATTTAGTGCCGGTAATAAAGAATCAATTTTTCCTGTAAAGTCCTTAATTGTCATATCAAATAATTCATCTTTCTCCTCACTCACTCTTTCCTTAATGGTCTCTTCATTTATTTTATCCACAGTTTGAATATTAGAAGCAATGAATTTGGACAATGTGTCCAATTTACCTATAGATCCATCAATATGATCAACTTTACATGCTGGTGCAATGATTTGCAAAATTGGTAAAGTATAATCAGTGGCCTTAAATGCTAAGGCATTGCATTCTGTAATCTTCTTTATTGAATCTAAAATTACATCTATAATATTCTTTGGTCTAAAATTAATAGTGGAAGTGCTAGGCGGAGTGCTGGGTTCTACAATTGGTTTTGTTGGAAATGTGCCTCTAATTCACTTGAGCTTTGTTCATACTGATCAAGATAACTCTGGCCAATGAAACAATGTGAAGAAAATTTGTGAGATCTATCAGTATAACCTTTGCTGATGAACGTGACATATCAAAGTAGGTATCAGCCATTAGGAGTGGTTTCGGTCCACTATACCGATACCCAATGAGTCCATCTTCCTATGTCTTGAAGTGTAACAGAGCTTGGAGAAGTAGGTTTGAAGTTATCTCGATGACCCGGCGAAGTCATCTTTGGTCATCGGGGTAATATCGGCTATCGAGTGGACTTGTTCTGCATTATGTCGATACCGATGAAGTTGCCTTAGGCGATCGGGTTGACATCAGCTATCGAGAGAGCCAGATTATTGGTATACCAATGACTGATGAGATCGCCTTCAGCAATTGGGGATTGATCATATATCGGAGGGAATTGTGGAAAGCTATGCTGATCATCCGATGGATCCTCCTTGATCGACTTCTGTGACATAGGGAGATCGGGTGTACCTGTTGAAGGCTATCCCAATGAGCCAATGGAGTTGACCTGTTTGGAGTCGCATTAGTGGAGTCATCTACTAGTTGATCAAGAGATCAGAGCAATGCATTTGTGGTCTTTCTGATGGCCAATGGAGTAGAGACCGACTATAGGTGTACACTCAAACCAAAGTCCAAAAGGTGAAAACTTGGACACTAAAGATGGTCTTGTCGGTGTATATGAATACAAATTGACCCGAGTTCCTGGTGCATGTGGGATTATAGTTTTATCACAAATGCAGACCGATGTAGATAGTTAGATGTCTAACTAATTTGTACAAACTGACAGTTGAACGATCGACATGGAAAATGCATATGAAGCCAAGAAGAAACTCAAATATAGAGTTGTTCTATTGATAAGCCGTAATTTATTCTGTGAGCTGATTGGAGTGTCCTATTTGTGAGAATTTGAGAATGAATACCTATAGTTGTAGAATGAAAATTTGTTCTAAATTTATTTACTAAAAATAAAGTGTTCAATTGTTGGTGGTGGGTTTTTTCCCGAAAGGGTTTTTCCACGTAATTCTTGGTGTTCTATCTCTATGTTGATTCTATTTATTTTTGTCTATGTTATTCTTAATGTTCTGTAGAAATTTTAAATTGCATTCTTGTATGATCTCCCCTGCTAATTGATATTAGGAAGGCATTTTCGCATTGTGCTTTCCTTACAAGTGGTATCAGAGCTTGGCCCATTTTGTTATCCTTGTTGGGTAGGGTTGGTTTTTGTATCATTTTTGTTTCAGTGGGAGTCTTGCAGAGTATCTACTTTTTTGTTTTACAGGTAAAGATGGTAAGCACCTCAGAGCACATAGACATGGAGAAATTTAATGGTTCCAGTTTCAAACTATGATAAAATCAGGATGGAAGACTTGTTGGTCGACTGAGACCTTTGGATTGCGGTGTCTGGGTAGAAACCTATAGGCATGAAGCAAGAGGAATGGGAATTAGCCGACTAGAAGGCAAGGGGTCTAATGAGGCTATGTATTGCTGATTTTGTTTTGTTAAACATCCATGAGGAGAAAACTGCACATCTTCTCTTCAAGAAGTTGGGAGATATTTATCAAGGTAAGTCCTTGGTGAATAAACTTTTCTTGAGAAAGAAGTTGTACTCTCTGAAGATGGATGTAGGAACACCATTGGAAGACCACTTAAATGTATTCAACATGGTTCTTGCACAATTAAATTCTATTGGTGTGACCATTCTAGAAGAAGAATGTTGCATGCTGCTGTTGTGTTCAATGCCTGGCTCTTGGGATCACTTAGTGATGGCTATCGACAGTACTACGACCTAGTTCAAGATGGATACTATGGTTAATACTCTTTTATCAGAAGAAATGAGAAAGAAATATTCTGAGGTGACAAAAGATGGACTCTCTATTCAAGGTAGACCAAAGGACAAAGACAAAAAGAAAGGAAGGAAGTCCAAATCCAAGTCTCAAGAGAGATCAAAATCTCTAGGCAAGAAGTCAAAGGTGAAGTGTTGGAACTGTAGACAAAAAGGGTATATCTAAAGGATTGCAAGGAGAAGAAGAAGAAGAAGAAGAAGTATTCTAACATTGAATCTTCTTAGAGTGATGCAGATGCATTTGTAGCAGCCCTGGCAGTGCCTACCTCAGATGACACCTAGTTAGTAGAATCTGGCGCATCTTTTCACATGACCTCCCACAAGGAGTGGTTCTTGAAGTATGAACTGTATGCTGGTGGAAAGGTATACTTGGTGAGTGATTCTATGTTTGAGATTGTAGGGAGAGGAAAAATTAAAATTCAATTCCCAGATGGTAGAGTGAAGGGGATCAATGGAGTTCTTCATATACCAGGTCTGGTAAGAAACCTTCTCTCTATAAGTAAACTTAATGATGATGGAGTAAAAGTTACATTTGTATCTGGTGGTTGCAAGATGACTAGGGGTTCCATTGTATTGGAAAAGGGTGATCGCATTGGTACACTATATAAGTTAAATGCTGAACCTATATGTTGTAATATAACCTCTAAAAAGTATGTTAAGGCAACTATAATGATGCATAATGCTAAATCATTGGAAGCTAAACTTCCTACTGAGATAACAATGCTCTGGCATAATAGGTTAGGCCACATAAAAGATTGTGCATGAAGGATCTTGCATGAAGAAGACTATCCCTATCTACCTCGGGAATGTGCGAAGTTTGTAAATGGTGATAACGTGTGATGGGTTATCAGCTGCCATGAAATTGGTGGAAAATGAATGATGGAGAATGTCTTGAGATTGGATCAAGACTATTGCATTCAATACAGTATGATCAATGGTTAGGATTGAACCGTTTGAATTCCTTAACCTAACAGGTCTAGGGTTTAGGGTTTATGCTACCGACCTGTTTGTTGTCCTATAAGGTCAATGTTGTGTTTCTTTTAGAGTTTGTTGGAAAAGGTTGTGTGTGTGTATCTACGAGAAGAGATACGTGATTCTTGCCAGACCAAAGGAGAGAAGTCATATTTGTAGAGTGTAAGTGTAGAAGGTGAAGAGGAGCTTAAGTGGATCTACATTGGCATTGAGTGCTATTATCAGCTCATTGATATACCTATTGATCTCTAACCACTTTAATAGTTGTGAAATCCCCTAATAGGGTAGCCTTAACCAACTTGTTGAAAATCCTCTAACAGGGTAACTCAAAGCTACTGAGTTATTGATATCCTTTAGCTATTGAGTTCTTGAAATCCTCTAAAAAGGTACCTTTAATAGGGTTTAACCCTTAACTGGGTATTGTAGCCATCCCTTAACAAGGTGATCCCTAATAGGATCAATTCCTAACAGAACCTATTGTATCTGTCTTTAACCGGACAAGGCTCCTAACAGAGTGGACTTCCGAAGAGTTCAAAAATAAGCTTGTGGGTATTGATCCCCACTGTAGTTTTTCCCAGTTGGGTTTCCACGTGCAAAATATGTGTGTCATGTGTGATGTTATGATTGTCTTCTAATTAAGTGGTGATGCATGTTGATCTTGTTGTAATATGTACATCTTTGATGGTGGATTGCCTGTTCATGCATTAGAGTGAAATGGGAATGAAGAGTTAGATTATATGAGAAGATAAGTGTGAACCAATCTTTGCTCATCTTAGTTACACTGTGTTTTGTTGGTTGAACTTTGTTGAAGGACCGGTGTTGCTGTTTGTTTGGCAATGCATAAGTGTTAGCTGACAAACTAGTTTAAGGTTGAGTTTTTTCCTGTACTTATTCATCCCCCCCTCTCAGTACTGGTTTGGTACCATTCGTTCATCATTAAGTTATCAATTAGTATCAGACCATCCTCCAGGTCCTCTATGTTGTAAGCTTAACCACTTGAGGGAAAGATCCTATTGTAATGATGAAGAGGGAAGGTCCAAATTTTAACAAAGAAAATTTCAGCAAATGGAAAGACAGAATGAAGATATACATCAGAAGCATGGATGCTCAACACTAGAGCTATGTTGAGAATCCCTATGTTGCCCCTACTGGTACTCTCACCAATGATCAAAAGAGAGAAATATAGGAGAATGGGCAAGTCATGGAAGCCCTAATCAGTAGTTTTTCTGATATTGAGTTCATTGATGTCCAGGATAAGGTAAATCTCAAAGAGGTATGGGATGCTCTTGAAAATATCTATGGAGGTGATGAGCATGTAAAACAAGCTAAGGAAGAAAGCCTTAGAAGAAATTTTGAAGACATGCAAATGGCTGAAGGTGAAACCATTCAATAGTATGGTATTAGAATCAAAACTATTGTCGGAGATATCAAGAGTGTAGGTGGTAAAATGGAAGATTCCACTGTGGTAAGAAAAGTCCTGAGATCCCTATTGTCGGTCTATGCAATAAGGGTTGCTGCTATTCAGGAGCTGAGATCAATAGACAAGACTAAGTTATCCTTGGAATCCATCATAGCAAAGTTGATAGCCTATGAGCTAAATAGTTTTGATGGTAGTGTTCAAAAAATTGAATCAGCTTTTAGAGCTTCTACTGTACCATCCAGGAAAGGAAAAGAAGTAAGCACTAGTGCTGAACCAAGACAGAGTAGAGTAATGGATGATGAGGAGTTTCTGATGGAATTTGAAGCTCTTCTTACTAGGAAATTTCCAAAAGGAACCGGTAAATACAGAGGTAATCTCCCTTTGAAATGTTTTTTGTGTAAGCAGATAGGACATATTGCTATGAACTATCCTAATATTGACAACAAGGATAAACCGGAAAGATTCAGGAAATTCAAAGGAGGAAACTGAAGAAACTATTTTGTTGTAGTTGATGAAGGTGTCACAGATGAGGAATTAGAAGATGAAGAGAATGAAGACATTGTGTTTGTTGTTGTAAAGGAAGATGTGTCAGACAAGAAGGCTCTTGTCTCTCGCTTTGATAATTTCAATGAGTGGATTATTGATAGTGGTTGCTCACACCATATGACTGGTGACCAGAGAAAGTTTCTATCCTTGGAAGAGTATGATGGTGGTGTGGTTCATTTTGGCAATGATGCACCATGTATGGTTAAAGGAAAAGGGTCCATCTCTCTCAATGGAAAGAGTAGTACTGACATTGTGTACTGGGTTGATGGTCTCAGACACAACCTTCTGAGTGTTTCCCAGCTAAATGATAGTGGCCTCACTCTAGAATTCAAGAATGGAGTTTGCAGAATCAAAGGAAAAGATGGGGAATTTGTGGCCACCAGCATGCAAACCAAAGGTAACCTATTTCATCTAAATGCAAATATAAGTACATGTCTTATGGCTAAGTTTGATGATAGCTAGATATGGCATAGGAGACTCTGCCATGTAAACTTTGATAACATTGTGAAGGCTAGTAAGATCAATGCAGTTAGAGGGTTTTTGGTGCTAAGCAAACCAAATAATACCTTGTGCAGAGAGTGTCAATTGGGGAAAATGTCTTCCTCAACCTTTAAAGGTAAATCTTTCACTGCTGACAACTTGCTTGATCTTGTGCATACTGATTTGTGTGGTCCTATGAAAACTAGAAGTGTGCAGGGTGATAGGTACTTCATGATTCTCACTGATGACTGCTCAAGAATGATGTGGGTCACATTCTTGAAAGACAAGTCTGAAGCTTTTGTGAATTTCAAAGCCTCTAGAGTATTAGTGGAGAAGGAAAGCGATAAAAGGATCAAGTGTCTCAGAACTGATCAAGGAAGGGAATTCACTTCCAGTGAATTCAACAAGTATTGTGAAGAATTTGGCATCAAGAGGCAACTATCTACCCCCTGAACTCCACAGCAGAATGGCCTAGTAGAGGGGAATAACTAGACTATGGTTGAAGCAGCTAGAACCATGTTGATTCAAGGAAAAATAGCTCACACCTTTTGGAGAGAAGTGGTAAGCACTATAGTCTACACAATGGACTGGGTACTCATCAAGAAAGGTAAGGATAAGAATCCTTATGAGTATTGGACCGGTAAGACACCTGTGGTTAGCTACTTTAGGTTATTTGGTAGCAAATGTTACATCAAGGGAAGTGAAAATCAGGGAAAGCTTGAAGATAAATATGATGAGGGAATATTCCTAAGATATTCTACCAAGAGAAAAGCTCTCAAATGTTTCAATAATAGGACTCAGAGAATTATGGAAAGTATCAACGTGAGAGTTGATGAAACCTCTGAGAAATCAGAGAAAATCGACAGTGAGCAAGCTGTAATTAAACTAGTTGCAACCTTCTGGGAACCGGTTGTCAGTCAACCAAGTACCAGTAACAATGTTCTTCAATAGATGAATCTTGATACTGATGAAGATGAGGATGAAGACGAAAAGCAAGAAGAACCAATCAAGACTATTCCTCGGTATGTCAAGTTGAATCATGATCCTAAGAAAATCATAGGAGATAAGGATGCAAGAATCCTTACAAGAAGAAACATAAGAGAAAAATCATGTTTGATCTCTTAATTTGAGCCTAAGTCATTCAAAGAGGCTCATAAAGATGAAGACTGGATCAAGGCAATGGAAGAGGAACTTGACCAGATAGAGAAAAATAGTACATGGTCCTTGCTACCTAGACCAAAGCATAAAAATGCCATTGGCACCAAATGGGTGTTCAGGAACAAGTTGAATGAGGATGGCACAGTGATTAGGAACAAAGCCAGATTGGTGTGCAAAGGATATGCTCAAGAAGAAGGAGAAGACTATGGAGAAACCTTTGCTCCTGTAGCCAGATTGGAAGGAGTTTGTATGCTTCTCACATATGTAGCTTTTAAAGGATTCAAGGTATATCAAATGGATGTAAAATATGCATTCCTAAATGGTGTACTTGAAGAGGAGGTGTATATAGAGCAACTAGATGGGTTTTCCCTATCTGAAGACAGTGATATGGTGTGTAGTCTACATAAAGTCTTATATGGTCTAAAGCAGGCACCTAGAGCATGGTATGAACGTCTACATTCCCATCTTGTGAAGATAACAATATCTACTTGAAATGTGAAGGAGATCAGATCCTGATCTATGAGGTTTTTGTTGATGACATTATGTTTGGTGGAGATGACAAGATGGGTCATGAGTTTGCTGATGAGATGAAGGAAGAGTTTGAGATGTCACTCATAGGGGAGATTAAGTTCTTCATTGGACTACAGATCCAGTAGATGAGAGATGGAATCTTTATCACTCAGTCCAAGTATGTCAAAGAGGTATTGAAGACCTTTGGCATGGAAGATAGCAAACCGGTTGGTACACCAATGGTGACCGATTGCAAATTATCAAAAGAGGATGATTCTACATTGGTTGATGAGAAGGAATACCAATCAATGATTGGTAAGTTGCATTATGTAGTGCATAGCAGACCGGATATTGCACATGCAGTTGGCATTACTGCAAGGTTCTAGAAAAGTCCAAGAGAATCCCACTTGGTTGTAGTCAAGCAGATTCTTAGGTATCTAAAGGGAATAGTTGACTATGGATCGTGGTACCCATACAACAATGATTTCAACTTGAAAGTATTCAAAGATGCTAATTGGGCAGGTAATGTGGATGACCAAAGAAGCACAACCAGTGGTGCATTCTTTCTTGGAGGAAGACTAGTCTCATGGATGAGTAAGAAGCAGAGCTGTATCTCTCAGTCTACAACGAAAGTGGAGTATGTTGCAGCTTTCATGAACTGTACTTAGACAATCTGGATGAAGCATGTATTAGATGGCTTCAAAATCCCTATATCTGAACCGGTAAGTATATTCTGTGATAACACAAGTGCTATCAATATTTGAAAGAATCCAGTTTTACATTCTAGAACCAAGCATTTTGAGCTTAAGTATCATTTCTTGAGGGAAAAGGTTCAGAATAAAGAGATTGCACTAGAACATGTTCCCAGTAAGGAGCAATTAGCAGACATATTCACCAAGCCTCTCCCAAAGACTACATTTGTGTATTTAAGAGGTGAATTGGGGGCACTGCCCCTTTAGGAGGTAAATTAAAAAATATTTGTTCTGCATTAGTCAGGTAATGCATAGTCATTTCTTTTGTTGATTGATGTGTTGAATGATGCTACTCCTCAGGGGAAGCAACATAGTGGAACAGGGATGTTTGTGCCCCCACTTTGGCATTATTGTCAAAGGGGGAGAAGAAGTGTAGTGGAGAAGATATCTGTAAAAATTGGGGAGAAGATGAGTTAGCAGAGAGATATCTTTGTATATTGCCATCAATGCCAAAGGGGGAGATTGTTGGCATCATGTGAACTGGTATGAGGACATAATGATATTGTATGTTGTCATTGATGTCAATATATGATATGAAGAGAGAACCACCATATGTGCGAACCGGTATATATGCCAAAGTAAAGCAGTATATTTGTTCAAGGTGAACCGACATGTCAAGGTGAACTAGCATGTAGTCATGGGAACTGACACATGGAAGCATTGTATGACTACTGGTTGGTAGGTAGTTTCCACTTCAAGATTTTTGGTTGGAGTACCTCAAGCCTGTGTGACTCAATCGGTGATCTTTGTGTGGTGAGTTAGTAGTATAACAAAGAACAGATCATGTTGCCACATCAGCCTTATGCATGTGAAGGATCTTGCATGAAGAAGACTATCCCTATCTACCTAGGGAATGTGCGAAGTCTGTAAATGGTGATAACATGTGATGGGTTATCAACCACCATGAAATCGATGGAAAATGAATGATGGAGAATGTCTTGAGATTGGATCAACACTGTTACATTCAATACAGTATGATCAACGGTTAGGATTGAACCATTTGAATTCCTTAACCTAACAGGTCTAGGGTTTAGGGTTTATGATACCGACCTGTTTGTTTTCCTATAAGGTCAATGTTGTGATTCTTTTAGATTTTGTTGGAAAAAGTTGTGTGTGTGTATCTAAGAGAAGAGATATGTGATTCTTACCAGACCAGAGGAGAGAAGTCATATCTACAGAGTGTAAGTGCAGAAGGTAAAGAGGAGCTTAAGCGGATCTACATTGGCATTGAGTGCTATTATCAAGTAATTGATATACCTATTGATCTCTAACCACTTCAATAGTTGTGAAATCCCCTAACAGGGTAGCCTTAACCGGCTTGTTGAAAATCCTCTAACAAGGTAACTCGAAGCTACTGAGTTATTGATATCCTTTAGCTATTGAGTTCTTGAAATCCTCTAACAAGGTACCTTTAATAGGGTTTAACCCTTAACCAGGTGATCCCTAATAGGATCGGTTCCTAACATAACCTATTGTATCTATCTTTAACCAGACAAGGCTCCTAACAGAGCGGACTTCCAAAGAGTTCAAAAACAAGCTTGTGGATATTCATCCCCACTGTGGTTTTTCCCAGTTGGGTTTCCACATGAAAAATATGTGTGTCATGTGTGATCTTATGATTGTCTTTTGATTAAGTGGTGATGCATGTTGATCTTGCTATAATATGTACATCTTTGATGGTGGATTTCCTGTTCATGCATTAGAGTGAAATGGGAATAAAGAGTTAGATTATATGAGAAGATAAGTGTCAACCGTTCTTTTCTCGTCTTAGTTACACTGGGTTTTGTTGGTTGAACTTTGTTGAAGGACCGGTGTTGTTGTTTGTCTGTCAGTGCATAAGTCTTAGCTGACAAACTGGTTTAAGGTTGAGTTTTTGCCTATACTGATTCACCCCCCACCTCTCAGTACTGGTTTGGTACTATTCATTCATCATTCAGTTATCAATAATCATAGTCTTTCTAAACATTTAATCCATAGCCCATTTAATTCTCATAAAATCTCTTACACTATATCAATTAACCAACAATCATCTTATCACAAATTAAGAAACTACACAAATTCATCTCAACACAAACTAAGCTACAATATCCTAATTCTATAACAACTAATAGCATCCACCAAATGGAGATATAATCTTAAACCATAACACAAAATACATTCTAATCCTTTCCTACAAGACAAGCATTCATTTTACTGCCTACCCATACACTTATTAGTAATTAACATTAATAAGATTACTAATTCATTCATTAAAATCATCCATACAATATTTTCATAAGGAACATTCAATTACATCCCAAGCATTATAAGATTTCAATCCAACCATTAGTTCACTATCTATGAAGTATGATACTATAATTTCAAATTATTTAATCACCAAACATAAACCTGTCCTAAGATATCTTTCAATATTACTCATACCCATACATCCTATCAAGACATAACATTTCTTCTAATTAAATTGCTACTTAAAGACACCATTTCAAGACTAATACCATTATAATAACATTTACATCATTTCCTTTTAACATGGTTCATCACGAATACAAAATACATCATTTAGTTCCGAACCACAATACTTATCCACATCTCATGCGTCCATTTCATTAAATATAAATATGTTACAATACAACTCAAGGTTCATCATTACAATCATATACCATAGCCAAAAGCTATCACTATAACTAGAACAACATAATCATTTCTATTAAGAATGATATCTTTTACAACCATTACATAAGAATTTCATTACATAAATCACATCATCATTTACATTCTTGCTGCAATTATTATCCATGAACTATCTGAAGAAGCATCCTCATCCACGCAAGAAGAATCCAAAGATAGGAACATCCCAATGGTTTAAAAGCACCAACCACCCGACCATGTGGAACCACCCCCCATGTTAGGAGCTGACACAAGGTCCCAACACACACTCTACATCTAGCCCGACACTTAAAACCAAAGAGACTAAACAAGACAAGGACACTCAAGCAAGAACCATCACAAGATAGCACAAATAGAAAACTCCTAGAAGCGCACAAACCAACAAGGCATCAATACATGTCAAGCAAAAGACACATGTAGGAGCGGAGTGTCATCACATGCTATCCTCCCCCATAATATTTTCAAAACACAACTCTTCATGACATAACCCCGATAGATATGTGAAGCCATTTCTACCCACGAAAGAATCAAGGTTGATTTGACTTACCCTCTTCATAGCCTTCTCACTCTTATCCTAAAACATCCTCCCTAGGAATCAGCCATGAGGCTCAAACAATTAATTATCTTGTTTTAATGAGATCTAATTACCCATTCCAATTAATTCATTATTAATGCTATCACTTGTTTAAAACAAAGAAAAACCCCCATGTGCCCTGACAGTCTAGACTTCATGCATCCTTACTAGGAATCTTCATGCAAGCCTATCTTTCATGACTCCGGTCATCACATGAAAGCCCACCCCCACTACCATGCTCCAAAAACAACAATAGAAAAGAGGCTCCAATTCAAATTCCAAGAAGAGATTCATACTTCATCATGCAAGCCTAACAACACATAAAACATACAAGGAAAAACCATAGCTAAAAGCGCAAAGGATTTAAATCCATTATAATGCAAAATTAGCCTCAAAGTGGAAATCCATATCATATAAGAAATATTCTATCAATAAAAATATATCAATTCTACTGTCTCCATAACAATATCACCTTGCTTTCTCCACAACATTAACATCTTGTTGTCTCCACAATAATAACATCTTGATGTCTCCACAACAATACCATTTTTCCATTGCAACATCTCAATATAAGAAAAGACTCAAATCTTCAACAATAAATAAGCCAAGAATGTTTTAGCATATAAAACATAAAATCTCATCAAACTGATAAATAACAGTAGCTGGAAAATGTTTGCAAAAATCACAAAAGCCTTTGGAATGAAACGAAACTCAAAAATCCAAATTTGATTGGGAAAATAGTTAAAAACACCAAAACAGGCAGAACAACACTTTTGCATTGAAGTTTAGCTCTTTTGCATTAGAGGTTAGTGTCTGTGCTTAATAGTTTAGCGCATGTACAGTCAAAGACAACACTTTTGCCCAAAAGATAGCACAAATATACTAAAGGATAGTGCAAATGCAATGAAGGATAGCACAAATGCAATGAAGCACAGTGCAAATACATGAAAGGACAACGCAAATACAACAAAAGACAACGCATATGCAGAATCAACACTTTTGCATGAAAGGGCCGAAAAATAGAGAACTTTTGGCAAAGATTAAAAATCAAACTTAAAACATTAAGCTTCAAAAAATATATGCACAGAGTCGCCCAGAACAATAGATTTAAAGGGCATAAATGAAATAAATAATAAACAATTAAAAACCAAGATTCAATCGAAACACCATTCACCACACATACTCAGAAAGACACCAGATAAAATCCAGAATGTGAATATTTTCCACAAACTATAGAATAAAGCCTTGCAACAAATTTATGCATTCACATATTTCCTTCCACACTATACAAACCATAGATATATTTTCCAAAGCTCACACATTCAATATACAGACACAGAGTATACAGGAAAACTGTAAAATAAAATACAAAAAGAAGGATACATCTCCAACCTACAACCCATGTGATGGAAGAAGCTGAAGAAGAGCACCCCAAATCAAAAAGCCAAAACCAACAAGCTCCATCAACAATTTAAGCCAAAACCCAAAGGAAAATCTTGTAGAGAATATTTTGCAAAAGAAGAAGTCAACCCCAAAAACTTCATGGGAAAGAAAATAAAAAGCCAAACAATAGCCAAAAACCCTAGCCTCAATCTCGACCAATCAAAAATATTCCAATCTATAATATATTTTACCAAATCCACCATATAATATAATTTTACCTCCCTTTTCAAATTCAACCAATAACAGAAGAGGGTAGGTAAGGTAAATATAAATCATGCTTTTACAATTAGGTGGGAATGTTTTATTATTTTATTTTAAAGTGTATTTATACAACCCACTTAATATAAAATTCAAACTAATAAATAAAACATGAGCCACAATTAAATAAATCAAATGGGGAAATTAAATAAAATAAACCAAAGGCTCATAAATGAATTAAAGAACCAGACAAATATTAAACCATAGATGCTTAAATAAATAAAAAAATAAACAATTAAATACCAATAAAATGTCAAATCACAAATAAATATAAAACCACAACATAAACTAAATAATAAATAATAATAAAATATTAAATCATCATTAAAATAAATAAACATTTAAATATCAAATAATTAAATACCTAAAAAGGCAAGAATCCAATAAATTAAATTAAACATTAGATAATCAAATAATCAAATCGCTATTAATCAAAATAATTAGAATAAACATATTAACTATTTAATCTCGCATCAATAATCAAATAATCAATCAGCCTCAACATAATAGGATTAACCAACCACTACTAACATACTCACAACACAGAAGAAACCAAGCTTACTAACTGACATGGTGACTTGCTCCAAGACACTGATGACTCACAGTGAACAACTTAGACCTAGAGTATGTGAGGGGAACCTGTGTCAACTCCGAACCACATGCCATTGGGATTTAAAGACATGCTCAGACCTATGGAGCAAGGTGGAGTCGATGTCTAGTACCTGCAAATTCTGCATCCACAAAGCAATGATATGACATATGCATATATATTATAACACACAAGGGTTAAAGAATCGCAATGACACATCCCACTCGCAATGAGTGATGTGGTATTATCTCTATCCCAAAGACAGTCATACAATAATCAAACACACAATAAGATCAAATCATTATAGATAATCATTAAATATGGTCAGTACATAAAAATATTATCAAGTGCATGATTAGTATAATTCATGATTATAGTAAGGCATGTAAAATCCATCAGCACTTATGCTCATCAAATCACATAATAAATATATAGTGTCTAATAAGTCACACGGTCAATAATGATAGTATCAACATCATCTAAATCATCTGAAATAGCCTATGCCCAATATTGTTTATCATGCATGAATTAAAATTGAACTTTGGTCAAAACAAGTCTAGTCAAGGGTGGACACTACATCCTCTCCCCTTAGACTCGACTTAATCCTGGAAGTCGTAGAGTTAAGGTGATAACTAGCAGACATAAATCAAAAACTTCCTTTTAACACAAACATATTATAATATTTTCCAACTCTAAGAAAGATAATGACAACTAAATTTCCTCCTTATGCTTCAATTATTCAAAATAAACACGTTACACAAGAGGTAAATGAAGTACCAACTCCTATAAATTATGATATGTACACTAAATTGTTATGATATTTACAAGGGAACTTCATTTTAACCACCCTTGCAATACAAAATTGTAACTTAGTCACTGAGTTAAGCATCTATAAGCATAAATCACTATATTTCACACCAATGTTTATAGAAACACTCCTTCAACATCTAGTTGCATGCAAATAGAGAGAGAGATATACATTTACATAATATCTTACACATATGCACCTATTATATTATTGAATAAATCATGTCATAAGCCTAAATGAGGAAAAATTTCTCAGAACTAAGCTTCCTCAAATTAAATGTACTCAAGACATCACACAATATCCAAGCATATATAACCTATTTATTTAAAAGAACAAGTTTTCATGGCATTCAAATGTCCTAATTTCCACCATGCTTACACTGTGCTACACTTTATACAAACATTAGATGCAATCCTTATCCAATCAAAACATTCAAAAGACATCCTTAATCCATTATATGTACACAGAGATTTCGAAGGCAAGAAATCAACAACTACTTTTATTTAACTATTCCATAAATTTCAGACTTTACAATTCCAAGGCACTTTTATTTACTATAAAATTCAGAAAGTTACCAATAAATTCCATCTTATTAACACCTTTCATTTTACTCATCTAATAACAACATTATCCAATTTTTTTCTTAGTCTGGTGCACTTTTCCGTGATGTCCTCCCTCGCACATAATATTAGAGGTTCAAAATGAACATGATAGAGACAACAATGGCTCAAGATTTGGGCCAACAATACATCGACACTTAGAATGACCACCATAGACAACAAAAGATGAGGTCAAAGGAAATATCATCAAATCAATTCATTAAATTAAAAGAGAAGAAAAGTTGCTAGCAAAATCAATCAAGAAATTTAAGTGTGACAAGTGCCACCACAAGCAAAAAATAAAAGAAAGAAGAACTCAGTGGTCATCCAAAAGTAAAGAAATTTAAAAAATACACATTAATCCTAATGACACATCACACAAATCATTAATTAACTCAAGGAAAATTAAACAACTCATCCTACCCACTTCACAAGGTGACCAACATTAGCCACACTAAAGGGAGTAACCGCTACACAACATCAAAGGGTGAAATACCTTGAATGTGTTAGAGAGTGCATGCCATATATTTAAGACCTTTATTTTATCCATATGTCCACATTCTTTTCATTATTTTTGAAAATCTGGGCAATTATCCTTTATGAAAGTTGACATAGGTAGGAATAGATAAAGCAACTATGCACTCACACATGCACAAGGAATATACTCATACCATGACTAATGTTCAAGATATCTTATCTATACCATTATCATATTCACCAAGTTTTAACAGAAACAGAGGTTAGAGCTTCAATTAATCACTTGATAGTAGACTATAACACACATCATTTCCATTAATGCACAACTAATAACCTGTTCGCATATGATTAACCAACATGTTGATATGATGATAATGTATGTTGTCATTGATGTCAATAACTGTAAGTGAATAGGTATGCAGATTGGAAGAAGTTGGTGAACTGGTATGAAGAAATGCAGTGAATCGGTGTCGAGGTTTCACTAAGTGTGACTACAGGTTGGTAGTCTCAACTCTAGGGTTTCCGGTTTGGCAATCTCACTTGTGCGATGCAACCAATGACATTCTATGATAAGTTAGCTAAGAGATGAAGATGATATCGTGATGCCACATCATCTTTGTGCATGTGAAGGATTTCCTTGAGGATCTTGCATGAGAAGATCGACTGCATTAAATGTCTACCTCGGGAATGAACATTCTTCTTAGTGGCATGAGAAGAAAGTGTGATGAGTTACTGATTTCTATGTGCGGTGAAGAATGGACGGTGCAGATTGTCTTGTGATCTGCTTGAAATTGTATTGCTCTATGCAAAGTGTTTGGACGACCAGGATTGGACCGCTTGTATTATAAACCTAAAATGCTTAGGGTTTAGGGTTTATGCTACTGACCTAATTGTTGTCTATAAGGTCGATGATGTTTATTATTGTAAGGTGTTGGAAAATGTTGTGTGTGTATTCGAGTGATGAGATACTTGCCAGACCAATAAGAGAAAACTGTAGAGTGTGATTGCAGAAGTAGAGGAATTGAAAAGGACTTGCCTTAGCATATAGTGTTGTTATCAAATCAAAGCTTTACCTGTTGTCTTCTAACCATTTCAATAGAAGGAAAATACCTTTTTCGGGTAGCTTTAATAGGCTTACTATAAATCCTCTAACCAGGTGACTCAAGTTCATTGAGTTCTTTAAATACTCTAGCAAGGTAACCTTTAATAGGGTATATAGCCATCCCTTAATTGGGTGATCTTTAACAAGATCGGTTCCTAGAAGAACCTTATTGTAAAGTATTTAACCGGACTAGGCTCCTAATAGAGTGAGATTCAAAAGAGTTCAAAAAAAATCTTGTGGGTATTCATCCCCATCATGGTTTTTCCCATTTGGGTTTCCACGTGAAAAATCTCTGTGTCATGTGTTGTGCATTTTTCATGTGATGATTAAGTGTTCTTTGTTTAAGTGATTATGCATGAAGAGATAATGGTTATGGTATTGGAGACACACCACATGCATATGCTTATGGGAAAAGTAGCTATCAAGTATTAAATGTATTTGAAGTGTTCAGACTTACCGGTTTATGTTGTCTGAAGTCTTACTATGTTTAATCGGTATTGCCATGGTTAAGTTCAGTGATGAAGACAACCGGTTAGTAATATTTTAGCTTGATAAGATTGTTGGAAAGTTTTTGTATGTACTGATTTGCCCCCCGTCTCAGTACCAGTTAGGGTATCTGTTGTTCATCATTATTCATCAATTGGTATCAGAGCAACTCCAGGTCCTCGGTGATATAAGCTTAACTGCTTGAGGTAAAAGATCTCGCCTTAATGATGAAGAGGGAAGGTTCTAAGTTCAATAGAGATAACTTCAAAATATGGAAGGAAAGAATGAAGATCTATATCAAGAGTTTGGGTGGTCAACATTGGAGCTATGTTTAAAATATCTATGTAATTCCCACTGGCACTTTAACTGATGATCAGAAAATAGAGATTCAAGAAAATGGGCAAGTCATGGAAGCCCTTATTAGCAGTTTGTCTAATATTGATGTCATTAATGTACAAGATAAAGACACTCCTAAAGATGTATGGGACACATTAAAAAATATTTATGGTGGTGATGAGCATGTAAAACAAGCTAAGGAAGAGAGCCTTAGAGGAAAATTTGAAGACATGAGGATGGTTGAAGGTGAGACCATTCAACAATATGGCATAAGAATCAAGACTATTGTTGGAGATATCAAGAGAACTAGTGGAATAATTGATGATGCCACCATTTTCAATAAATTATTGAGATCATTGTTACCGGTCTATGCAATCAGAGTTGCTTCTATTAAGGAACTACGGTCTATTGACCAAAACCAAGGTATCCTTTGACTATCATTGCAAAGTTAATTGCATATGAGTTGAATAGCTATGATGGCAGTGTTCAGAAGACTGAGTCAGCTTTTAGAGCATCTGTTGCACCAACCAGAAAAGGAAAAGAAGCAAGTACTAGTTATGAATCCATGCAAAGTAGAGGTATGGATGATGAAAAAATTTTGATGGAGTTTGAAGCTCTTCTTTCCAAGAGACTTCCAAAAGGTATTGGAAAATACAGAGGTAAGCTTCCTTTAAAATGCTTTTCCTACAATAAGATAGGACATATAGCTCTTAACTGTCCTAACAATGAGAATAAGGATAAACTAGAGAGGTTTAGAAAGTATAAAGGAGAAAATAGAAGAAATTGTCTTGTTGCAGTGGATGAAGGTGTTACTGATGGAGAATCTGAGGATGAAGAAAATGAAGACATAGTATTTGTAGTTATAAAGGAAGAAGTGTCTGGCAAAAAAACACTTTTCTCTTGCATTGACAACTCTAATGAGTGGATAATTGATAGTGGTTGTTCTCACCACATGAATAGTGATAGGAGAAATTTTTTGTCTCTAGAAGTATATGATGGAGGTGTTGTCAGATTTGGAAATGATGAACCATGTTTGGTGAAAGGTAAAGGATCCATCTCACTAAATGGAAAGAGAAGTGCAAATGATGTCTACTGGGTAGAAGGTCTTAAGCATAACCTGTTGAGTGTTGCTAAGCTAAATGATAAAGGAATCGTTCTAGAGTTCAAAGGTGGAGTCTACAGTATAAATGGTAAAAGTGGTGAACTTATTGCCACTGGTAAGTAGACTAGAGGTAACCTGTTTCAATTGAATGCCAAGATAAGTTGGTGTCTGATGGAAAAGTTCGATGATAGTTGGATATGGAATAAGAGACTTTGTCATATGAAGTTTGATTATATTTTAAATGCTAGTAAGATCAAGACAATAAGAGGATTGCCTTTGTGAACAAATGGGAGAATTCTTTGTGCAGAGAATGTCAACTTGGGAAGATGTCTTCCTCAACTTTCAAAGGTAAGTCTTTTTTAGTAGAAAACTTACTTGATCTTGTGCATACTGATTTGTGTGGTCCTATGAAAACTAGAAGTATTCAGAGAGATAGGTATTTCATGGTTCTTATCAATGACTACTCAAGAGTGATGTGGGTCACATTCTTGAAAGACAAGTCTGAGGTGTTTGGAAAGTTCAAAGCCTTTAGAGAATTAGTAGAGAAGGAAAGTGGTCAAAAGATAAAATGCCTAAGAACTGATCAAGGAGATGAATTCACTTCTGATGAATTTAACAAGTATTGTGAAGATAGCAGTATCAAGAGGCATTTGTCTACCACAAGGACACCACAACAGAATGGCATAGCAAAAAGGAATAACAGGACTGTAGTTGAAGTGACTAGAACAATGTTGAACCAGGGAAAGGTTCCTCACACTTTTTGGAGAGAAGTGGTGAGAACTGCAGTCTATACTATGAACCGGGTACTCATCAAGAAAGGTAGAATTAAAACCCCTTATGAGTATTGCACTGGGAAAACTCCCAATGTGAGTTATTTTAAAGTGTTTGGTAGTAAGTGTTATATTAAGAGAGGTGAGAATATGAGCAAGTTTGATGCTAAAAGTGATGAAGGAATATTTATGGGATATTCCATTAAAAGAAAATCTCTCAAGTGCTAAAACAATAGAACACAAAAAATTGTTGAGAGTATCAATGTCAGGGTTGATGAATCCCCTGAGGAACTTAAGGAAACCTGCAGTGAAGAAGTGGAAGATGAACTAGGTATAGCCTTCTGGGAACCGGTTAAGAAAGAAACAAGTAAAGATCTCAGTGTTCCTATACCAGTAGAAGCTACAATAGGAGAAGAAGAAGAGGAAAATCTAGAAGAACAAGCTAGAGTCATTCCTAGGTATGTGAAACTTCATCATGATCCGAAGCAAATCATAGGAGATAAAGATGCAGGGATAATCACAAGAAGAAAGGTGAAAGAAAACTCTTGCATGATTTCTGAATTAGAGCCCAAGACTTCCAGAGAAGCACTTACAAATGAAGACTGGATTAAAGCAATGGAAGAGGAGCTAGACCAGATAGAAAAGAATGCAACATAGTCTCTAGTACCCAGACCAGAACACAAGAATGTCATAGGTACCAAATGGGTCTTCAAGAATAAGCTAAATGAAGAAGGAATAGTTGTGAGGAACAAGGCAAGACTTGTATGCAAAGGATATGCTTAGGAAGAGGGAGAAGACTATTGAGAAACCTTTACTCCTATGGCTACACTGGAAGGTGTCTAAATGCTACTTACATTTGCAGCATTTAAGGGATTTAAGGTTTATCAAATGGATGTGAAGTCTGCATTTTTGAATGGAATCCTAGAAGAGGAAGTGTATATTGAGCAACCAGAATGGTTTGCATTATCAAAAGATAGTAACATGGTGTGTAGATTACACAAAGCCATGTATGGATTAAAACAAGCACCTAGGGCATGGTATGAAGAATTACACTCTCTTATGAAGATTCAATTTCAAAGAACAAGTGAAGATAGCAACATTGATCTAAAATTTGAAGGTGATCAGATTCTGATCTGTGAAGTATTTATAGATGACATAATCTTTGGAGGAGATGATAAAATGAGTCATGCTTGTGCAGATGAAATGAAGAAAGAGTTTGAGATGTCTCTGATTGGAGAGATACAGTTCTTCATTGGTTTATAGATTCAGAAAATGAGAGAGGGTATCTTTATTGCCCATTCCAAGTATGTCAAAGAGGTATTAAAGACCTTTGGCATGAAGGAGAGAAAACCGATTGGTACATCGATGGTGACCAGCTGTAAACTAACCAAGGAAGATGATTCAGCATTGGTGAATGAGAAGGAGTATCGGTCAATGATTGGTAGGTTGCACTATGTGGTGCACAACAGACCAGATATTGCTCATGCAGTGGGCATAATAGCTCATTCCAAAAAAGTCCAAGAGAATCCCACTTGGTAGCTATCAAGCATATTCTTAGATATCTGAAAGGAACAATTGACTATGGATTGTGGTATCCATGTAATGGTGACTTTAAACTCAAAGTATATACTAATGTTGATTGGGTAGGTAATGTGGATGACTGAAAGAGCACAACCGATGGATCGTTCTTTCTTGGTGAAAGATTAGTCTCATGGATGAGTTAGAAGCAAAGTTGTATTTCTCAGTCTATAGCTGAAGCAGAATATGTGGCAGCATTTATAAATTGCACTCAAGCAATCTGGATGAAACATGTATTCAAAGTTTTCTATTAGCAAATGCACACTCCAATGAGAAATTCTAGGTGATTGAAGGTATTTTCATTGATGGAAATCTTACAATCCTATGGCACCGGCAGACACAGACATAGGCACAGGCACAAACACCGGCACCGGTAGCAGCAAAGATGTTCACCGACATCCTGGCCAACAAGATTTTATTTATTGTATTTTGTATTTAATTGTAAAATCTTTTTGTACGCTGACAAGGCGAGTTATAATATGACTCATATAAGTATGACATCTTGTAAATGATTTAGGATATATGTGGATGTGGTTAGATTATTGCAGAACTAAGATGTGAATATTAAGGCAGAGTTTGGAATAAGCTTTGGAAGTTGTATGAGCTTAAATCTGTACTGAACCTGGAATAGCAGATGTTGATTCAAAGAAGTACATGACATTGGATTTTCATAATCCACTTTTGTAAGTCAGTGAGACTTCTCTTTTGTATTTAAGTAGTGAGATTTAGGCAGTTGGCCTTCCTACATATGTAGGCCCCTATTGTAATAGTAATATTCACTTATTGCCCAGTAAGTGAATATTGTGGGTCACAAATCCCACTGAGGTTTTTCTCACACTAGGTTTCCTTGTTAAAAATCTTGTGTTATGGTGTTCTTTCTATGTTGTTGTTGTTCTTATTTACTGCATTAATTCTTATTTACCAGTATACTATTTTGAGATGCAATTCATTTAATAAGTTAAGAAAATCCATTAACCAATAAGCTATTGATTCACCCCCCCTCTCAGTATCTTTGGGAATCCTATCAATTGGTATCAGAGCCTGGTCCTCTATTTTTAAAAGCCTAAAAATTTGAGGAAGATTCAGACATTGGTACAGATGGATAATTTGAGAAAGCAATTGGAAATATCTCTTGCAGATTATGATGCAGAAAAATTGAAGTATATAAAACTTGAAGATGATCTGAAGGCTGCACAAGAAATCATTCAAGGACTTCAGGAAAATCTCACTATTTCTAGGAAAAAAAGAAGAGAACTTCATGAGAAGATACAGAGTGATGATGATGAAAAAGAGACTCCTAATGATCTGGTAAGCAAACTGAAACAAGAGAATATATCTTTGAGAAATGAGATGCAAGACATGATCATGAGATTTTGTAAAGACGCTGAAAATAGAAAGAAGAATGAAGATGATCTAGCTAGAAGAATCAATGATGCTGCAAATGAAAATATAAGACTCAGTCATGAGAATGATATGTTAAAAACCGATATGATTCACTTGGAGCATGATAAAACTGAACTCATGAGACAGAAGGATTTCTTGGAAAATGAGTTGGCTACTGCAAATCAACACAAGGAGAAATTCAAGAAAAGTTCAGAAGAACTTGATGACATGTTGAAAAATGAGAAATCTAATGGACATACTAATGGACTTGGCTTCGAAGTTGGTGAAAGCTCCGACACTGCAAACATACATGATCACAACAAACCGGTAAAATAACCTAATGCATATAAATTTAATGGAAAATGCTTTAATTGTAACAAGTATGGTCATAGAGAAAATTAGTGTAGATCTAGAAACTATCAGAACACCAATGCATCGACCGGTCAATGTTCTAAATACAATAAAGTTGGACACAATTCAGAAAATTGTAGAATGATTATAAGATGCTATGTTTGTGGAAGATTTGGACACTTATCTAATCAATGCAGAACACATGCCGACATAGGATATGGAAAAGATATTCAAAAGAACAATGTGACTTTTTATGCTTGTCACAAGATTAGACATATTGCAAAATTTTGTAGAAGTAAGGCATCACCAACAAATAACAAAGGACCCAATTTGAAAGGAAACGAAAAGGTTGAAGAAGTAAAGAAAGAATTTTCAAAACAATGGATCAGAAAGTTAGATATGAATGTTAGTGAAACTATTCCTTCAACAGTAGAACAAAGTATCACTCCACTGGTAGGAGATTCTTCATCTAACTGAGAAATAATCCCTTGGGGGTATGACAACTAATGCAAAGAATTCTTATTTACCCTCAGTTGATGGTGAGAAGCTAAAATACTTCTTTACCGATAGATGAGCTATGTTTTTACTTAACTGACAGGCATTAAATGTGGCAGTTAGGGCTCCGACAAGGAAGTTGACACCTAAGAAGAAGAAACAAACTTCTGAGTGAAATAACAGAAGATGGGAAATTGGCTAACATCAACAAGTTGTATAACACACTATTAGATGATGAAAAAGAAAGTATAGAAAATAGTGTTATTTTACATCTTGATATTTATAAGAAATTTTTGATGCAAGTTGTTGATGATATACCAAATGAATTGTATAGAAGACTAGAAGCTAGAAGGGTAGCAATTGTGGAATTAGATTAAAATATCAAAATAGAAAAATTACTTGCAGTTCACCTAGTGAAATCAACTCACAAGATTGATGAGTTAATCAGTGAGGCTAACCAGACAGTATTCTCAACCGGTCACTGACATGTAGCACTAATGGCAGGCAGAGTAAATGAAATATCTGAAGAAACTACAGACAAGTGGGATATATTCTTTGTTGAAAAAGAGAAACAAGAAGATCTTAAGAGACCAAAGAATTTTAAAGTCTATCAAAAAGAAAAGGACAAGTATAAAGGGAAAGGTAAGGTAGGTGGACCTCCAAGCATAAAGGTGATAGATAACTTACCCCCACCTCCTTCTGATACTCCACTAGAAATAGAGAGTATGGAGACAACACATGAGGATACAAATCCTGATTTAGAGGTGTTGTACACAATGAACATAGACACACAGAAAGTGAACATTATGGTTGATAAGGAATCTAGTGAGAAAAGGAATGTGGCAGCTAAGCCACCGATAGAAGACACAGTAGTTGACACAAACATTGACGATACAGTTGGAAACCTTGAGATTGGAACTGAGCAATAAACTGAACAGGAAACTGATTTCCTGAATATGGGAATTGTAGATATCATTGGTACACATACTAAAGTATCTACTGATCAATCGACATCTCATAACAATAAAAAATCTATTGAGATACGGTTGTGGACATTTCTAAGGTGCAAACAGAGAAACTGGTAGTGGATACCACTGTAAAATCATCAGAGGCACAATTAGAGAAACCAACAAAGACACATACAGAGAAACATGATTCACGGGTACATTCAGAAATAGTGCCACTGGCTACAACAAAAAAACCTAAACCTTTGGTAATGGAAATGGAGACACAAACTGACCCTCTACAGAAAGAGGAAAAAAAAGCTATTACCACCACCAGTGGATTACAAATTTTGAAGGTAGTTGGACAATCATCAGGAACCTCTACATCTAAACTTAGACCTACTAATGTGATCTAGGTATTGCTAGATTCAATCAAGAAAATAACAGAGTGTAATGCACTAGCTTATAAGGCTATGGATGATACATTACAAATTTTGAAATTGATAGCACCTAAGTGTAATATACAAAATAAAGATTCATTGAGCCAATTAGACACATTGTCGAAGTATATAACTGGCAACCTATTGATAATTGATCAAATCAATGAGGAGACATTCAGAAAGAAAATGAACAAAGAAAAAGAAAAATTCTTTGAGGAGACAGTCAAGAAAAATAAGGAACATATGGATACCTTATTAATGGTATTAGGCAAGACAATTTTGGACTTCAAGTAATTGTATAGAGACACATGCAAAACTAACATTTTGATAGAGAATATAGACAAAGAAACCAACATAGCTCAAAAGGAAATCAATGATATTGTTGACAACTTGATAGGTTCATCGGATTCAATATCATTAGTAGAACATGAAATTATCAGATTTGAAGAGAAAATAGAAAAGCTTGAAAAAGATAAGGAAATATTAAGGTTTCAGGCAAAAGAACTGAAGTGCAAACTAAGTCCTAAACTGGATATCCTCATCTCTTTGAGAAAAGATATTTCTGAGGCTCTTGTTCTAGGACTTAAGACACTGGAAGAGAAAATGCACTTTCTTACCGATACAATTCAGAGGACTGAAGCAGCACTCAAAGAAAGTGAGAGATTCTACAATAGTTTGAATGTTGCTTTAAGAAAAGTTATATCGGATTGTAACCAACCGGTTATAGGGATCATAATAGGAAATACACTCAATTGAAATTTAATGACAACCATTTTCATTGATGCCAAAGGGGGAGTAGTAGATGAGAAAAAGGATATGACAAAAGAGATCACCAGCTCAGGGGGAGCACATAATTTTGACTATTTTGGTAAGATATTTTTGGACAACACTTTTGGATACACATTTTGGCTTTTTCTCATGAGTGTTACCATCAATGTCAAAGGGGGAGATTGTTGGAAAATGCACACTCCAATGAGAAATTGTAGGTGATTGAAGGTATTTTCATTGATGGCAACCTTACAATCCTATTGCATCGACAGACATAGACACAGGCACAGGCATAGACATCGGCACCAGTACCGGCAAAGATGTTCACCGGCATCCTGGCTGACAAGATTTTATTTATTGTATTTTGTATTTAATTGTAAAATATTTTTGTAAGTCGACAAGGTGAGTTGTAATATGATTCATATAAGTATGAGCTCTTGTAAATAATTTAGGATATATGTCGATGTGGCTAGATAATTGTAGAACTAAGATGTGGATATTAAGGTAGAGTTTGGAATAAGGTTTTGGAAGTTGTATGAGCTTAAACCAGTACTAAACCTGGCATAGTAGATGCTAATCCAAAGAAGGACATGACATTGGATTTTTATAATCCACTTTTGTAAGTGAGTGAGACTTCTCTTCTATATTTAAGCAGTGAGCTTTAGGCAGTTGGCCTTCTTGCATGTGCAGGCTCCTATTGTAAAAGTAATATTCACTTATTGGCCAGTAAGCGAATATTGTGGGTCACAAATCCCACTGAGGTTTTTCCCACATTGGGTTTCCTCGTTAAAAATATTGTGTTATGGTGTGCTTTCTGTTGTCTTCAAAATCTGATTCACCTTAACATCCTTATAATAAAATGATTTAAACTCTATGCAGAAGAGATATTAAAGGGAAGGAAAATCTTAAGACAACATATGACAAGGTTTGATTTAACCTTCTACACTTCGGACTTACTCAGAGTCTAGGTGGGTATAGCTTTGTGAACTAAATTCACAATTTCAAAAGATAAATCCATAGCAAACTAGTCCAGAAAACCAGTGGATCTAATCACCTTGAAACCAACTGAAACAAAGGAATGGAAATTATACTCATATTCAGTATTTTGATCTACAAAACATGCAATAGACAACCTTGATTTATACCAGTGCCTTAACCAAGGTCACAGAGTCACCTAAATTCAAACAATACTCCCCAAACAGAAGATCTCTACACATCCCATTGGCTCATCTTCTGTTAATCCTTATATATGCCTGACATACATGAGAATTTATGCACACCAAATCAAACTATGCTCATCAAGATTCAAGATGTCTCATAAGTAATTTACCGGTAGAAGTGATCCCCACATATTTAATTTCCCTCCTAAAGAGAGAAGCTAGCAAACACATCTACTAAAAGTTGCCTTACAACCCCTATTCAAACAAAATAACCCTGGATTATTCAGTATGAAATAGTAAATAATTGCAAACACATTTGAAGACGACACAAAGCTTTACTCAAAACCGATGGTCTGTATATTGATATTATCTTCAAGAAAGTATTACAAGAGACTTTTGAATATTTTCCATTAAACTTAGAAAAGCTCAGATAAATTTCTGCAGCGTTTTCTTACAATTCTTTGCAATCATTTTTTCACTAGTCCTGGTATCCATTTATAACATTATGGATGCATAAAGCTTTGGAATTTCCTAGGAGAATTTATTACAATCATTTCTTCTCAAAAAGAAGTTACAAAACCTTTTGCAAAAATAGTTACAAGTCCTTTTCGACCTCTACAGCTTCTTCAACTTGCTGCTCGGTTGCAACCTCTTCTAACTGTTCTGCATCCTGGATGGCATATTTTCTTGTCCACTCATTGTACACATCATTAGTGGGCCATGTGAAATTAATCACTTTTTCTTTAGCCTTGGTTAACTTTTTCCATGAATTCCTCATCTTGTTAACCTCTAAATTGATAAAACCATAATGAGATTTGATTCTCTCAATCTCCTGAATTGTTACAACAAAAAAGGAAGCATCATCTAAGTCAACAATGCCTTTAATCCTGGCTGACAATTTGGCCTCTAATTCCTTGAGCCACACTTGTTTGTCCTTCAGTTGATCTAGGCTGTCAAAAACTCCTAGGAGCAACTCAAAAACCTAATCAGTATATTCCTTTTTATACAAGTTAATTTTCCTATCAGCATTAACCACCCCTTTTGCTAGTTTCACTAGATCCTTGGTAGCATCACAAGTGGATTTGACTATAGGATTGGCCCCTGCTTCATCATAAGAGGCACAAATAGACTCCAAGTCCTACTCTCTAGGCCTCCATTTGTAAAAAATAGGTGTCAGAATGGCTTTATCTCCATTGAGCTCATTCCTCATTTCCAAAATCTTTCTTATATTATTGTATAGCAATGAGGCACTCATTGTATTTGCAAAACTTGAAGCAATATCCCTTACTCTCTCCTCATATTTCTTTGCATACAAGGCTTGAGCCTATTTTAAATTCTCTAGCTCTTGAGGAGTAATCTCAACCATTTGAGAGCTGGAAGGTGCTGGAGATGGTGGGAACTCAATGATGGGGCTGGTAGCTAGAGGTCTTGTAGGGGAAGAGGAGATCATCAGTGTTGAAGACTCGCCTTGATGGTATTGTCTTGTCAACTGGCTCTGCAACTTAGCAATGATGCTATCCTTACCTCTTACCTCCTCCTTAGCACTATTGTAGGCCTTCAAAACTATCGCCAACTTGACTTGAAGGACCTCTTTTTCCTTGGCTTCCTTTTCTCCTACTGCAACACTAAATTTTGCAGTCTCTAGCATAGTGCTAGCAGCTTCTACCAACCCTGTGTTCTGCACTCTCTTCACTATCATTCCACCAAGGTAGCTTGACCCTGGGGTATCTTTGCTTCTCTTACTCTCATCTCTCTTGAGAGACCACATGATGAGTGCAACATTATCCTTGCTGAAAGTAATTCCCTCCATGGGCTTGGTCTCCTTTCTCACTGCCTCTAGTACCAGGGCATCTGCTATATCCCACTCAGGTAGAATAAGCACTCTAGCTTGTGCCACCATTTCTCTTCCTTACTCAGGAGTGATGGTCTTAAATTGTTTCGTCATCTCTTGTTTTATTTCCTGCTACACCAGGGATGGATCTTTGTTAGGCTGCTCACCTTTTCTCTTCTCACATCTTGCATTGTACTTATCTATATTTTGTTTCCATATAAATTGCATAAATGCTCCTAATGAGACAAAATTGTTGTCAACCAAGAAGTCATCACTTTCCTTCTTTATCTCAAGATCCCACTCTTGGCCTTTAAGTTTAGTGGTAGTGATGTTCATTTTAGTAGCAAGGGGTTCTTCTGGCATACCCTCCTCTACTTCATCATATGTATAGGCAATTTATCCTAGACTGCCTAATTGTAGAAGTTGCTCAGCTACTACTTGCTCATCTCCTATGTGGATAGGGGATTGGGATGGAGAGTACAAAAGTGTATCAGATTGTACTTCTTTCCCTACTCTCTACTTCTTTGGGATCTCTTGGATGTCAATGACATCTTGTATCTTCCTCTTTCCTTTGGAGGTAGAGGGATCCCCTATTGTAGGCATCAACAAACTATAACAAGATTTCTTATGTAGGGTATAGTCACGAGGAGGGATTGCTTTGGTGGAGGTAGACCTACTGAGAATCATTATTGCCTTTCTAGGGTTGCTTTTAATCATAGCTTCCCTCTTCTCCTTCAGGGTCTGCATCACATCCTCAAAGCAAACAATTAAAAACTTTATTTTCTCCTCCAGAGGGAAAAAGCTAGACAATGGGTCATAGCTGGCATCAAACTGATGCACAAAGTCTAAGGCTTTCTTATAAGCCACCCATTTCTCCTTCCTTAGTTCCTGCTCATCCAAATCAAATTCATTTCTAATGAGGTCTTTAGGAAACTGAAATTGATGGGGTCTACCTCCGCATGCTACTCTCTTTCTAAACATCCCATTAAAGAAGTCTTCTAGATTGGCACACCTGGATATTGCAGTTGACAAATGATAAAGTTTGAGAAAATCTTCAAAACAATTCCAACCTCCCTTAGTTATTACAAATTGGTGGGCTAAGGTAACCATAGGGAAAATGGTCCCTTTACCCCTACCTATTAGTTCTGCCTCTTGTACATTACCAATTTTTCTAAGGACTTCCGCAATTCCCACTTTGAGAGGGACCTGATAGGGCAACAAGAATGGAGTGCCTGTGAAACTAAAAACTCTGAAAACTATTAAGACTGGGTACAGATAAATGTCACCCCAATTGTGATCCATCTTTATGCTCTCCGCAAATTCTTTTGGTCTAATGAATTCCAAAAGAACCTTGGGGATTCTTGGGTTCTCTGAGCAGAGGAGAGTCTTGATCTTGGATGCAAAATATTTATCAAACTTCAAGAAACTGGCATCCTCTATATCCCATGACAAGACAGCACTCCATAGCTGTACTGGCATCTTTTCTCCTTCCTTCTCTTTGATAAGGTCGAGTCCACTGACAAAGTAATCACCTCCTTTGAAAAGAAATAGATGCATCAGGAGTGAGTACCATCCGAAAGGCCTATCCACCTTTCCATTCTTTATTCCTACTAACCCTTGATGGATAGCATTAGCAATGAAAGAAGCATAATCAAATGTTACTGCAAGGGAAGCATTTAAAATCTGAGCAATCATTAACAAGTAGTGATTGGGCATATTTGCTTCAACATCTTCTCCCAAAACTTGGCAAAGTGACCAATACATTCCCTTAGCTTTGAGGGTAAACAAATTTAATAAGAAGGGCTCTTCTGTGTTGGGTCCTACAATATTCAACCCACCTATCTTCACAAAAAATTCCTTAAGAGGTTCACTCCTAAGATGATTACTCTGTGCACTGTATAGTTGAGCTAATGATTTGAAATTTATGGGTTCAAGAAAATTTGTAAACTCATTTAGCCCAAAAGCACTTCTGAATTCTTCAGTATTAATCTCAATAAGGGCTTTTCCATTTATATCCCAAATGCTTCTTGTGACTGGATCATAATTAAGTGCAATTTGGGTCAACAGATCCATATCCATAAATACCCCTAGGACTACCAACTTCCCTACATCTAATTCCCAAATACTATTTTGTAGGGCCAGAGAATTCCTCATTCCAAATCCAACCTTAAATAACCCCAACCTAGACAATTCAACCTGCGGATCTCTCAACCAATTACCTTTGTCATATAGCCCTTCCCCTATTTTCAAATGAGGAGCTCTAGGAACTATAGCCCTTCTCCTATTTTCAAATGAGGAGCTCTAGGCACTAATTCTTTTT